>NC_073697.1:69802186-70110518 GCF_023634085.1 Falco cherrug
ACCTTCCCTGGATAATTTTGTTCCCCCTATTGCTGCAGGGCGTAAACACCCGCATTTAAGATGGAGGAACTGATCTGCCTGAAAACTCTCTCCCTCCCCACTTTCCCCTGGGCTATTTTCCAACTGGATCTGTGCTCCTGTTTAGTTCATCATGAAGCTACGCGAGCAGTTGTGGCATCGTGAGGCAGGCAGGGGATGATGCAGGGGCACAAGTGAGCAGCTGGGGGCAGGGCTGATGGTTGCTTTAGCCAGCATTGCCTGGAGAAGGTATTTCCCTCAGCCAGGATTTTACAGTGTCATGCTTTTCAGAAGACACAGGTCCCATCATTTATGAGATTTCATTGTATTTATTTAAATGAAGATGTTTAGGGACAAATGGGGAATATATTTTGGCTGGGTGGAGGTGGAAGAACAAACTTTATAAAATACTTAGTTTTGTAGGCTTTCTGCCACATATGCAGAGTTACAGCCAAGACAGGATAGAGTAAAGTTTGCTCAGGTGTTTATTATGACAGCAATCTACCCACATGCAAAAGTCTTCCTCTTCCTCCTCAACTCAGTCACAGGGTGTGAAAAGGTATGTGTTTGTTCAGCAAGGGAACGCTTGTGGGGAAAGCCAGCTGTGGCTCGCTGCTGCTTTTGTACTTGCAGTGGTTTACCGGGCTTCAGCCGGTATCGCTACTTGTGAGGCAGCCAGGAGCCCAGAGCTAGCTTACACCGCAGTTTGGAAATGTAGATGAGCACTTTCTGCAACCCGAAAGTGTCTCCTCTGTGCCACTCAGCATGCCAAAATCTGAAAATAGCATGTCTTCTGTAATACTCCAAGTGAGGGGGACGCACTCAGGACCAGTGGCTTCCCTATTCCCTCTGGAGGGAGAGTGGTTTGAGATACATCCCGGTTTATCCATCGTTAAATCCAACAATTGTTTTACACTAGTGGGCTGTGCCAGTGCAGTCAGCAGGAGGAATATGTAAAAAACAATCAGATGCATATTTAAGTGAGATACCCCTATAAACTCTTCCTACAGTTTACTGTATTTTACCTGGATTATGACAGAATGCCACAGAAAGCACAGTCAGAACTGCCATGTGAAGTACGTAACTTCACCTGCCACTCACAATACTTGCAGTCTCTCTCAATTTCCAAATTACTCCTGCTCCCTTCTGGCCCCAGTAACAACTGATGGTCAAACAGTGTCAGGGTCACTAATCCATTAAGACAAGAGGGAATATTTGGCACAATGCGGACAAAATACTCTTTTTACAATTAACGTTAAAATCTCTTTAACCGTGCTGTGTTGTGCTCATTTAATTCTACAAAGCAAACTGGAATCCAGTTGATGAGAGCACTCACATAGGAGTTATTTGCACGGAAGCCACCCTGCTTTAGAGACAGAACAGGTGCTGGTGTCAATGTGAAAAATATTGGCATTGTGTTCCCAAGCAACTGTATTAGACACATATAAGAGCTTATTGTTGTACAGTCAATGCTAACCTTTATCTCAGTCCTGAGCTATAAACAAACCGGGAGCGTCCCCAAGACCAAAGGCCATTAAGTAAGCAAACAGTTATTTGTTTTCTTGAACTACTTTACAGCTGTTACAGATTTCTTTATAACTTAGCATCCCACAGCATATATGAAAAATGCTGGTGTGGGTTGACTGCCATGACTGTTCCCTTTCGGTGGAGGCACAGACCACTGTTGGAGTCCTGTGGCAATGACACCACCCTGCAATCCTCAAATTTGCGCACTGCAATAGCCAGCACAGCCACCAAGCGCAAAGAGAGTCTCAACACACAGCTGCAGAGCGACTTTACCAACCAGCGCCAATTTTGCCCACATGAAACGGTTATACTCAGCAGGCAGTGGAGAAGCAGAAAGGTACCGTGGCACTGCTGCAGTAAGCTGTCCTACCCTCCTTGCAGGTAGAGCACGATAGCAAAGAGTGTGGATGTCTCTATAGCTCCCCACCACCGTACAAGGAAGCCTAGGTGCACATAAAAGCAAAGCCGTAACTCTTGTCACTGCCCATACACACAAGTCATAGCAAAGACACCTTCTGGGGGACAAAAAGTTGAGGCTTTGATAAGAACAATCACGTGCAAGGCCCACTGAGAACTTTGAGCACTGGGAAGTTGCTACTATGTACGCTCTACCTGTTTGCAGCTATACTGGTAAGATAAGAACAGAGTGACAGGTGAGGATAAAAGCAGTAAAAAGGGAAGGCTTAAGGACAGGTAAAACTGGAGTCTACACATTGATTTTTCACAATGAATGAATCAAAATTACTTTGAAATATACCTAGAAATAAAACCCTTAAGCACCTTTCAATAGTACAAAAAGAGAAAAAAGCCTGTCTTGTTGGTGAAAAGTTATTTAGTGTGGCAGTGTCACCTTCAGTCCTTCTCTTGATCTTGCCAGACTGGTGATTCCTGTAGAGAAACAGGTCTTCAGAAGTACGTGCACAGCAGTAATTTCTTTTAGCCCTGTCTATAGTGTTTCTTGTCTAAATATCTGTAGGACAAATTAATAAAGCATATGCCTGCTGGGGCTCGGGCTAGGCTGTGGGTATTTTTCAGAAGGGATGGCTCCACCTATCAGGCTATGCAATCCACCTCCATCCACTGCTGTGATGCTTTCTTGCTCTGAACAAAGCCTCTGCCCCAGCTTACACATACAAAAGGCTGACGTGTTTTCTGCCTACAGAGAGGGACCCAGCTCTCAAAACGAAGCACCTGCTGGAGAGGGGATGCTGAGAGAAGGGTCAGCAGGGCTTGAATTGTCCTTGCAGTGCCAGTGGGTCTGTCACCGTTCGGCCGGGGCTTTGTGTCGGTCCCAGCTCCCAAAGGGGCACACCTAAGGGCAGTGCTGCTTTGAGAGGGCTAGGAGGTGTGGAGGGGAGGGGAACTCACCAAGAAACCAAGCAGCCCTTTGATTTCTTTAGGGTTACAGCCACACAGTTATTTTCTAAGGAAAATAACCTGACTCTGTTGATCAAGTAGATGGCACTATGATATCAAAGCTAATGAGGAAAGACAAGCAAATGAGCGAGGCACAGATAAAAGGACAGGAAGATGAATCTTCATTATTGTTATGTTTCAATGTAAAATAGGGGGGGTGTAGAAATTACCAAAGATGAAATATTTTCTGTGGTGTTCTTTGAGAACCTTCCGTCTTAGCAATTTACAAATCAGGATGGGAACTGAGCCTAAAAAAGACTATCACTAGCAATAGGAGAGATTTTCCTTCTAGGTCCCTATTTTGAGTGATTATAGATTTGCAGCTTTGTACTAAAACTTCATGTTTCCAGACAGTATTTTTACAGCTGAACTGGAACCTTTTTTTTTCTCTCTTTTTGTGTATGTGCATGTATATGAAAGAACGAATGAAAGAATGAACAGGAAAGAAGACTATTCAGTGATTTCTGTTTTGTGATGGGGAAGTTGCTTTGGAGTAACAAATACAAAAGTCTTAAAAAAAAATCACCTTGTAGACAGAGGTCCAGTGAAATTAATCTGGCAAGTGAATCCTAATATACATTACAGGGAGCATGGTTAAAACCAAAACTAACAGCTCAGGGAAACAATTTATTCAGAAAAAAAACAGGGTGCAAACTTGACATCTTCCTATACATGATAGTGAATATTATGACTAAAAATTAATTTTTCATATATACAGAGTATCAGTCTTTTTAAAGCAATAGGTTACTGAAGTGAATTCACCACTACAAAAAAGGATTCACAAGGTATTTAGCTTCTTTGGGACAAGAGCCTCTGTCTTTATCCATATTGAGGTGGAAAGTAACATAACCCAATAAACCTAATTCTGAAATACACAATTTGTTCCTTTTAGTTAGATGATGTAGTCTTTTGCTGATATGAGGCGTTCATCAGTGCGTAAAATGCAAATATGTGTGTGTGAGTAGGCTGCACATAGACATCCTCTCCCAAATCCAGCTGTGCCAGTGAAAGAGGTTACTACTGACTCCAACGACTCGGCACCCTCCTCCAGCTGCAGACTGACAGCGCAAAGATCTGCAGAAGGAGTTTTTCATGCTCCTTAACTTGCTTCAGCTGAAAAGCAGCCTAACTTAGCCCAGTGTCCCTAAAATGCCTCAGCTAGCCTTACTTGGCTTGGTCTGAACTAGGGAGCACTGATGTGAGCTGATCCATTGGCACATCAGTGAGGTGGTGACGGCTGAACGAGTGAGCACTGGCAAGCAAGTGCAGGCAGTGACCTGTTCCACTGAGGCAGCCAGACCCAGAGGACAGCTGTCTGTGACTGCTGGCCTTTTGCACACAGGTAGCAGCAAAACAGAGGCTAGCAAGAATTGATTCCTTCAGATTAATGGTCTTACAAGCCACAGAGACAGAAGTTATATTACAGCAAAATTTAATGATAATGATGTGATCACCAGTCAAGAGCAAATGTACTGAAATAGCACAAAGTGGTAGTAATGAAATTCTTCAAAGCCTTATTAGCTGAAAAGATGAAAAAGACTTTCATTCAGGAGAGAAGGAAACTTTTTTTAAAAAAAATATAATGTAATGTTTTCTGCATTTAATTTGCACAGCATTTTCATTGGCAAAATGATTTTTTATATATGTGTGTGTAGATACATATATTAAAAAAGATATAAAATAAATGTAAATGTACACTGCAGAATACAAACTTTTAAAGTAAGGATGTCCTTCAGGCTTAGGTGATTATACTGCTGCTGAGTTTTTGCTATACTCCAGTGACATTCCGCTGGAATGAGCTTCATCCTGGTGCAGAGGGCAAGCATAAAACCTAAGTACCATGTAAGTCCTACTTAAGTCTTAGGGACCTGGTTCTAATTCCATTGAAATAAATAGCAATATTTTCATTGTCTTTCAGTGGGAGCTGTTTCAAGGTCAATCAGTCCTGTACATGCCTTTTGCTGGCCCAGTTGGAATGATACTTCAAGGAGCTGGATGTAAAATGCTTGGGAATAAAAAGAGGTGAAATAATACCTTGGCAGTAAAAGCCTTGCTAATTCTGGAGAATTTGCTTAAGGCAGATACTGGAGCCAAAACATGAATTTGTTTCCAAGATTCAAGAATGTTAGGTAAATTTATTCAAACCAGGAAGCTGGTCTTGAGGAGTACTGTGCATATTTCTGTCATAATCTCTGTAATGCATAATATTGAGAAATACATTCAAACCTATTTAGAGCTTTATTATTATTATTGTTGTTGTTGTTGTTATTTCTGCAGTAATAAGAGAATTTTGGATACCACAGAGTACTAAAACATCATGTTCTCTGCTCTGGCAGTATTAACAGGGTTTCTGTGTGTTTTTCTGCTGTATCATTCACACTTGCTAGGTAACACGATGGTATCTGTTTATGCATCTAAAAAGTGTCTGCACAGAAACTCGTTTATATTTCATAAATTCCAAGTGTTTCACAGCTGATTTCCTATTACAAATGAGAAAGCTTTAGATAAGACCACAGTCACAACACAAGGTAATGGAGAACTATGTGCTCAGACTTTGTGCATCTCCCAGGGACTCCCGGCCACAGCAGTGTATTTCACTTCTCAGCTTGTATAGGGAAATAAATATACATTGGACTCCTTCTAGAATAACCTTACACCCAAATGCCAACTTTGCAAGTGTAAAAATACTCTGTGTGCGCTCAGTAAGTGACTTTCAAAGGCTCTGACCTTCCATAAATGAAATCCAAGTTCCTTAGAACTAGGCAGAGGTGCAAGGCTAGTCCTATGGTACATTTGTTTTTAACCATGCCTGTTCCAGCAGCAGGCCTATTCAAAGAAAGCACAGAATAGATTTTTTTATAATAAAAAAAATTATTTTTGATTATTCCACATGAAAAAACAGATTATTTGCCCCCTTGACAAACTTTAAAAAATTGAGAATATCAAACAGAAACCATACATGAAGAATTTCACCCTAACACGTCCAGCTGAGGAGGTTACCCCTGAAAACCTTGCGTTTGGTGGAATCAGTGAAGAAACACGTAAACTCCTCTGGTAAAATACTAACTGCTATTTTGCAGCTTCTGCAGAGGTGGGTAATGGGCCTGCAAAATAGTCTCTCTGGTCTCCTGGAGATAAGTCTGTTCTGACAAATACAGCAAGGTGTGGCACAAATCTGAGAAGACTATAGCTTTTGTTTTTCTTTTTTTTTTCCCCTCCTCGGAGCCTTCATTGTAATGGAAAATCCACCTGCTAGAACACAGCTCCCTCCAAGATCCAGAGCAGCAAATAACACATTTCAAAGTGCACGGGGGAACAGTGACTGAGGCTGCCATGAAAATCTCCCACTCTGGTGTAAAATAATGCTGGGTCCTTACTGCACAGGCAGACAGACAATCCTGATGTTTTTGAAACCTGATCTATGAATCAGTAGAAGGGACAAATAAATGGAAGAAGCTATACGCTGTTTAAATCTGATGGAAGAGATTGACTTAGCCTTTCTGCTGCAAATAAATAATTCCCAATAACATTTAAAATACTATATAAAATAATCAGGGTAGCATGGATTTATCCCGCAGAAATCTTTCAGGGTAATTCAAATCAGAGTTAAGATTCAAAGCTAATATAGACCACCATTAGAGGTGAATACACACAATGATTTGTATGGGATTTAAGAGTGGTGACAGCAACAAAACTTGTTCTGCCTCAGTTTCTCCATCAATCGAATGCAAATAGTGGTATCTGCCCCTTTTCAGGAATTTTTGAAAGATCTACAAATAAGAAGCACTACTCCAAGAACTACCACTGTATCGACTGATGAAATTAATATAAAATCCTCCTCAAGGATCAATGAAAAGAGAATTCAAAAGAATCAGATCACATGTTGGGGTAATAAGCTTTAATACCAGCATAACCTGAATACAGATGAGAATCTAAGTATCACCAGGGTGCAATATAAAAATGTATCTACCATTGGGAACCCATGCAAATACCCTGCCCTAAGTGCTGCAGACACGGACTGGTTTGGGTGACATCAAACTGTGTGTGCCAAGAACTAAACGCTTCCCTCCCTAGGGAAGTTGTTATCCTCAGGTAAGGTTTGCATCCACACTTTTGTCAGTGCGGGTGGCCTGAAAACACCTCATTGTGGGTACAGCTGGGGTACCACCTGCCCAGGCTCACCCATCACCTCAGGTGTTGGGGCTTTTTAAGTTGCTTTCGAACGCGTCGGAGCCCTCCTGTGAGGCTAGGCCTGGGCCTGCAGCCTCCTCCTTCTGCTGAGGTGCTGACCCCGGCCTCAGCAGGGGATGCAGCCACCTCCCGGGGCTCGCAGGGGAAAGGCGGCAGCGCCCTTGCCCAGCACCAGTCACCTCCTCAGGAAGAACCCCCTTCACCCACCCACTTTCCCAACCGAGACCCTGCGCGCCGGTGCCGCCATTTTGCGCCACGGCGACTAATGGTCGTGTCGGCCCTCAGGCGGCAGCCGCGGCCGGGCGTGAGGCAGTGGCTCTCCCTCCTCGCCGGTGAGGCAGGAGGGGGATACAGGGGCTACCTCCGGGCGGCCGGCAGCACCTCTCACCGCCGTGCGAGCCTTCCCGGCGGGGGCAGGCGGGGCAGGAGGCCGGCGCGGCGCGGCGCTGAGCGGCGCAGGCCCAGCGGCCGCAGGAAGGGGAGGGAAGGCGGCGGCCGCCATCATGCGCGCGGCGCCGGCGCTGGTGCGGCTGCTGGCGGCGGCGGCGGCGGGGGGGTGGGGGCGGCCGCCGCGTCGCTGCCTCGGCGCCATGGCCCGCTACGGCACGGAGCAGCGGGGGCGGCCCAACTCTCCCGATTACCGCCTCTACTTTAGTAAGTAGCAGCCCCTGGGCTCGATAAATCCCTTCCTTCCCCGCCTCGCCGCGTGCACGGTGGGAGAGGCGGCGGCTCCCCGGTCCCGCTGAGGCCGTTCGGGCTGGCTGAGGCGTCGCACCTGGGCGCTCCCCCTCTCCAGCCTCAGTGGGGGCGGTTTTTGTGGAGAGTGAGGGGATTTCCTGGCAGATCCGCGTTTGGAGGGGAATCTGGGCCTGCCCAGTCCTGGGCACTGGTATGCGCAGCCGTGCGCTTCCCCAGCCCGGCATAGGCCCCTGGGGGGCGAAGAGGGGCTGGGGGCGCTGGGAGCGTAGCGCTGCCGTGGTGCGGTGTGTGGCAGCCTGGGCACAAAGGCCACGGAGCGCTCCGTGACCCTGGGAGCCATGCCTCGCCTCGCCTCGCCTCACCTCACCTCTGAGGTGTGACAGCCCAGCGGGAGCACGATGGCCTGTCCCTGTGACCAGGCCAGCCCTCCCTCCAGAAGCGTCACCTCGGGGGGAGGGGAGGCTGGCACGCAAACCGCGGGGCTCCAGCCCCGAGGGGCCGGCGGGGCCAGCAGCAGCGAGTGGCACCCGGAGGGCCTGGGCAGCACGCCAGGAGGCCTGAGCGCCCGGCGGGAGCCGGTGGTGTGCGGTCTCGGTGTCACGCGTTTCGGTAACCATGTTGCCTATTTGTATGCTGCTTCTCCAGCGGTGGTTTTCGATGTTTTTTTGGTCCAGTGACTTACAGGCGGTAATTCTGACGTCCACCGGTGCGAGAGAAGCAGAGGCGTCATGTGCTGCGTCGGCAGTACCCTGCCAGAGCTCCCTTGTGCTTGGTCCTCAGGGAGAACTCAGCTGAAGTCACTGGGAATAAGCAGCCTACCACTAAACTTTGTGTTATTTGGGAGGAGTGTCGGGGGGGGCTTCCAGGAGCTGCAAAAACAACTGCCAGTTACTGTTCTTGGCTGAGGTGGTCAAAGTACAGTCCAAAGCTAAATGGTGTCCCTTGTGTGTTTTTCCCATTACTGTGAATAGGGATGCTAGCAGAGGAGAAATTCCTTGGGATTTGTGTTAGCACATTATATTGTTGATGTTTCTGTTTTGATGCAGTTATTGGGCTTTTAGTACGTTGAAAAAATTGAGTAATTTGAAAAGCTGAAGCGTCTGCTTCAGTGAAATTTATTTCTTTCTGCAGTGGGAGCAGGGCTGAGGTGCAGATTGGGCTCCTATTAAGTCAAATGTAATTTTCTTCTGGTTTCCAGGCATGACGTTTCATGTCTAGGGCCTGAGTAATTGCCCCATCCTTGTCTTATTCGTTTGATCAGACTTTGGCCTGCTATGATGGGGGATTTTCTCTTTGTGGTCATGAAACTCAGTTTATTAGAAATACAGTGAAGTCACAAAGGCAGCATTGCTAGAAACCCAGGTGAATTCACTGGTCATTCATGGAAATGAGGTTCCCTTGTTATTTTTCTCTCCCTTAATGGTTGTGTATTGCTGGGGAGAAAGAAAAAAGGGAATGAAAAGATCTCATCTTTACATGGTTTCAGCTTTTATTACCAGGTAGTCAGAAGAGAAGTGTGGTATTGAATACTAAAGCAATAATTTTGATTCTAATGAAAACTTGTGAAACAATGAAATTCCTTGTCTTATGTGTAGGTTATTTTTTAGTCCTTGGAATTAAACTTCAGCAAAAGCTTAACTGATGCGTAATTGTGGCATATCATAAATTTCTGCAATGCATAATGGTTAGCAATACCAACATCTTATGGCATATCTTTAGATTGGTAATGCTACTTTTTTGTTTTGGTTTTTTTTTTTAGAGAATGCAGATGGCAAATATATTTCCCCATTTCATGACATTCCACTGTTTGCTGGATCTAAAGAGGTATGTATTTATGGCTTGAAACACAATTAACTTCAAAATCATAAGCTTTGTTGGTATCTTTTAGGTGAAAATGCCATTTTAAAAATTTTTATTTTTTTAGCAGTTAACAGACAAATGTATAGCACCAGAAAGGACCACTGGAACCCAGGCAGATTACTTATGTAATACAGACACAATAACTCCTCCACCGAGTTTTCTCTGCTGAGTTCAGTAACTTGCAGTGAAACATAATGATTACTGTGTAGACAAGCCTAGATGTCTCTTTAGGTCTCCAAGTGATTGAGGGGGGGGGAAACCATCACTGTGTCTTGTGTTAATTCTCCTCTGTGTTTAAGGCTTGCATTTTTGTGTGCTTGAATTAATTGTCCACTATTACTCTTTTTAAATTGGCATTTTTCTACATCTGCAATTAAAAGTGTACATTTCCTTGCAGTAGGAGATGTACAGCATGCGCTTACATAACTAACACTGTACTACTGTAATTCCCAAAAGGAGCATTATAATTGGAAGCCAACAATAATGCCCAAGAGAGAAGTGGTAATCGCACCTTTGGAGAATTACAAGGCACGAGGTGCAGCTGAGCACTTTCACGTCTTGTTAGCCACACTCCCTGGAGTTTCATTATAGCAATAATGAAATGCCTGTTTTATGTGTCACCGGTGGGAGCTACTAGTCTTGGTTTAGACTTCGGTTTGCTTATTATGGTACGCTTGTTACACAAACCAGTTGGGATGGTTTTGACCGCTTTCTTGATTTGTTGCTGGGTCTCTATGGAGGATATGAATGGTGAGAAAGGTCAGCAGTTGTAACATGCTCAGATTGAGACTTCTGAACTAATGAAATAATCTCCTGAATTATTTAAACTGAGAGATTAAAAATATGCATGAAACCATTTGGATCAGCAGATGCCAAGCATGCTAGTCAGTGAAAGGTAAGTTTCATTCAGAAAGTCATTTCTAAGTTGCTATGTTCAGTGAGTGCTATTGCTGGGAAAGCAATAGGCATTTTCATCACGTGTTCCCTGGGGGCATTGCTGTCCCTTCATCTAGAGTTTGAGGTTTGGATGGGTAGATTATAGTGCAATGATACCCGATCAGAATGGAGAGGTTTTCATTTTGGTGTGTAACCAAGGAAAGAACATTCCACAGGATATAGGGACCTGAGGGGGGAGCAAGAAAGGGAGTAATTGTGAAGATCCCTGTTAATTTTGCCACCTTTGTAACAGAAGGATGTAAGGAGTTGTATGTTATATTCTTTTCCTCCCCTGGTTTAAGTAAGTTTGGTGGACTTCATTTTACGATGGGTATCTCCAGCCTTATTTTACATGCTGGTTTTGTTTATTTTGTTTTTTCTCTCTTTCAACCGAACAGAAGGATAAATCTGTGTTTTTAATCAGTTGAAGACAGGTAATTTAGATTGGTGGTTAAGTTTTTTAGTAGCTGGGAGAAAGTGTATGTGTCCTTGTACATTTTTATCTTCCTCTGTTAACATCTGGAAGGTTATAACTTCACAATGAAACAAAACTGAGTACTTAACTTTTAAAAGCTATAGTTTAGGCCTTTAAGCTCACAAAGGAATGTTTCGATTGCATTGGAAACTAGTGTTGTCTGTATCTATGTGAATACAGTATTGCTCTTTAATGTTCTTAATGCAGTTTTGTACTACTTTTTTTCCCTATAGGATAAAGAGATTCCTGCAAAGAGGTCAAAGACTACTGGAACTGAGGTACTGCTGCAGTGTTGCGTGGGTTTTGTTGTTTTTTTTTTTTAAACTATTCCCTCTCCTTTCCAACATCACTTTGCTATTCTGCAAAGTGAACTTGCTCTCACTGAATATAGTTGACATATCTTCAAATGCAAGCCTTTTAGGAGGAGAATGCTTAAAGGGATTTAATATTCTCCTCTTTGAATGGGCCAGAAATGTCAACATCCTTTTATTCATCAAGATGTTCTCAAAGGCAAATGCTTTTATACAACTCTTTGAAAGGTTTGTTATGACGATTGCAGCATAGGTAAGTTACCTTTTTTGCTGTTGCATTCAGAAACATTTGCAATAAAACCTCTGTTAATGAAATATTCATTATGCTCTGACTGTGGGTAATCTTCAGTATGTATACAGAACTTCAGAAATCCTAGGTATGTTACGGCAGAAATTAGACTTGGTATGTGCTCTTTAGAACTGAGAATATGTTGTTTTCTGTACTCGTCTGGGAAGCAGAGAGACAAAAGTCACATCTGCTAATGGTTCAGCATTAACCAGGACTGAAGTTAAGCCTAACAGAAGCCCATAAAACCATGGCAGATCTGCTCAGGCTTTTTCTGTGAAGCAAGCTTTGTTTATACGAGTGTCTTTCCTGAGATCTATCATTTTTTGCAGTGCTTTCTCTGGCATAGGAGCACTTAAAATGTAGTAGAAGAAAATGAAAGAAAAAAATGAAACAAAACCATGCTTTAAGACCACGTTATATGTTTCCCAATCTTTCCTTCTCATATGTTTGGCCTGTCATACTGCAAAACTGTAACTCCCTATCTCATGTGAAAGAAATGTTCTGTCTGGGTTCTCGTAGTTTTTGCAACTAGTGTGTGGTGCACTGTTGGTTCTGTACAGCAGTCCCCATGCAATCCTGCACTATGTATTTCCTCTCCCTTTGCCCTGTGATTCATTCAGGCTACAATGCCTAGGTAATGTTTTTTAGATTTCCTATTGCTTGATGCCCATTTAAGGACTATTTAGCAGATGTAGAATCATGCCTGAAAAGTGAATTGTTGAGGAGAAAAGAGTACATGCCAGTAGCCTTTCTCAAAAATCACTTGTCTTCCAACAAGAGCAGTAGTTGAGAATTCATGTTGCAAGTATTCTGTTTCTTGCCTGCTTATGAATGCTGTTGACAGTACCTACTGGTTGCAAAGATGCAAAGTCTGTTTAATGCAGCGTCTAGAACTGTTCGAAACTGCATTTGTCTGTGTAGTGGGAAGCATGACAGCTTGTTGAAAACCACGTTTCTGGTACCCTTTTTCTGATACCTGAATCAGCCTATGGAGCAATAAGGGGGGTGGGGGGGACTGCCAGCGACACTGAGAAGCTCCTGCTTTCTGGGCCAGTGTAGACTCCAGAGCTGCTCCACATAACGCTTCCTATGAGAGCACTCTGGACTGTGATTTAATAGAACTACAGAAAATAAGCAAAGGCAAATGTACGTTCCAGTCTTAGTGGGCTTCTGATGTCAGTAAGCAAATAAATGTGCAGGCTGTAGGCTTCCCAATATGCTTGGTCTTTACTTAGATGGTGAAATGTGAGAATGCAGATTATTTGGAAAACCCTTTTTCATCGTGATCTTTGGAATTTGGGGAGAAGAGAGAAAATAGAGGGGTCTTTATGTTCAGGAAAGCAGCTTCTTCTTACATTGCGCTCTTCAGCAGCTCTTCTCAACTTGGCGTGGTGAGAAATGTATCCTGTGTGTTCTTAAATATGGGGAAAGCATAGCTTAATCAGGGGCTAAAGGGAAAATGAGGAATTCAATGCCAGGTACTGATTTCTGAAGACCTCTGAAGCACTGTATTCCATACTGTTGTCTTAAGGATGCAAAGGTTACTATTGATACCTGGTGTTTAGTCAGTCCTAGCACAGAATTTGGCCAGAATTCAAAGGTGGTGGTTCCTCTTGCCCTGGAAACACAGTGGCATCTTTTAAACTCTGGCAGTTATTTGTTACTTTGGACAAGGGCAAGCTCTCTTAAGAGTGTGTGTTAAATTATATGGAGCTGGTATTCATCAGGTGGCAGCTTTGCTATGGAAAATGAAGATAATTCTGCGTGAGTCTTTTCAATCTGTCTAATGTACTTTAAATTTTTCTTGGCATTTCTGGTGCCAGAAGAGATGTCAAAAATAGAGGAGTTTCAGCTTTCAACATTGATGGGATAGGGGAATGCACACTGTACATGTCTGTTACCTGTTTTGCAGTCTCAGGTTTTACTTCTAAGGGAAAGACTGTGGTGTTTCTGTATGAACTGTGCTCTGTAGTGCAGCCATTTCTTGTAACATTTTAGCCCTTCCCAAATCTTAGTTGAATTTAGCTTTGCAGCCACTGTTTACAACTGATCTTTTTGCTTTCACAGATGTTTTTTGGCTGTTTGAAGACTAGAGAGAAGTTATTCTGAGGGAGAAACTGTACTGAAAGAAATCATATTCAGCTTCAGTCTCAAAATTATTACCAGCTTGCAACCTGAACCTCTGCTTTGTTCTAAGCATTGCGAGTGCTCTGAATCCACTCCTGCCCAAGTAAATCTCTATGAAAGGTATCAAAAGTTTCACATCTCTGTCTGAAAGAGTGGATGTCCCCACTGTGGTTACAGTCAAAACTGTCAGAGACTGATTGTTGAATATGGTCTTCCATATCTAGCAGGAAGAAGGTTTGAAGAGGTCACGGTTTTCAAGACAAATGTGACATGTTGCTTCCCTCCTGTAGTGAAAGGGTTTCTAATCTACTTGTCATTATATGTCTTTAGTTAAAGTTTTCACATGCCATCTCATTCAGAGGACCCAGGTGTTCTTGAATACAAATTTTTATTTCAGATGTTGGTCTTGGTAAGGAATCTGTCTAAGCATGTAGAGATTGGAGTCCTCTAACTTGTAGACACCCACAAGAGCATGTGAAAAAAAAATACAAAGAAACAAGACAGCTTTTGTTTTCTTGCCTCCTGTGGGTTGCAGAGTGCAGGAATGCCCTTGTGGACCTGAGTTGGATTGCTTCTGTCAGGCAAAAACTTCTGATAGATTAACTAGTCCGGTGAGACATGAGGGGTCATCAGAGTGGTCATGCAGTCTGAGTGGGCGATCTGATAGAGGGCCTCATCAGAGTTGTCTTATGATAAAGTCAGTATGTTTCATAAGAAAGGAAAAGGTATCATCATTTGCCAGCAGTAAAGGTGCAACCTTTGTACCAAATTTGTATTCTGTCTTAACTACAGCCTCTGTAACCTTCTTTGGTCACGTTAGACCTTTCTTTGGTATATGTAACCTGGGCTGTGGTGTGTCTGTTATGTATGTTCAGGGATTTGTGTGTTGCAAACTTCAGATTTCAGCGAAGCTTTCATCCTGATGCTTGAACTTGCCCAGCCTTTTCCCATGGATGTGTCCAATAGCTGCAAGCCTTGCTTTGTGTTCTTGTGGGTTAACAAATACTGAGAACAGAAGTAATCTAGTAATCTTCATTCAGTGGTCCAGTTAAAATCTGGAGTAGAGTTGATTTACAGAGAAAGTTGTATCGGTGATTTGATCAAGCTTAACCTCAAATAAATGGTGCCTTAAACTTGAGAAAGTCAGTGTTCCGTTTCCATTCATGCAATGGTTGTATGCTGAGTAGTTCTGCAGGTGAGTGTGTCCAGTAACTAGTTTAGCAGAGAATATGGCTGACACCACTTTTGGGATACCTGTGTGTAAAAACTTACATTGTGTTCATGATTCCCTTTTCACTATAACATGAGGGAAGTACACTATGAAGAGGCTGTGGGCACTTTTTGCTGTGTGGCATGTTAATTTTTATTGGAAAAGTTCCATTGACTTCTCATTTAGATACAATGCATTTGGTTTCCAGATGTTGCTGGCGTCTGATTTGTTGTTTTCATTGGCAAATACCTTGTAGCAAGTGTTACATTGGAATGCTTATAACATGGGTACTCATTTTATAAGCAAGCCCCTCTCCATTTATTTCTGAGTCTTTCATGACAGTTGTTATTTTCCTTCTCCCTTTTTTCTTTTTAAATATCATTCTTTGTTCACACTGCTGCTGGACTGCACCTCATCTTTTTCATTCTCATTAGTCCTCAGGTGCATGCTGCCATGATGGCTGATGAGAATCCCTGCAAGATTGCAAATGAGCAGACAGAAAAGAAATAGAATGATAGCTGCTTTCTCTTTTCTCCGTCTTGTGAGTTCAGAGCTTTTTAGTGAAGAAGGGTCAGCAGCCCCCAAATGCTGCCACAGATGCTTTCAGATTATTTTTTTTTAAAAAGTACTCTGCTATAAAAATGACTGAAGTAATTGTAAGCTTTGCATATCTTTTCTCCCTGTCATGCAAGGGTGATGGTGAATATCAGTCAGGCCTTAAAAAGTTGTGATGTTTGTCATTTTATGAAATAATACTGAGTTTCTGTTCCGCTCTTGATCTTGTTTTGTCACTTTCCTCACTCTTCATTGGTTGCTTCACTTCAAGTTAGCTGAACCTTCAGAGTTAAGTTGCAAACCTTGGGCAAAAATCATGCCTATTCAAAACCCTCTCCTCAAATGGGCCAGCCAGGGATCTTGGGAAGACTGGGAAAGGAAGTAGCTGAACAAGAGAGGGAAAGTTAGCTAAGGAAGAATTGTTTCAGAGAGGGATGTATGGGAGTCCAGAAAGGCAGGTTGTAAAAATAGTGTCAGAAGTGTGTTTAATTTTTTTTTTCCTCCTGTGATACCAGGTTTGTAATAACAAATGCTGATCAAAATGAGTTCTCTTCTATAAGAATCTGTACAGCCAGAGGTACCAGTTATTTTTGGCCATCAGTCTTAGTGGAGAGAACACTGACTCACAGTTTACCCGGGTACAAGAGTCTGTGTTTTTCCTGGCTTTTCTCAGTACTTGCTGTACGAATATGTTGAAGTGTATTTGTGTATCTTCTCATCTTTCTTATTTCAAAAACCAAAACCTGTTCCTGTTCTTTATGTGAAAGAGAGACGTTTTCGCTTGTCGCAGCAAAAATGGTATCATGATGCATTAAAAAGGGTATTCAACTGAGTTACCAAGCAGTGTTAAAGAAAAAGCCCCAATAAAGCAAACACTTGTTTACATCCTGTATGAGTTCTCATGTAATGTACTTAGAGTGTTGTTCTCAGGAAATAAAAGATATCATTTAGACATACTGGTTGTTCCTTCTAATGTAATTTTCTGTTGATTTTCATATTCACTTTTAGGAATGAAGAAGTGCATTTTTGACTTCTCTGTGTTGAACAAATGGATTTTTTATATTTTTTTTCTCCACATCACCTCTTCAAGTTATAATAGAGCATAAGTACAAATGTCTGTCTTGTGTTCACATTAACCCAAAGTCAAACAAGCTGTGTAATACCCTGGGTTGGACATCTTCTGGGCTCTGTTAGGTCACTTCCCCTAGCACATGAGTTCTCCCTTTTTCTGAATCTAGCAAACTGTTTCCTCCTTTTTTCTTGCACTCTCCAGGAGACTGTCCTTCTGAAGAAACCATCAGCCAGCAGAGCTGGTGTGAGGCTAGCCTGTAGCAACTACTCCATCTGACCTGTTGTACAGTCTGCTACCATGGAGTGGAGTTCCCTGTGTGTTAGGTGCTTGCAGAGTTGGATTAAATCTGGACTACAGTGAGCAGCAATCTCAGGGGCGGACCAGTTGACTGCTGCCATATTAAGGCGGTTAAATGGTAAACTTTCCAAAGCAAAAACTTTCCTGAGAGATCTTTTTTCAGTCACTGGAGGGTGTCTCAAATGGTCTCTTGAAACAGTCTTGCCATTGCTTGAGGGGGTAGAAGTGTTCACTTAGGGCTTTGGTGAGGTAGAATTTTTGGTTTTACTAATTTAAAATAAAGATAAAAATATCAATTACCAAATGCATTCACTGTTCAAAACTAACCAGTGAATGGCATATGCAGATGGTAATCTGTGAAGACAGGTGGTGTCTGGCACTTGCTTTTCTTTTTGCAGCTGAGGCAGGGATGGTTTTGCAGCAAGGGATGGGGGAGAACATTCAAGTGGTCAGAAGGAATAGAGGTGCTTGGTCTGGGAGAATGAGTGGTGGAAAAATTCCTGGGTGATGTTAAGCAAGGAGGGAAACAAAGTAGGAAAGAGGAGGAAAAAAACCCTAAAAAAACAGGGCAGTATACTTCTTTTCTCTTTCTATCTGTCAGACTATCTAGTATGTGTTCTGTGTTCCACACCAGTGAATCTTGTCTCATCACTGTGAAAATGTGATTGCCCTATAAATAAAACTTTTTAAATGTAAGCACTGCATGAAGTTATTAATCTCTTGTAAATGCTTGTGGCAGCTTAGCATTAGAGAGAGTACTTTCGGGGATTTTTTTGCATACAAATTAATCTGTCAGGCTGTCACATTTAAGACTCTTGACAATTCACGTTTGACTGATACCACAAATTATGAAGGCCTGGTCTTAGAGCTGAGTTAAATCTAAGTTATTTTTTTGTTTTTGAGAGCAGCATTGTATTCATTTCAGTCCAGTTATTGTCCAGCCCTGAGAATGGTTTGGTGAAGACCTGGAATAACTCTTGACCAATTAAAGCTCAAAACCAAGATTTTGAGGCTGCTGAAGCCGTTGTATTGGACATGGTTGGGAAAATGTACAGTGACATCTAAACAACAAAAATACAGGATTGTGGTGGAGGGGAAGAAATCATATATAATTCCAGGAGTAGTTTGTAAGTTTTCTGCCTGTAGCTACCAGTCAGAGCAATTCTTTGACCTGCTTGGCAGTTCCCTAGGAGTTTCTTGTCAGCACTGGCTTTCATGCTGTGCAATTCTTTTCCAAGTGTTTCCCAGATATATGTGCAGACACTACTTGGCTCTCTTCCAACTCTTCCCTTCCCTACTGCTGCATGTATGTTGCTTTGTCCTGTCTGCTTCCTTAGTATTGACATATTTGAGCTCTCTTGGTGATTACTTCTCTGTTGCAACCTTTTTTATGTACAGAAGATGGACCTTATGAAACTGATCTAAAACATCTTTCTTTTTCTTTTTTCCCCCTCCTTGTTTTTTTTAATTATGACCTGATGGGGAAAAGTGATTCCATCTGACATGCTACTGATTGCAGTATGGGCACAGTACGGATGGCAAATTTAATTTAAATTTACTGAGAATTTGGTGTCGGGATTGTGCATAGGTTGTGATCTTGTGGGAGAAATGCTGAGTGACCGTTGAGATTTTCCTTTGTTTTCTTGCTTTCCACATTTCAGGTTTGTTTGGGAGGAGAGTATCATAGAACTATTGGAATTAGTTTTAATCAGACTGTGGCATTGACCCTGGTAATTATATTTCTTTGCTGCAGCGGCAGGATACAAGGAGCAAAAATACAAATATTTCAGAGTCCGCTGGAGCTTTAATTGCAGTGTAGTTAAAGAGTCAGTGCAAGTCTTCAGTTGGTTTAACTTGTTGCAGTTTTTAATACCAGTATGAGGGTTTTTTGGCTATGGAGAGATGTCCCAGGCAATGTGATATTTTGGGGTTATTTTGGTAATCTAGGAGAAAATAGGCTGTAGGCATTGCTGGGTGGTTTGGTCTAGTTACTCCTTTTGATTAATACTCCTTGGTAGTGCTTAACTCTGACAGCTTCAGAAGAAACCTTACAGCAGTTACACAGAGTTTTTCTTTTTGGGAAATGTCACCTTAACCTTCTCAGTAAGAAGGGTGTAGATTACTTGCTTTTCTTCTGTAAGTATGAAAGTTTACATGTCTTAGGTTTATATCCACCCCTCCCTTTAAAGCAACTTCCACTTTGTTTCTAGTAGGAAGAAGGCTAATGCAGACATGAGGTGTCCATGTCCTCCTCCTGCCATTGGTTTTGGATTCATTTTGCCTCACTTCAGCCAGATTTGACTGAGAATCAGAAATGTCAGTGGTTCTTGCAATTGCATGGGTTGTTAAAATGAATGAGGCAAAAGAAGAGGGCCTGAAGAAACCCAAAACATTGTCCTTTCCAGTGCTTGAGGGAAGTTAATTCTGTCCTATAGAAATGTCTGATCCTTTTTGACTAGTAGACTGAACCACTGCCTTGTGGCAAACCATTTCATGGACTTCCTGAACATTTTGTGAAGCGTAATGTCAGTTTGGGAATAAAACCACATTGTGTGCATTTCCACTACTTGTAGTTGTTCATGTTCTTGAAGGAGTGGTGTGGGGAAAGGATGAACCAGGGAGGCTGAATATCATTATGCAGGACTAAACAAATTGTACTTAAAAGCAGCTGGAACAGAGAGATGTGATGTTTGTTGCTGCTGAATGAAGGATGGAATTTGTCTTGTGAAATACTAATTGCCAAGTGGATTTTATTTTCAGTTCTGTCATTGGTTTTTTTTTTGGTTTAGATCCTGTTTAATATGATTGTAGAAGTGCCTCGTTGGACAAATGCAAAAATGGAGGTAATTGAGAAAAATATCTTGATTATGTATTTTTGAAAGTTATGACAGTATGGTGACTTCCAATAGAATTTAATTAGAGTGTGGATTACACAAATTTTTCTCTGTTAAAAAAATAATTTGAAATCGTGCATACAGATGCTTTCCTTTGGATTATAAAAAGTATTGAGGTTCAGAGTTTGTTTCCCTTCTGTAGGTGAGCGCTGCTTGACAGCCGTCTGACTGCAGAGTGCAGCATACTGCAGCAGAGTACTAGAGTGCTGGCTTGCAGGACATGTCCAATATTTAGTCTTACTCTTGCTTGCTCATAGAGCATTCCACTTGGAGGATTTAATTCCTCTCATTTCTGCTGTGTAGTGTGCTAGGTCAAATCCTGATAAATGGAGTTGCAAATGAAAAAGCATTTTCTTGTGACAAAAAAATACTTGGGGACCTCACTGACTGCAATTATTTACTTCTGTAAGGAGATACTTTAAAAGTAGAGCCTAGTGGGTTCTTCCTCTGCAGTTACGATATAGAAGCTGAGTAATGCTTCATCTGTAGTACTGGTGAAACAACAGATCTCACCCGTGTATGTCCTATCTTCCTGAGCATTTGTATTAATTTTAGGGATGCTTCCCAGATGCTTTTAAGGAAGTTTGTGGTTGAGCTGTTAACTATTTTGATTTTAAAATTAACACTAAAGAACCTCCCTAGCCTGTTATTTCAGAATTTTTTCTCCTTTCCTCGGTACCGGAAAATCATTTGACTTGTATTTACCACCACAGTTGTTATTCTGCAAGCAGGATTGCCTTGGGTATTTACCTTGTATTTTAAGGTGACTATTTATTGTGGAAGCAGAGTTCTCTTTGGCAGTTTCCCTTTGATAATTCTGTTTGAACATAAAGTTCAGGTTGTTGTCCTTCCCCTTCTCTCAGCCCATTATGTCAAGGGTAGAAAAGTTTGCTGTCCTGTTAGTTTCAGTGATCACTGAGTTTTTACTTTTCTGGCTTGATAAAGGAGAGCAGATGTAGTTCTCTAATGTGTAACTTTTAATATACCTGAAATTTCCTGCATTAATCATTAAGGCAGTTGTCTTGCCTTGCCACTTTGTCCTGATGGCCCTTCAGTCCAGGCTGTGGCACAGTGCTGACACCAGGTCTTGTCTGGATCTCCATGCTGAGATTAAACTTTGCTTTAGGATGAATGTTTCCCACTGTTATATCCCCAGTGCCAGATCTGCTTAGCCGTTTGTTGGATTTCTGTTGTTCTTCCCTTGATTATACTGGAAGTGGTTTTCATGAGACTTTCGTCTGCTGTTGTCAGTTACTCCTGGTTTCCATCAAGAAAAAGCATTGCTGAACTCCACTTCTGTCAAAGTCCCAGGTGGCATAGTTGAGGTCTTCACTGTTATGACCAGAAGCAGGTAGAATCAAGTGTGAAACCAGAAATGTGTGAACCTTAATCTAAGTTCTTGGGGAGGGTTTACTTGTGGAATAAGAGCATGCTGTTGACAGTTTGGTGTGGTTCAAAAAGGTGCAGGTCCTTTGGGATGGCTTTGGTGGTTGTGCTTTAGGTAATTTACAAGGATGTGGTAAAATGAATATGGATTAAGGGCTGTGTGCATACACACGGAGGCTATGTACCACCTGAGCCAGTGTAACCAGTCGAGTCTGTAACAAATGTGATGACATTCAGATAAGTGTTTTTAAGCAGGAGCCAAGGTAACATGGGTTAGGTTGTGGTGTGGAGTGTCAAAAGGATGGTTACAGTGAATTAACTGATGTCTGGTAGGTAATTCATACGGCAGTGGTTTTGTATTTGAGGTTTTGGGGAGGATGATGACAATACTAAGTTGTTCAGCTTTAATTAGCTCACTCCTTCTGTGAGTGCTTCTTTGGGAATAAATATGCCTCTTTCTAATGCTAGCTTAACTTGTTCTAAATATGCATGAAGTTGGCATTTGGTGACTATGCAGAACTTGTGCTTACTAAAAAGCATTTGTATGCTGAGAGGTGTATGCAATAGGAGAGCAATAAACAGAGGTTGAGAAGATAAACATTTCCTCTGTTGCTGTCAAAGCCCCTGTTAGAAGAGCTTGTGCCACCATCTGCATGTCTGTTGAACTTGTACTGTAAAGTGCAAGAGCTTCTAACTGAAGTTCCTTTCAGTATTTATGTTTGACCATGACAGTCGCTTTACAAATTTATGACTTTCTCTTCTAGATTCATTTTTTCTTGCATACTTCACAGCATTATTTAAAACCTTAATAAGCTTCTTTTTGAACATGACCCTTGAGATTTAGAGTGAGGCCATTGTACTGTTAATACTTCTCAAACCATAAACACATGCTCCCCAATGGCTCTTTCTAACTGGTTGGGTACAGAATGAATTGCTTTCCATTTTACCATTCTCTTTCTCTCCCCCTCCACCCCTCCTTTCTGCTTAGATTGCCACTGAGGAGCCGTTGAATCCCATTAAACAAGATATAAAGAAAGGCAAGCTTCGATATGTGGCAAATATCTTTCCTCACAAGGGTTATATATGGAATTATGGTGCCCTCCCACAGGTAACGTTTTTGTTATAATGGTGGAAGTTTTCTGTCTTCGGTGTAAATTGCCTTGTAAATCTTGGATACTGCCTGAATGCAAATCAGTTGCAAGAGGGGTGTTTCTCTGATACATTTGTAAATTAGGATTTTTTTATGTTGAGCTTTATTGTGTCTATAAATTTTGATCAGAATTTGAGCATGGGTGTAAACACGTGCTGTGTTTCAGGAAGGAGTTAAATGATCAAGAAATCTCGAATCTTTAGTCTGCGTCTCTCTGCTGTAGTGACAGAATTAAAGTGTCATGGTCTGCCATTCAAGAATACTTGGTCAAGTAGCCATTTTCTGCTTAAACAAGGCATTTAAAAAAACCAACAACCTAATTCAGGATTTTCATGTATTGCAGCATAAATTTTAACTGGGAATTTTAATATCTGTAACAAAGAGGAACACAAGGGCTGTTCTTTTTTAGATTAAACCTCAACTGTCTTAGTTAACTTTTCTCTAAACTGTGAGACTTCACTGATCTTGACACATTCAAAACTTTGAGCCCTGAAAAAGCCCAACTAATGGCTGAAATTTTGAGTGTAATGAAAAGTTTTAAACTTAATTAATTTCTGTGAATAACACGTTGGACTTAAATTAGTACTAAAGAACATGATGGAGCTAAAAAAAGAGAAATTTATTTTCTTTACACGTAACTGCATAAGCAGTGGAAGTTTACTCCTGAAAATCTGCTTATGTATTTGATCCCTCAAGAGGAGATACCAGGCAGGTGCTGGAGTGTAGCAATGAAGTTCTTATCTAGTCAGCAGTCCCAGCAGCCAAAGTTTCCATGTAGGTATAGTTGGGAACCAGCCACTCCATTTAATGTTTGGAAATTCATGTGTG
Source organism: Falco cherrug (assembly GCF_023634085.1). Lineage (NCBI taxonomy): Eukaryota > Metazoa > Chordata > Aves > Falconiformes > Falconidae > Falco > Falco cherrug. The sequence goes on from NC_073697.1 coordinate 69,825,428, forward strand.
CCTTAGTACAAAGCCAAAATTAAACATTTGAATGTTTTCCTGTACAAAGTGCAGTATTTTGGACTGATGACACTTTCCCCAGGAGAAATGTTCAGCTCCCCTTGTTACCTTGTGAGTCAGAGAGGACTGGAGATAACTATTACTTTTATTTTCTGTAATAACTTTAAAATACCAGTTGGATTATTACATCTCCAGTTGTTGAAGTTACTCCAGCTGTAACAAAAAAAAAATCCAATTCAGTGTCTCCATTACCACAAGAGGATTTTCATCAGGATGAGCAGTTGCTTTAAGTTCAACCTGAGTATATGGCTTAAAGATACGTATTTGTAGCTGCTGTTTTATGCTGTGGAACAGAGAAGAAAAAAATTACAGTAGGGGCTATCATTACTGTAGGAGTTACTGTACTGGACAGAGAACAATAGTATTTCTAGTGAGCTTTCCTTCTAACTTACAGGTGGAGTGGTGCATCTGGGCAAGAGAATAGTACTAGTTTGATGCAGCCTTAAAGAAAAAGCACTTTAAAAGAGTATTGGAAAAATAAGTTTCAAACCGCAATTCTCTCTTGACTACACTTCAGCAATTTTTTTGTGATGATTCTGCTACCTAAACACCGGAGCATTTACTTTTCACCATTTTGCCTTTTAGTATCGGTCAAGTTCTCAAGAACAAGTTTGACGTGCAGGTTTGACCATGGACAGCAGGAGCTAACAATATAGCTCCTTGGAAAAAGAGCTTTCTAACACCTTTTCAACAAAACTTCTTTGGACTCAAAATTCTTACCAGGAAAACTTCTCAACTTCAGAATGAGTTGCTCATTACTAGCCAGTAGGAGATAAAACAAGTACTGGTCTAGTAATTAAGTTAGTATAAGTGGCTGTTGTACTTTCTGCTTGTACAGAGCTCAGAGCAGGGATTTGAACCTGCCTCCTTGAGAAGCTTCTTTGGTCTTAAGCTGTTGGCTGTACTGGGAACATGCACTTCTCAGAATACTGAGAAATTTTTCATACCTAAATCTAAAAATTTGAAAAGCTAATTTGGTGCTTACAAATCCTTTCCTAGGAGCTTGGTTAGCTCAAAGCCTTCATGTTTTTGAAAGCAACTTTTGTTAGTGCTATGGTATTTAAAGTGTATAGTAAGAATGTAGCTGTAGAATGTCCTAGCTTAATCCCACAACCACTAGTAAAAAATACTACTCAGGGCCCTCAGATGCGTTAATGATTGAAATTTGATAAAGTGTATGTGTTGATTCACAGATGCAGTTAATATTTTTGCTATTATGTCCTCAGTAATCCTCATGTTACTTGTCTTCAGTATGAGGATGAGTTACTCGGTGTCAGTCCGTCGGCTGTTTGATGGTTTATTCTTTTCCCATTGAGCCAGCCTGTTCTCAGAAAGCTGATGTTTTTATTAATATTAGTAGTTTAGTGGTTAGAGTAATTGTAATTGCAGATCAGCTGGTAACTGATAATTCTTTTCTCTTTTGACAGACCTGGGAAGATCCGAACCATACAGATAACATTACAGGATGTTGTGGGGATAATGATCCTATTGATGTTTGTGAAATAGGTTCAAAGGTTTGTCTTCATCAGGATTAATTTAATTTGTCAATGTTAATTTAAGAATTTGGGAACCACTTCTGGAAGGAGTTGGGCAGATGGAAAACAAGAAAAGGTAGTAATAGTCTCAGGGGATAACAGAAGTATGAAGAGAGGATCTCAGGAGGGAATAGGTAAGAAAATGGTGGACTTTTTAAAAAGGAGAGAAAAAAAGCAGGATTTGGTAAAGTCTGTGTACTGGAAAAACGGGAAAATAAGAGAACATCACCCTGAAGTTCTGTGGCTGGATGGTGAGTTTTGGGTGAAGGAGGAGGAGTTTAAGATTTCTGGGGAAGGAAAAGATTTCTTTTTTTTTCCCTTGTTAGCAGTACGGAGCTAGGAATAGGTTTCTGAAAGATGAAGTAGTATGGTAGTGTCTCATGCACAAAAAATTACAAGGTCAGAACCACAAAGGAGGTGAGTTTGAGTTTTCTCATAGGTGCAGACAAAAGTAGATCCCTCTTGCCTAGACAAGACAGGAACCTGTTGCAGAGTTATGAGATACATAGTGGATAGATGAAAAAGAGGTGCAGCAAACACCATTATTAGGTATGGTGGAAAGGTTTGGCTCACTGAAAGAAAATTTTATGTATCTGGAGGCAGCAAAGAATGGAGCAATCCTCTGTGGTATCAAAATGGGGGTTTAAAACAGATGAGTTTGGAAGAGGGATCTCTTGTGATATTTTAGGTAAGGGGAAATTTAATTGATGACCTCAATGAAGGTGTCTTTATTTGAGAAAAGGAACCTAAAACTTGAATTTTAAGGGATCCAGAAAGAGTTCTGAAGGGAGTATTAGCTGGTAGGAAGTAAGTTCCCCCAAAAAATGCAAAAAAGAGTTGCGCTGATATTTTTGGGGAAGGAGTGTGTGTTTATATGTATATATTTGAGTCAAATGTAAGGAACAGAAAGAGATAGACTAAGACCAGGAGTTGAGAAAGTAGAGATTCAAGAGGCAGGAAGGAGTTAAAAAATGAGTATGAGATACTTTTGAGTTGCAGTTTGGGGTGAACATCAAGAAGGTGTGGAAGAACTAGGGTAGAAGAGAAGGAAAATTCTTCTGGCTTGTTGTTTACTTAAATGCTGACTGGAGAATTGACGGTTGAAGAATAGCAGTGGTGGGAGAAAGGCTAGTAATGTTAAATACATGTGTACTGGGTTTACAGATCTATCTTGCAATTCTGTTAGCTGCGGGCTAAAAATGCAGCCTGTGAGGTGAAAGAGAAATTCTACTTAGTGTTTTCCAAATGTTTGTGAGATTATGTTCTGTTTCAGATTCGTTCTTCTGGTGAGATTGTTCAGGTGAAGGTCTTGGGTGTTTTAGCTCTTGTTGATGAAGGAGAGACAGATTGGAAGATAATTGCTATCAGTGCGGATGACCCAGAAGCTCAGAAAATCCACGGCAAGTATTTTTACCTTTCTTAATGCAAGTTACGTCAGTAGCTTGCACAGTAGCTACTCAGTTGTAGCTGAGTTTAGACCACCCAGGCCAATAAAAGGCAGACATCAGAAAGGCAAGACTATTTTTTTGTTGTTTAAATCTGGTACTTCCTTCAAGGAGGGCATATGTGGTTTCGTACTAAGCTTTTGAAAAAGATTGACTTGGATTTTCAGGAGAACCTGTCATGCAGAAAGTCTTTTGACTTCTGAAACACAACCACCTTAGAAAGTGACCTCTTAAAATTACAGGCTTATCTCCTGTGTAATGGTGCATATTTACCTACTCAGATTGTGTAGCACACTGCTGTTTTGCTTGTTGAAAGTGTTTGTTCCTTTCATACTTGCAGGCATTGCGTTGCATTCTGAAAAAGGCTGCACATTTCCAATGTTTTGTCACTTGTAACTGGGTTACTTCCAGGGTTTGTTACCTAGTATGGATGATTAACTTTCACCTTTTAGCTTGAAAATTTTGAAAGTAAACTGCTAATGCAGCTCACCCTAATATCAGCCTTGATGATGACTAGCAGTGCAGGGGGAAATATCCTTTCCAGACTGGTCCTCCTTGTGACCATGCTTTTGGTATCCAAATAGAATTCAAGTACTAAAATGTATGCAAGTAGCATGTGAGGTGGAGTTCTGCTTGCAGATTCCCATGAGAAGATGATACAGATGTGTTAAAACTGCAGGGAGTTAAGTTTTTACAGCACAGGTAAAGTGCAGCTTCTCTCTGAATAAATGGAGGTTCCCTTCCTCAAACACAGTGTTACTGGGAATCATGAGAATTAAGTGAGGAGGTTTGTGTAAAACAGTGATTGTTGTGAGACCAAAACCCATATGTCATCAGGTATGTATGATCAGAGCCTGCCCTTTGTTGGTAGGGAGCACTAAGGCACAGAGTGGCCTTCCTGTAAGAATAGGGCATAGGGCTATCCAGTGGTTTTGTAAGTAATTATTGCCATTGAGGCTTTTTCCTGATTTCTGAATGTAAAGCAAGTATATCACTGGGCTGGCCCTTCATTCTCAAGTTCTCTTGCAGGTTGCTTTCATGTGGAGAATACTTGGCTTGTGGGGGAAGAAGGGGATAAGAGGAAATGAGGAAAAGGAAACTCTTGGGTTGATGTTGATTAAAGTAATTGAACAGATTAATTACTACATAGTGTTTATGACTTTACTTTGACAGATATTAAGAAGTTCTGCTTAAGGAAATAGTAATAGTTTGCTGTTAATGTTAGTATCAGTTTGAGCCTCTGTAATGTGCAGTAAAATGCAATATAAGTGCCAGTAGTTAAAAGACAAGTAATTAGCACTTTATTTCTATACATTGTTCTGTTTAACTCTTACCCTTTTTCCTTAACAATTTCTGCAACAGTTTTATCAGAAAAGCTGGTGTGAGAATTTGAAAGGAGTTCACTAACTAGGGACAAAATTGGGACAGTTTATGTCACTGGGTTAAGTAACTCTATTTGAAAGCCCTCTGTTTTGTTTTGGTTTTTCAGGTAATGACTGATTGGTCAGCTGTGTTACAGCTTTAGTTTGTTTGGGAGGGGAGTAAGAGTTTTAGTCTTGTTTTAACAAAAAAGAAAAAAGGCAGGGGGGAATGCATAAACCATTGTCTGTAGTTGATTCCTGTGTACATCCTTTCTTATCAGAGAAAGGTGCAAAACTTCAAGAGGAGAACTGTTCTTCTGAGGTTCAGAGAAGTACAGAAATATGTATCCAATTTAATATGATTTCTCTTTGTGATTGGAGTTGCAGTCCAGGATTTACAAAAGAAAAGAAAAAGGAGTGGGGGAAAAAAAGCCCCCATCTGCTTTCACAAAACATGACTAGCTTTGCAGTGTTTAACAGCAATCCTTCTTCAGTCTGAAAACAAACAAATCTGTTGGAGTAGGCAGTACAATATGTCCTTTTATACTTGTTTTCCCCCCTTCCCAAATATGTTAATTATTTCAGCATAAAGGGATAGCAGCTACAGATAAAACTGGTATCTCCCTCGGTAATTGACGTGCTGCTGTGTTATGGTGGTGGCCTCCTAGGGAAAGATGAGACTAAGTGTTGCCTTCTAAGTCTGCCCAGTAATTTTTATATCGTTTGTTAAACATTTTGAATTGGACTGAGAATCATCACATTTGCTTTCAGCTGAGTATGTGCACAGCCCCCAGTGAACATTTGGAAAAGATAATTCCGAGACACCAGAGCGGTGATTACTTGCAAACCCCATCCTGAGCCCGCACAGTGTGTTAACTCTTCTTGCTGCTTTAAGCACACCCCAGGTACTCTGTATATTCTCCTTCTGGGATTGTGATCGTTCTCCTAAGTGCAATTGATTTTTTTTGAGACTTCACAGAACTTAAAACTGAGCAGTCCCAACTTCTGAACAGTTCTCATTGTTTATTCATAGCACTCCACTGTACTGTGTCCTGCAGGCATTTATTGATAAATACTGGTTTAAATTGGAAACCCTGCCTAGAACTCTCTCTTTCACACAGAGCAATGAGAAACTCTAGTTTATAGTGACAATACCCAGGAATAATAAGCAGTGCTTAGCACCTGTTCGACTGGGAACTGTGTCATCCATGGGAATAGCAAGGGCTTAGTGTCTTTTTGGACTGACTTGTGAAGGTAATCTGTTTGAAATTATAGTGCTTAATACTGGTGGGCGTGGGGATAATATCACTCCGAATACAAGATGTATGTCAGATGCAAGTATCTATGACAGAGTTTCTTTATGTCAGTGAGATCTGTCTTTGTGGCAACCTGAAAACCACTGTGGTGTGTTTCTGCTCAGGCAGTTTCAAAGTAGATGGCCATTAGCAGGCCAGTAAAGCAACATCAGATCAAGCAAGTGTGGGAAATGGCCTAATAGCTCCCTGCACACTCAAACACTAAATATTGGTGGTGTAATAGGCCTGGCTGTGTTTTTGCTGCTGTTGTTGCTTTTTGTTTGTGGTGGTTTTTTTTTTTTTTTTTTTTTTGTAAAATACTAGCCGTGAGAAGCAACAAATTCTTGGACTGGAAGGACTGCTTGTCTGCTTATGTCATAATTTGGATAGAATTTAATGTATTGAAATTCACATACATACTTGATGTGCTTTACAGTGTTGGGCTTAGAAAGGATGAGCATCTTCCATGCTGCAGTTTGGTCTAAATGTATATGGCATCTTCACGTTGGACAAGAGGTTTTGAATATCGCTGGCAATTGAAACAGGAAGTGTGTTTGAAACAGCTTATGAAAAGTCCAGCTCTCAAAAGGTCATCTTACCTTCCCTGAGCAAATTGGATGAATAATGGATGGCATTTTGGAGGTGTTTTACTGGCCTGGAATCTCAGTAGCCATTTTTTGCTGTTGCTTACTGGAAAGATGACTGGTTGTATTCTGCAGCAGTTGGTGAAGTCTGCCGGCTTTCTTGCACTATCATTTGCTGGCACTGGTATAGTTAACTGTGCTATCTTGTCACGCTTCTTTTCCAGCATGCAACTTGAGATTGGCTTTGTGAATTAAGTGATCAAACCCTAAATGGCAAAAACAAAGCATATGGCATACTTTGTACCATATATTTTTATAGATCCTTGCATGAGAGTGTATTTATATGCATAGAAGCAGAGAGGCCCTGAAAACCTTTGTTGTGGATTTGTGTAAGCATTCAATATAAAGAAATTAATTATCTGTACTGAGGCTCCCCTCCTACCCCCTCACACCAGGCTGCACAAAATACACCAAATGCCTTTATATGGAATGTTGCTGCTGCTTCCTGTAAATGTTTATAAGATGTTATTAAAAACATATGTCCTCTCTTCCCAGAGACCTTGTTTAGAAAGCTTGCTGCAAGCATGTTGTTTTAGCTTTGCTTGCAAGAAGCAGCATCTGTTGTACTAAAAACAGTAGTTTGGTACAAATGCTTTTGTTGCTGTCTTGCAAAGCCAGATAGAATTGGGATCTGCGTTTGCATTGGCTCACTCTATTGACAAGAGAGCTAGCAGTGGTTGTTTGTGCCAGCCTTCAGAGATTTTTCCTTATTGAGACTAAACTGCACACTTAATGTGATTAGCTATCTTTTTTTTTTTTTTTTTTTTTTTAAACCCTTGGTGCTTAACTTTGGTGCCCAGAAAAATGTGACCTATGGTTGTATGTAGGCAGTATAAAGACGTTACCACCTAGAGCCCAGTGGGTACCTGCTGATAATATACCTGCAAGAGCTGCTTGTGGGAATGAAACCGCATTAGGCCAGGTGCGTGCTTGCTACTCCCATACTTGCTAAGCCCTTTTTGACATCAGTGTGAGTACGTAGTTGTGAGGGAAGGTAAGCAGTCAGGGTCAGAAGGAAGTGTCTTAACAGTGTCTACTGTGGGAAAGACATTTAAGTGGTTTTTGGTGTGTTTTTGTTGTTGTTTGTTTGGTTTAAATCATATATCACTGTACTGCTTATCACGATCTATTATTTTACCTTTCTTTACTTAGTCTTTTGTTCTCAGAGTATATTTTTCTCCTTCTCCCCCTGATATCCAAAAGATGCTGTTTGGATTTCGGAATGGAGGGCAAGCTGTCTTTCAAGCTTTTCTATGGCAGCTTGTAAGGAACTGAAGACATGGCTGTTGTGGATGTGAGAGCTCCTGTTTTCCTTATATTTTGTGCTTCGTGCTGACTGCACAGCAACAGGATCAATTTATTCTTGCGCACACACACATACACGTTTTTCCTGCTGCTTGCCCCCAAGCAATGCATTATAATATAGATGTTTTGGTTGGGTTTTTTTTTTTTCTTTCAACCATTTAAGCTTCATATGGTGCCCAGTAGCTGTCCTTCATAATAAAGAATAGTGAAGTGAAGCATGGGGATGAAGGAAAGTAACTTGCAAGGACCAAGGAAATAAAAGTAACCGCTGTCCCCCTTCTTAAGTCCTCAAAAAGAGAATATACAGCAGCCAGTACTTTAGGGGTCATACAATGCTGTAGCCTGATTCTGTGTAGTCATTGTACCTAGGCAAGGTATCTTCCAGTAGAGAATGTGAAATTCAGAGACATGATTCTGTCCATGAAGGTGGTCATCCCTGTCTTAAGGAGGTAAGGAAAGGCTGCCCCAAAGCCTATTCTAATATTTGAGTCCTTTAAAGAAATAAAACCAAGGCCTGTAAATAAGGAACAACAGGTGGGGAGGGGCCCAAGTGTCAGTTTGTAGACAGACACTTTTGGTGAATGGTTTTTATGGGAATAGGAGACAAATAACCAAGTAGGAGGAGTGGAGAAGCAGAGTTAGGAGAGAAATTTGCTGGAACAGGAACCAGAAGAAAGGACCAGCAGTCTGAGAAAGTATTTAAGTAGTGTCTAGACATGGAGGTCTGGGGTTCATTCACTGCTGGAAGCCAAGGAAGTTGCTGCAGCAGCCTAGTTTGCTTTACAGACCTGAGGAGATACTGTCTCTTCCAACAAGTATTAGAACTTGTGAGTTCAAACCTCTCAAGGGGAGGAGATTACAAGGGCTCAAGATGGGAGAATGGTCCCACACTTGGAGTGAACAGGATGATATACTGTAGCCCTGAAACCAGTTTGAATTGGAGCTGCAGTTTTATTAGTGCCCAAATGAAGCATCCAACCAAGTCCCCACCCTTTTCTAAATCTTTTCTTCTTGGTTGGTCTCACCCACCCATCCCAGTGAAAGACTTCTTGTACTCTTAAAGCATGTATTCAGCTAGAAGTCCTGCCTCTAGCATAGCCTTATGTGCCCTTGCTTTTTTCTGGGATTCTGCCAATGAAACTCCCTAATCTTCTACAGGCAGATGGCCAGCAGCCAAGTGCAAAATGTGTTTTACTTCTGAGTCCATAAACACGTAGCCCTATTAAGTGTGTGCAGAAGCAAAAATTTACATAAGGTTCTTCAAAGTTTTATGTTTTATTCCTTGGGTAGTGTGTGATCCAGTGGAATTTGGGAGTGGCATCTATGAGATGCCTATGAACACTCGGCTTATCTTCTCACATAGGTTTGGTCACACAGTTCAGTCCATGTGTCATCTCTCTTGGTGGTCTACAGAGAATTGCATTGTCTGTAGCACAAGGCTTGTTCCCTTCTCATACTGTCCTTTTTAGAAATACTTGAATGTCTTCGTTCAGGTTCACAGCCTAGATCTTTAAAAAGACATTTAGGCACTCAAAGATGGAAAGCACAGGACTAGGTGTCAATTTTGAAGACTAAGCACTCTGAAAATCTGGTTTAGAGGACTGGATAGACAGAAGAGTATCTGCTAGGAATCACTGCCAACCAGGAGATGTCAGTTAGTGAGGCATATCTATGGCAGAAGAGAATGAAGTAACCAAGCAGTACTGGGAGAGAGCAAGAGGGAATTGAGAAGGGAGAAATCAGCAACTGACTTGCGAAAACACCAGAAAAAGAGAATAACACCATGGGAAGTGGGCAAAGTGAAGTTACGAAAAAGCTGGAAGACTGCATGCAAAGTACAGCAATAAAAAGTCAGCTCCCATTTCCATTAGAAGTGACATTAGGAGGGAAATAGATGGAAAGCGAAGGATTACACCAGCTACAAAAAGTACTTTGCTTCCAGAAAGGACAAATTCCTTTATTATATCAAAATCAATTAAAATTGTGTTGAAGGCTTTTCCATGTAAACATATTGCCAGAGAGTTAATTTGCCAAGGGGTTGATAGGACCACTTTGTTGCAAGTGACAGAACTGATGGTAGTCTCACAGGACAACCTGGTAAAATTTGATAGGCGCAGCAGAAGTGAACATTTAAGATCATGAACTGCGCCTTTGCTATAGTAGTATAGCCCTTGAGCAGAATTACTGTGTGACTGTTTAATCTCTCTGTACCCACTGTGGCAATGTTCATCTCTGCCTCCCAAGGGTGTCCTGCAAATGGCATGCATTCCTCTTTGTGTCCCGTTCCATCTTTGCACAGTAGGATTATAGAGGTAAAGGTAGAATTGACTTATCACTGTGAGTATGCAGATATCACGGGGTTATCAGTAGAGTTAGTGTTTAGTGCTCCTGGCACATACCTGTCTTGTATCTAATGGGCTGAATTTGGAAGTAATGTGAGCAAAGGGATGCCTTTAACGTAATTTTGAGAAGTCAAGCCTGTATTTTGTTTTGAGGTGCTGGTTTAAAAATCCATATGTTGAAATTGTTTTTACTAGCTATTCTTTCATTATCAAAAAATGCTTTTAGTCCCTGCAGTTGCTGGGGAAAACAATTACCTCACTGAATAATCTTAAGTATTGCAAGAGATACGTATTGAGATGAAAGCCTATAAATACAGAATTTTCTTCCTCTCCTGTCAGAAGTATGGTCCTTTTAATCATTGTCCCTTTGGGCCTTCATTAACGAAGGGCAGGAGGCAACTGGCTTACCTGTTCAGCGTGGTTGTGAAAGCGTAAGATATCAACTATGGGCACCTGATGTAATGAAGTGAAGTTCCGCGATGACTTTGAAAGTGCTCAGTGAAATCAAATAGTTTGCAGATCCTTTATGAGACTTTAAAAAATGAATGTTACAAAAACTGTGAGTAAAAATGACCAGTTCTTTTTTTTTTCCTTTTTTTTTTTTCTTTTTAATTTACAGATATTGACGATGTTAAGAAGCACAAGCCAGGTTATCTTGAGGCTACAGTTGACTGGTTCAGATTATATAAAGTCCCTGATGGTAAACCGGAAAATCAGTTTGCTTTTAATGGAGAATTTAAAGACAAGGTGAAGATAATCCAAAACTAAAGATGCATCATTCTGTCATGTAGCCTCTTTAATACATCATAGACTTTTTGGAATTGTAAAGGATGAGGTTTTAACAAAAAGAATTTTTATAGGAGGGATCTTTGAAAAAGATTTATTAGGCTAGGAATAAATAATCTTTGCTGCCTTCCATTTTATTCAGGGAAAATGCATAGTTTATTAACGGAAGTCAGTAAAAAGCCAAACAAAACCAAAACATTCAGTCCTAATCCTGATGAGACTTACACACTTATCTGTGCATTTGTAGTTTTTTTTCACAGCATTTTCATTCTTACTGTCAGAGGAATGAACAAATAGTCTTTTCAGGTATTTTTTCAGTCCTGATTTGATAAATTTTCCTGACAATTTTTTTAAGGCCATGCCATTTAAGGCAGACAATGGGTTGCAGATTTTTTCATATTTGGTATTTGCTCAAGGTGTACTTCTTCCTGGTAGTTCTATGTGAAAACATTTGAACTGGTTTTGGCTTGAAGGCTGAAAAAATATTTTCTCTTTTTTTAGAAAATGAATGGTGTTTTCAACTACCTACGGTAAAAATGGCCAGGGTTTGAAAGGAGAGTGGACCTGGGAATAGACCTCACTGAAGAAAATACCTGGATTTTTCCAGAGGAAATTGGGTGTGATTTGAGTAAAAGTGACTTGCAAATCATGTATTGCACACTCTGTAGACTATTTTTGGCAAAAGTGTCACAGGTTCCTGTTGAATGATGCCCGTGTGTCAGCTAGTTCAGCCTTGCTGTGTGCTGTCAAAGTTATAAAATGCCTTCTAACCAGCACAGGCAACTTACATGTTTTGTCTGGTTAAAGAGATGCTCTGGCTCCCCTCTGCACTAGAACTGTCTTTTAAATCAATCCAGTGTAGAGTTGTAAGGCTTGATAACCTCATCTCTCTCCCCTGTTCTCTCAGGAGCTGCTTTTAGAAATTGTCCTGCTCTGTAATGCAGAGTGTCACTCTGTAGTGACAGTTTAACGGTATATCCCTGTCAGGCCATTGGAGTTCAGGCTTGAGGCACTAAATGCCCCAGGATAGCTGGTGTGGAGCACTTGAATAATTCTCCAACATTTCTAGAGACCCAGAATGTGGGGCGGCAGCTGTTGGCTATGCTCCAGCAGCTCTGGTGAAGTTCACAATGTTCCAGTGGCATTTTGCCAAGTCTCTCCTTCTTAGGAAGTGTGCATGTTCTGTTGGCAGCTTTTTGCAAGCCAGTCTAGATACCATCATCTGGACAGGGAGGGCTTATTTTACTTTATTTTTTTAAAAAACTTTCTCATCCCTACCATGCCCCCAATATTACTTTTGTTTAAAACAAACAAAAACTGTTAAGCAGCTGACATGTTACGTTGTTGCAAATGCTTAAGTATATGATTGGGCAATTAATGAAGTAAATGCAAATTTTGCCACTAGAGGGGAAACCTTAACTCTGACCTTGATGTGTATGTGTGACAGAGGAGTCGTAGCTGACACTTTGTCCCATTTAGGACCTGGTACAGTTTTCTACAACTGTAGGTGTCTGCTTAGCATCTAGTGCTGATTTATTTGTGCAGCCTTCATGTTTTCTGGCTGTGGACCAAGGGAAAGTCCTGAATGTGTTGCCACTGTATTTGACAGATAGTGAAGTTTGTTTCTTTTCATAAAAAGGGTGTTATATTTTACAGAAATTGAATGAGGCCTTGAAGGAGGGCCCTTTAAAAAAAACAGATGAAAAGTATGTTTTACTAAACTAGTTCTGTGACTTTTTTTCTGTTTAATAGCATTTTAATGCATAAAACTTTTCCTTGATGTAAACTAGGATTTTGCTGTTGAAATTATTAAATCCACCCATGAACACTGGAAAGCTTTGCTTCATAAGAAAGCTGAGGGAGGTACTATTAAGTGGTAAGTGTCCAGTCATGTCTTTTCTTCTTTGTCTTTTGCTAGTGCTGGTGGTATTCTACATGTGGCAGCTGTGCATGAGCTGCTTAGAATTTTTACTTTGAGATGACAGAAATACTCATGGTTTTGATAATTGATAATAGACTATGATTGACTAATTGCACCTTGTATGATAATGACTTACTGGTAAGTGGTTCCAAAAACATACTGATCATATAAAAGTGATATAGATTAACTTTAGGAAAATGGCCCCAGAGTGTGTGTTCAGTATCATTTTGGGAGAATCTTGGTATTCCGTGTAAATCCTCTTGTCACTGTTTATTCCATCCTTCAGTGCTGCATTGCTGTGCTGCAAAATTCTTTAGCAGCTTAGCATTCCATATTTTTTAGTTGTTGTCTGGAATGAGAGAGCCAAATTACTGTTTTTTATTAGCCTTTGGCCTGATCTAAATTAAAATGGACTTTTATTAAGCTCTCTGGACTGGTTTGCATTGGCAATTCTGGCATCAGAGGTCCTGAAAAGTAGGCAGGTATCTTCGCCTGGTGCTTTCCAAGAACAGTAGATTGCCTACCGTTAGCTGAAACCAGAGGGCAAAGGCTGTGGGGAAAGGTGTGCTCAGATAGTTGCTGTTGTCTTCTACTTTATTGGGAAAAAGTGACTTTCTTTTTCTTGGAGCTGTTTGAACACCGTAGCAGTTGGCCAGGTTGGTAGTTCTGTTTTAGCATGATAGAAATACGGTAGGATAATATTAAAATTTTGGTCTTGATTATTTCAGAAGTGCTTTGAGGTTCATGTTGGCGAAATTAAAAAATAATTAAAATTGCAGTCTTACTTTGAGGAATTGAACTTGTTGCTGTTTACTCTTTAGGACTTTCAAAACTCATGACCAAATTCACTTTTGGTGTGAAAGGATATTTATAGGGAAAGATCTCTGCAAAGTACTTGGTCCCAGAATTTGCTCTCTGGAAGCAGTACAGGTGTCTGCTGCTTTATGTAGGAGCAGAGTTTTGACTTGTGTTTTTTCTTCCTCCTTGCTACATACTGCAGGCAGGTTACTGCAAACCAGGGGTGATCTGCCACAGAATCTGCCTGTCCTTCAAGGCACAAGAGACAGGGGGATAGTCACGCTGTTTGTGGTAGCCATCTAGGTGTTTTTTCAATTCCCTCAGGAAGTGCCAGTTTATCTCTATTGACTTTGTGGGGGGATTTAGTTTAACTGTGGTCCCCTGAACTGCACCCAAGTGAGCTGCCAAAAGCTCTGAGTGTGAGCACTGCTTGTATTCGTATAGAACATAGAGCCTAAACCCCCCCTCAAATCCAAAGAAACAAAGAACACCCCTCCACGCCCCTGCTCTCTTCCAGCATTACTGGTTACTTTTATGTTTTTTACTTCCTCATTTCTTGCAGATACACATTTCTGAGCTCTATATGTGAAGGTGTTTTTTTCCATAGGTACTCAATAGTGTGTGTGTGTGTCTCTTTTCCACTGATTGATAAAATGTGTATTTAATTTTGTTTTTCAGCACAAATGTTCTGGTGAATGGCAGTCCGTTTTGTTGCAGCGAAGAGGATGCCCGAATGATTGTGCAGTCGGTAAGGATAATCTGTACTTTTTTTCTCCCCCTGCTTTTTTTTTTTAAGTGATTAATAGGAAAAGAAGATTAAGAGCTCCAAAACTGAAAGAAAGTAGCTAAACTGAAATGGTCCTTAAATAAAAATTTTAGGCATAAAGTAAAAGGAAGAGCACAAAGGTTGTGGGGGAAATGTAAGCATTATAATACAAACCTTTCATTGCAGTGGTCCAATTGTGCTTTCTGGCAGGTTCATTGCTGTTCTGGTGGGGGTTTTTTGTTTTGTCTTTTTTTCTCCCTCTGCAGTGCTGTTTCTTCTGATCCTAAATAGCAAGATGGACTGCTATTTGTATCTAGCCTGCTGTCTTCTCTGTCTCCCCTGTTGCCATGAGTTACCACCCAGTGTTAGAACTCATTGACTAGCTGACTGTAGTCCCTAATCACTAAAGGGATCCTTTGTTTGTCTACTTGCATAATTAAATGCATTGCTGTAAGAGAGGGGGATGCTTTTTTGAATGTTTCTTAAAGAATGCCTGTCATATTCTGAAAATTAACATAAAATGAAAACATGCAGGTTTCCTGTTCAGGCAAGAAAAATGTCCTGCAGGTCTGATGCTTTCATGTGCAAATGCTAGTGGAGGAGAATTTCTTCCATTTTAAAATTTGCTAGTTTGGATGCCAGAAATGAAGCAAAGTTACCAGAAATTACATGGAGAAAAGAACCCCCAAGTATTACTCTTTTTTTTTAATTATTATTATTATTCTTGGTTTTATTTTTAACATATGCCATGATTGAGACTGTGCTCGTGACCAAATGAGTGTGGCAGGTATTTTGCACATGTGCGTGGCTGTCTGGGCAGCCAGTGTTTTGCCCCAGTAGTCACAGGAATTATGCAAGTTCAGGATGCCATCCACTGTCTGTGCAGGTAACATTCCAACAGCATTTCTAGTAAGAATGTGTTGTCCTTGGTGGTGTTTTGTCACAAGGAAGTAAAACTTGTCAGTTGCAAAGAAAACTTAGTTTAAGTCATAAAGTGTCAAACCTAACTGGTTTTCCTATTCAGGTCTCTTGCTTTCAGGACTTCTTCAAAAGTGTCTTTATGGTTGGCCTTATAAATGTTTATTAATTGGAATGTAAGTTTTAAATGAAAGAAAAACTCATTCTGGAATTCAGATATGTTTTTAGGCATGTCACTCACAGCTATAAAGCATATATTTACCTCCTCTATGTTTTCAAATTTACAGTAACTTTTACTAAGTGTTTAAATGCAATTAAAATTTGAAGTTCAGATGTATTTGGATAATGGCAAACCTGCAAAGGAGTATTTCCTTTTGCTTTCTGTTTCTACTTTGAAGCATGTAGGGTAAATAATTATCTGTTTAAATCAGCAGTATCCATTATTTTTCCTTTTAATAACAAATAAAACTTCCTGGGTTTTGGGGTGGAGGTTAGTAAAAACAAGTTCATAAAATATATTGTATCAAACTTTATTTTTTTTTTATTTTGAGCACTTGCATTCTTATCAGGTATTATCACTTTCTGGCTTTTAAGTGATACTGGTTTGGGGAAGTTGTCCTTTCCATCATTCTTTTTCAGTTCAAAGTATTTTAATTGTGTCTTTGTAGGGTACTACTGCTTGGTGCTTTTTGGGCAGGGAGAAGAGGCAATACTCTTTTAAATACTGTTCATACTGCGTGCAATTACCAATCTATGATAAATAAAAAAAGTAAAATGCTCTTGAAATATGAATGGTGGACACTCTAAATATAAGCAGGGAGGTTGACCTGCATGTTTTAAGCACGTATCTTTTTGTCTAGTATGCTACACTGCCTGCTTTGGTTATTAGTTTGAAAGAGATGAACACCTGAAGTGAAAGTACATGAGTGTTGGCTACAGAATCTTAATGGCTGGTGGTAATTTTAAATGAAAGTTGCCTGTGTCTGTCTGGGTGGTTTTTTTGTGTTTTTTGTTTTTATAAACTGAAAGTAGATACATTTTCTTCTAATTTATGTCCATCTATTAATTTCTGGATTGAAAACAGAAGAATGAAAGCTGAGGTAGGGATTTTGTGTGCAAGAACAATGAGAAATGTATTTCAGCGACTGCAAAATTTCTGAGCTACTTGTGCAGTGAGAGCTGGTACCCTACAATTCTGTCTCCTGGGTCAGACTCAAATATGGAATTTTTGACTGGGTGATAATTGCCTTCAAGCAGGTATATCGAGTTGTTATAAAAAAACCCACCAAACAAACACCAAAACCACAAACCTCAACCAAAAAAATACCCCCAAAAAACCCCACCAAAGGAAAACTCGGTACTGCTATGAAACAATTTTTATGGTGAGCGAGAGACCTATAAGAAACAAAAGGAAAACAAACAAATCCTACCAAATGCTTCCCAAGTTGTGTACTAATCAAAATTTCATACAGATTTTGATTGGGTAATTCCCAAGATAGTCCTGTTGATTTCAGTAGATTTATTGTGCTGTTGTTTGACCTTTCATTATTTTACAGATACAGGACTAGAATGTCTTGTCTCCGTTGGGGGAATTTATACTCCACTGAGTTCACTTCTACATGGTGGGCACGTGTACTGTCATCTGTATTGGTGGCAGACTAGGAATGATTCTATAGCTGGTCAAGTTGCCATGTCCCGACAATCCCAAAGAGATAAAAGATAATATGTGCATATGGGAACACATATGGAACATTTGAACCAGCCAGAATTACACCAGCCCCCTGCAACTACAAACCTAGTTGAGTTTTAACACTAGGTGGTGAAAATTTCTAGGGTTCTCCAGCCTTTGCAAATGGTTTGATATCTCTCTCGGCTCCACTGTTAGTGTATGTTGGAAACTGAAGCCAGGAGGAGCAGAGCTTTGTAGCTGAATGTGTTAGTGCCAAGGTGTACTATTTATTTCAGGGTTTTAAGTGTTGTCATCTGTAAAACTGACCAGGACAGCCAAACTATTGTTTAACATTAATCCTTGAGAACTGCTTGCTCACTTGCTCTGTGAAGAAGCTACTGAGGACTTTGCAAATTGGAAAATCTCCAAGAAAATCTATATATAGTTAGTAGAGCAGTGGTTCTCAGACTTATCACATAATTTTTCCCTTTATAATACTGGAAAGTGAACTAGGAAAGCTTTGCTAGATGATGTCTCATCTGATAAAATGCAGAACAGTGTCTTGCAGGGGAAAACACTTGGCTCTTCCATATAATTTAAAAAAACCTCCCAACAAAATTTGCATCTGTATATCTAATGATGTGTTTTGAGTAATTCAGATAATTATATAATTATAATTAATATAATATAGAGATAATATAAGCAAGAAAAGTCTGCAAATTGCCTTTCTCCCTACATGTTCTGTGAGGGCATTTCCATTTGGGACTTATTAGAGGCTGAATTTTCTGTTCAGTAGCCAGTTGTGAAACAAAAGATTGATTGGGTTTTTAGTCTGGGATTTTGCTTTGTTTTAAATTATTTTGTTTGGTTTTTAAACTGTGTTCTAGATGGAAAGGGTTGTGTAACGAAAAGACTCCTGGTTCAGTGGGATGAGGTTGTGATCTGTTTGTGGTGGGAAGGTACCGAGTCCTTACCTTAAACTTCCGAAGCAATTATCCCTGAAGTGGCAGGCACCTGCTTGTACATGGTGACGACTGGTTCTCCCTACCTTGTGGGATAAAGCTTTGGATTTGCTGGAAAGATAGGTGATGGTCTGGTGGTAAGGCCTGGAAGACCTGGATTATGTTTGTCATACTGCCACATCCCTTCAGATCAGTCGCTTAATCTCCTTGTGCAGGTGATTATCCTGGGTAAAGTGAGAAAAAGGATATTGGTTTTCTTTTTCCTCCTCATGGGTTTTGACCCACTCTCAGTGGATTGAGCCCTCTGCGTGCTCAGAGGCAGGCAGGCTCGCGAGGGAATTTCACACCAATGGGGCTCGGTCCGAGAGCTGCACTGTGCTAAACCTGGCTCCGCGGTTTCTGGGTCTGCCTGCCTGCCTGCCAGGATACTGCAAAGTTTTCATTATTGTCATCACGTGCCGTTAAAGCAGTGGCAGGAAGTGCCACCCTGTTGGTGTGGAAGACATGGGTGGTCACTGTGCAGCTTTGTTCTCCTGAAGTTTCAAACACCTGTAAATGCTGCCTTGGAGGTGGCTTCTTTTTTGCGTTCACCTCAGTGATTACTTGTGGGGTTATCTGCTGGGGTAAGTGGTTGTGTCATGGCAAAAGCCAGCATCCACCCTGGTTTTGCACTTGATTTGTGTGTGCAGGTGAGTGTTGCAGGATTACCTCTGCTGAGATGCTCTTTGCTTCTTTCCCATCAGTTAGGTCATTTGGAAAACTTGTCAGAAGGGCGCTGGAGGATTGTTCTTACGCAAGTAACTAGCATCCTCATCGCGAGGCATGTTTCATCGAGCCAGTGTTAAAACTGGCTTTAGTTTTGTCCTTTAAGTTACAGGACAAGGCATACTGTGTAATACTGCAATTAAATCCTGGTGTATTCAGCTTTGAAATGTCAGACCTACATTTTAAAAACAGTTTGTCACTTCACACAGAACTGAATCCTACTCTGTCAAAATATAATTGTAAGAGTATAATCATATGTTTATTTATAAATGTTTGCATATATATAATGTAAAGTGTGTGTGTGCGTATAATCACATGCATACCTTATGCCGAAACTTGTATAGTAATGTAATTGGAAAGGCATTTTCACTCTTTAGTATGTAAACAGCAAATCCTGTTCTCATCAAAATGATATGGTAGGAGATTCCCCTTTAGGTAAGGTGTTAATGTGTCACTCATTAGTGTGTGTGTTTTGTCATTTATGGGCAATTTGTACAGTAGTTGGGGGGAGTGGGCAGGGAGTCTGTAAGGTAGAACGTTGTCCTGTGGGGGCAACAGTAAGTTCTGTTTGTGTTTAATACCTCTTGACTGCAGCAGTAAAATAGCTTTGAGTTTGGGTGTTACCTCTGAAACTTCAACCAAATACTGATACATTGGTTTGCTTTTTTCTTGTTTTTTTCTTTTTCTTCTTTTTAGGCACCCATGCATGTGAATGGAGAGTCTGTTTCCCCAGAAGGTACCTTTTTCCCCAAATGCCATACAATTTCTCTAATAATTTGCTTTAAAAATCGACATAAAAATTGTCTTGTTAAAAAAGGTGGTTTTAATGCACATGAGAATGATATTTGTTATATTCTGTCAGACTTCTAATGCCTGTCCCCTGTTAAACAGAACATGAACAGAAATTCATGGGTGGTTTGTGGGAGATTACTTTTGAGTGCGAGTTAAAGTATAGCCCACATAAAAAGATAAGACTAAACTTTTCTGTCACTGAAGAGGAACTGAGGAAGTGAGGAACTGAGGAGAGCAAGTGCATTATATTTATCCTTTTTAAAGCAGAAAGGTTCCTTTGCCTTAGTTTTTGTCATTCCTCACAGTAGCTAACTAATCATGTAAACAGCTCCTTTTCCTAGAATTGACCATATTTACTTTTCAGATGTAAGTTCTAAGGACAAAATTCTCTTTTCACTGTTATATGTTTTGTTAACTTGAAAAAACTTCATGTTTTTCTTCAAGAAATAAGAATGAATCCTACATGCTCGTTTTTGTTAAAACTTAAGATATTTCTACTGGCAGGAACTATAGGGAAGACATACGTGCTTTTTGAGATGGAGTGAGTTAATGGAAACACTAAGAGAAACTTAGTCACGAGTCAAGTTCCAGATTGTTTGCAAAGTAACATCTGTGTAGTCCATGTCATGGGAAAGCAAGCTGCATTCCGTTTGCCCTTATAGGGTATGCCAATAAATAGCATTTATTTACTGAAGCATTACAATCTCAGACCTCTGACAGACAACTGAACATAATCTGTCTGATCTTTGATGTTTTCCAGGGAGGGTCACATCAGTGTTGTAACTTGTTGCAGGGTGGTTTCAGCCAAACTGTTAAAGTGAGCGGGTACTAGTCTGAGGCCATGCTTTGCACAGGCTGAGAGTAGACCTCACCCAGAAGTACTGTTGTGGGAGAAGAGACAGCTGAGAGAGCAGGATGTTGTTTTTCAAGTGTTTGTGTACGGCCAGTTGTGTAGAACGAATGTCATTCTTTATGTGTATTTTATGTTTTAGTTGATTCCTGGCACTTTTTTCCCAAGTGATCGTCAAAGTGTTCTGAAGCTGCATCATCAAATCTTAAAGGCATCCCTTTTTTGAAGACAGGCAAAAGCACTAATTGTTGGGTTCCTCTTGAAACAACTCTTCAACTTGTGTAAACCTTCTATCATGTAAATAAACATTGATATTAAAAAATGAGTGTTTCCTTTCTATGTCTGTCTTTGTACAGTGTGGAGCAGAGGGAAGAGGAGGGCTTGCTTGTTTGTTTCTGAGTCTCAGAACTGCAGAATTGATCTTACCCACTCATGAAGTTTAGTATCAAATGAGGTAGGAGACAGGGTGTTTTCAACCTTGTTCTCTAGATATGGGAATAATCCAGTCATCAGGTGCATAGAAGACTGCGTAAATTTACATCTTAGGGCTTGTCTGGCCAGCCTGACTGTAATCCGTTTCAGGTGGACAATAAACTTTATGTAATAGGCCTAACAGTTTACCATGTTCTTTAATACATGACTGGGTGCCTTTCCCTGACTTGTATACACTTTTGTGCCCAGTTGTTTCTGCGTGCTTTGTAAAGTTATGAGCAGACCATACTTGCCTTAGGAAAACCCAACCAAATACAACTTCATTCCAAAGAGTAATTCAACTAGGAAGGGCTAGTGTCATAACAATTGAAGTGAGGATGCATGTGTGCTCTCTCTACTACGTCCTGTTTTGATAACCTGTGTGTTTCGTCACACAGGAAGGTCTTTCCTTATGGAAAGCTTCCATTTTTAGAGTTGTGTATGCCTGAAGGCTTTTGATAGCTCCTCATTCAGTGAATCAACATTAATAAAATGTATAGAACTGAGCTTTGTGTTTTCAGGGTAAAAATATCTACCACTTTTTCTACTGCAGGTTTATATCTGGCCTGTCTGTACCCGTGGTGTTCATTAAAAACAAACCAAAAAAAGCTAGCTGTTAAGTAGAAAGAGATGAAATGATGATACAGACTGATAGCTTTATCCAGCTTGTTACTGAGAACAAAGGTGAGAGTTGTCTGCTTTGTATGATGACGGAAACAATATGTTAGTATTGCTGACGCATGATGGAAATGGAAGATACAAAGAACTGGAAAAGTTAGTCTGTGGCTTGCAATAGAGGACTAATTTTTCCGTAGTAAAGTTATTAATAAGAAAGCTTTTGCCTGTGGGAATGGTTCTTTGATTTTAGGAGTTGATTTTCCTGGTTTAGAGACCTTCTGCTAGGATATTCTCTAGTGTATAAGCACCAGTCACTTTGGAGATCTCCATTAGGGCCTCGGCACTTGGGAGTAGATGGAGTTCTCCCATCTGCATAGAGTTTTATACAGAGTTTAGGAGTGGTATGAGAAATGCAATATAAACCTCAGATATTGTGGACTACTTTTTTTTTTTTTTTTAGTCAAGCGATATGTTACATCCAATGTACACTCAAAGTGCTGATTTACCATGCTTTATTTGAGATTTTAGAATTCAAAGAACATGCAGCATTATACTTACAGATATAATGGCCTTTTTTAAAAATAAAGTGTTTCTGTAGTGTCTTGTGTTCATGTGTAGCCTCTCGGATTTCTCTGGTTAGAGGTGAGCTGTAGCAGAGCACAGAACAGCTGCTGTATTTGCCCATGTGGTGGTACATCTAGGAGGCCTTACTGTTTTGTAAAGTGCTTAGGGGCAGCTGGGCAATGAAGCAAACTGTGTAAAATCGAGTTATCTTCCCTATACAGTGGTCACTGCTGTCCTTATCTTTTTGAGAGACAGAATGAAAAGCTGTACACATATGAAAACCAAATATTGTTTACATGTGTATCTATGCTGAACATGCCAAGACTAGGTCAGAAGTTACTTCGTTCTTGCTTCAAATAATTTTAGTATTTTTGGTTTAAAACTGTATTGATGGCACGTGGTTAGGAATTAAGGAGGAGTAATAAATTTTGAGATCGGATTAGATGCTGTGCAAGACGACAACAAATAGTACTTGGGAAAGCTGAAAATTGAAATTATGAGAAATGCCTAATATTATCCTAGATTTAAAAATGTTAAAATATTTATTACGTATGGAGTATATAAACAGTTGACTGTCTTGTCTTCAGAGTATTTTCAGCACCTGTTTATGTATAGTTGCTAAAGTTTTTTCCCAAATGGGATAGAAAGATATACTGTTACCTATAGCCTTGCTGCTGAAATGTACTGAATGCTACTGATGTGGATTTCAGAAATGAAGTGATGAAATAGCTGTGGAGAGAATGTCTGCTAATAAGAGGATTAGGGAAATGGGACAGAGAAACTAGAATACGTTTTTCAGATATCCTCAGGAAAAACAAGTCTGTGCAATAAACGTTTTTTATTTTATTTTGGCTCTTTTCACAGGCTAGGTCTTCTGTTTGTATTGTGTGCCTATATTGTTGTGTTTAAAATCAGTTTATTGTAGTGGGAGGCTTAGTGTAGCGGTGTCCACTTCTCAATAATTTTATGAAAATAACTTTCTTATATCTGATTCTAATATTTCCTGGAGAGATGTCTTGAAGAGAAATCATTTTTTTCTTTTTTTTCCCCAGGAAATAAGTCCATCTTAACTGTATTTTCTGTGCTGAATATATAATACACATTATGTATATCTTCGAAGGATAACTTTGCATCTTGATTTCCTCTTTTTGTCTGTTTTGGAGAGAAAGTAGAGGTTACTTCTTTTCCCACCTCACTATTGTGATGGTGAAGTTTCTTTTTACATGTGTAAATCATCAGCTCCTGCTTAAAATAGTACCGTTTACTGCCATGGAGTCCACGCTTCAGTCCCTCCAGTGAAAATGGGGTTTGAGTTCTACTTACAGGGAAATAACGTTCATTATTTGTTTTAGGTTTGGAAATCAAAGCATTGTGAAAATAGTATGCTGTTGTCACTGTTAGGATATTATTTACATGCTGTTAGCAACAACGGGCATCCTCCGAAACCCCCCCAAAAGAATAGAAAGTAATTCTGAAGTGTGTTTGGGAGAACTGTTCATAGATGTTATGCAAGGAGGAGCACCTTACTGTAACTTGTGTTTGCCACTTAAATTGACGCTCAAGAGCTACAGCATGCAGCAGTCCTAAACTGATCAAAGTATTATTTCATGCTTCTCTGCTTTTACTGGGCTTGAATCTTTTTAATGGGTTGTAGTTCAGTTTTACTCCAGTCAAAAGACAAACCCAATATTAAGTCAGTAGGGCGCAAATTTTTTTTGTCTGTCCTTGCTGTAAAACTTAAGGTGATTTCCCCAGGCCCTCCCCCCCGCCCCTCCCAGGTTTGATAACCTGGGTTCCTACCCCTGAGGACAAGAGATCTGGGATTTAGGGAACAAAGAGGTGAGAAGTTAGCTAGAAGAGAACAGAAAGAACGGAAGAAGCATCTAGGAGGTTCAAGCGAGTAAAAGTAATAAGTAGAACATTAAAAAGGAGTGACCAAAATGTTTTAGAACAGTTTTGCCTAAATATTGCAGCAATGTGTAACAATGCTGGTTTCATGCAACTGAAGAGGTCAGTAGGATGCATTCGTCAATGAAGAAGAACGTTTACCTACCACGCAGGAGTTGCAATTGCTTCGCCAGAAACAGTGCTTTAATCTTTGATCTCCTGAGTAGGGGAAAGCGATAGAAAGCAATTGTATTCATTGTTGAATTGACTTTATGAGAGTCTTTGGGGTTGTGCAGAGGTGACCTGGGTGCTCAGCAATGCTGACTGACTGACCCACATGCAGTTTTTGATTCCTCACAGCAGGATGCTGGATGTATGCTGTGCTCTCTTCCTGAAACTACAGGTGGGGTCTAGAGGGTAGCCCAAAAAAGGCCAAGCTCACTGCTGTAGGTTGTCACTTTGTGCTTATTTGTCAGCTTTGGCTCATTAATTCACTGCTAATTCTTGTGGCAGAAGCTTTTAAGTGTTCTGGAGCTATGGGCAGTATTCAGATAGTGCTGCATGTTTTCTCTCATTCTTGATCTGATAAATTGCAACTGAATCGGTCTTATCAGTGATTCAGTATGTTCAGTCAAAAGTAAGATTTTTGTTGATGATTTGGTCTACTGCAAGGGTCAAAAAAGGGTTTCCTATTGTAAGGGAAATTGCAGAAACCAGTAAGAATTCTGTGCGTGAAGAATGTGTCTTATGTGCCAGCACAGTGCTGTCTGTTAGCTTTTTCCCTTAGGACATCCTCATAGAGTTTCTAGATTCCTCACAGATGTCACCAAGTTTAATATTAACATGTTTTGTTTATTATCTTTGGAAGAATAATACTTGCATTAGCCAGATATTACAGTACATATGCAAATTTGTGTTCGGTTGCACTCCTTGTGGTTTGCTTCTGTGTATGTGTTAATGCTTGCCTGGAAATTAAGGGGGTTTTCTTCAGATACAAAGATTTGGTTTTGTGTGCGGTGTTCAGTGCTAATCATGGAATCATAGAATGGTTTGAATTGGAAGGGACCTTAAAGATCATCTAGTTCCAACCCCCCTGCCATGGGCAGGGACACCTTCCACTAGACCAGGTTGCTCAAAGCCTCATCCAACGTGGCGCTGAACACTTCCAGGGCTGGGGCATCCACAGCTGCTCTGGGCTACCTGGCCAGTGTCTCACCATCCTCACAAAGTGGTCCTGTAAGCTTCTCTTTCAGGATGAAGAGAGTAAGTGTAGTCACTGAAATGGCTGCACTATGGAGCTGTTACTAGCTTGATGCTCGTTTATTGGTGCGTATATCAGGACACGGATATTGGAATGTTACAAAACTAGTTTGTCTGCTCTGTGTCTGACTGCTGTCTGCTCTGCAATTATACCAGCTACAGGCTGGGGGTTGGGAATGTGTCTTAAGTATTTTGTAATTCACATTTTAAATAAGCGAAGGAGTAAATATTTACTTGGTGCCAGAAGCCCTGGGCTGGAATACAAGGAATTAACTTTAAATTCTCTTTTTTCCATAGTGTACCTTGCGGGCTTGGGCAGACCACATAGTCTTTATGCTACCTGTGAAATGGGTAGAAAAGTTGATTCTGTGAGTGGCCTGATTTTTACGAGAGACCTGACACTTCTCCAACACTGAGAAGGGAACTCCTTCCAGTGTCTAGGAAAACGTAGGATATATTCAGCTTTGCTTACAGTGAAAAGGAAGGTTAGCTGTACTGACAGGCTTTCCGAAGGATTTGACTGAATCTGCCCGAGGGTTATCTGATGACATAATTATCTTAAGACTGAAAAGACCGTAAATGGTGGTAAAAGTTCAAGGTGTGAATTGGCATCTTAGTCCTTGTGAGTTCTGCAGGAGACTAGACTTGATTCTTAAGCAGGTCTTCAAGTCCCTTAATGGCCTATGCGTGTTGCTTCTGGAGTGCGGAAAAGCCAATTTCAAAGTGTAACTCATGACCACCTGGGAGTTCTGAGCATTTGAACTCTAAATCATAGGAGGTCTGGGAACAAAGCTGGTTTAAGAGTCAAAGTGAAAATATCCTGCTAGTTCCTGCTATTTAGAAGACCTACTGTGTGGTAAAAAAATCAAGTCTAGCTGAGCGGCATTTGGCAGCCTGCTCTCCCTGGAGATCTGGGATGAGAGGGAAGGCACAGTCAGGTGAGGACAAAATTCCCCTGACAGAGCTGTTCACTGGCGTTTACTTGTCTCATTATTGCCCTGCTTTAACTAGATCATTTCTCATACGTGACAATTTGGGAATCAACAATTCAGGAATCCCTAGCCCTTTACTTGGGCGGTTTTCTGATTCAGGCAAACCACATAAACCTCTCTCTGCCCCTCTTTCTTTTTGTGCCTGTACACAGGGACATTATCTGTTTGTTACATAATGTGGTGGCTATTAGTTGCTTCAAAACGTCAAACATCAAGGAAGCCTTATTACTAGCAGATGTGTCTCTGACCCGATAGGTTGGCAGCGCGAAGCTGCAAATTTGAAGTCCTCTCAAAGTTTGTATAGTTTTATGTGTGTGTGAGGGAAATCCTGCAAGAGAAACGGAGTCAGGGTAATAGGGCAGCTGAGCAAGGGTCACTGTGAAGTGCGCGTGAAAAGAAAGTTGTAGCTTGTTGTGCAGCTAGCTGAGAACAAGGGGACCCAAATGTGGAAAGGGAAATGGCATCTCCTATCCTAATACGGGAAGAGATTTGAGATTCATGTTTCTGTGGACCTAAGTGTCATCAGAACATCTTCGTTATCTGCAAATCCTGTAAAAGTATTGCTCCCCAATTAGTGATAATCTGCTTTGTAAAAGTAGCTCTCTGATTCACTTAGCTCTCTGTCTTGAGCTGGAATGGTTTGTGGGACCTCCAACTGAAATGCAAATTAGCCTTAGATGTTTCTCTTCAATTAATGCTTCTTGGAAGAAGTGACACAATTCTTGAAAATATCAGAATGATGTTTCTGTGACGTGCAAGCTCTTTGTTATATACGTAGCATAGCTGATCTGAATCATACCAATATGCTTATGGTCTGCCTGAAAGTGTAATGTATGCAAGTTGCACAGCCTGTGATATTTTTCACTGAATGTGTGATCTGGTGATCTCATGTAAAAACAAAAGTTGTATTTTTAGAGAAGAGAAAAAGGCGGAGAGGTGGTGGTGTGGTGCCGGGGGAAATGCCCTTTACCAGCAAGGGACCGAGAAAACTGTAGCAGTTAATGAACATAAGCACACTAGCTCCTAAAACTAAAGGATTTTTTTCCTTTTAACTTAAAAGCCTAATTCCTTTCTAAATATAGGTTTATTAAAATAAGCTTAGCAAAATTTGTTGCTTTATGATGATTAGTTGCATAGTGAATAGAGGTAGCTGCCTAAGTTCCAGTTCTCTTCTGTAATAACTGGTTTTTGCTTTCTTTGAATTTGAATGTTGAAATTGTAAAATCTTCTATTTAAAAATCCCTATTTAAAAATTCATTTTGAATTAATGTTGCAGTGAGGTCTTCTGACCCATCATTGATACAGAGTATCCATAAAAATGAAATGGTTGTTGTGTATAACAACCAGGAAGCTATTTTTTCTGATTTTAAAGATGCTCTTTTTCCAGAATATGAATAATGAAAAAAACCTCATTTTGCAGCCATAACCATTTTCTGCATCTATTTAGAACTCATTGTAATCATGATCGGAGAGCATTGTAGTAGGTACATCAAAATATACATAGCACCTCAAAGACCTAACACTCCAAGTAGAAAAAAACAGTTAAAAGATGGGAAGAGAACTAAATGCTCTTCCTGTTCTGCGGCTGAGAGAACTTGAGGAGCAGTGAACATTAGTGGGTTTCTTGGGGGCAGTGGCTGATACATGGAGGAGATGAACTCTACAGAGGCTTACCCTGATCGTTCAGCCTCTATACTACTATCGTGGTGGTATTGTTTGACAAACGAGTTATATATTATATGGAGCGGTAGTGGCTGCTTGTGACACGAAATGGTCATGTAAGCAGGACTACAGTTTAAGTGATAAATTTAGCATACCCTAAATAGTAAAAATGTAGGATACTGGGACCTTGGATCCATGATGTATCGAAGAATCATTTAGGTTGGAAAAGACCTTTGAGATCATAAAGTCCGACCATCTACCCAGGACTGCCAAGTTCACCACTAAACCATTTCCCTAAGCACCACATCTACATGCTTTTAAACACTTCCGAAGATGGTGATTCCACTACCTCCCTGGGCAGCCTGTTCCAATGCTTGATGACCCCCTTTCTGTGAAAAAAAAATTCCTAACATCCAATCTAAACCTCCCCTGGTGCAACTTGAGGCCATTTCCTCTTGTCCTGTTGCTTGTTATCTGGGAGAAGAGACCAACCCCCACCTGTCTACAACTTCCTTTAGAGCAATAAGATCTGTCCTGAGTCTCCTTTTCTCCAGGCTAAACCACCCCAGTTCCCTCAACTGCTCCTCATAAGTCTTGTTCTCCAGACCCTTCAGCAGCTTCATCGCCCTTCTCTGGACACGCTGCAGCACCTCTACGTCCCTCTTGCCGTGAGGGGCCCAAAAGTGAACATGGGATTCAAGGTGCAGCCTCACCAGTGCCGACTACAAAGGTACAATCACTTCCCCTATCCTGCTGGCCACCCTGTTTTGGATACAAGCCAGGATGCTGTTGGCCTCCTTGGCCACCTGGGCACACTGCTGGCTCATGTTCAGCCGGCTGTTGACCAGCACCCCCAGGTCCTTTTCCCCCAGGCAGCTTTCCAGCCGCTCT
The DNA here is from genome assembly GCF_023634085.1 of Falco cherrug. Classification (NCBI taxonomy): domain Eukaryota; kingdom Metazoa; phylum Chordata; class Aves; order Falconiformes; family Falconidae; genus Falco; species Falco cherrug. The sequence continues at coordinate 69,853,987 of NC_073697.1, forward strand.
GCCCTAAGCCTGTAGCCTTGTGTGGGGTGGTTGTGACCCAAGTGCAGGACCCGGCACTTCTCCTCATTGAACCTCATACAACTGGCCTTGGTCCAGCCTGTGCAGATCCCTCTGCAGAGCCTTCCTGCCCTCAAGCAGATCAACACTCCTCCCAACTTGGTGTTGTCTGCAAACTTGCTGAGGGTGCACTCGATTCCCTCATCCAGGTCATTGATAAAGGCATTAAACAGGACTGGCCCCAACACTGAGCCCTGGGGTACACCACTTGTGACCGGCCAACAGCTGTGTGTATCTCCTGGGCTCAGCCAGCCAGCTTTTAACCCAGCGTAGAGTACCCCTGTCCACGCCATGAGCAGCCAGTTTCTTCAGGAGAATGTTGTAGGAGACTGTGTCAAAGGCTTTTCTAGGGTCCAGGTAGACAACATCCACAGCCTTTCCCTCACCCCCTGGGCAGGTCACCTTGTCATAGAAGGAGATGAGGTTAGTCAAGATCCCCCAGCTGTCCTGCACATGCTGCGTGATGGCACTCAGGCTGATGTGCTCCATAACCTTCCCCGGCACTGAGGCCAGGCTGACAGGCCTGTAGCTCCCTGGATCCTCCTTCCTGCCCTTGCTGTAGATGGCTGTCACACTGGCTAACCTCCAGTCTCCTGGGACCTCCCCAGTTAGGCAGGACTGTTGACAAATGATGGAGAGTGGCTTGGTGAGCTCCTCCACCAGCTCCCTCAGTACCCTCGGGTGGGTCCCATCCAGCCCCATAGACTTGTGCACACTGAAGTGGAGCAGAGGTCACTGACTGTTTCCTCCTGGGCTGTGGGGACTTCATTCTCCTCCTCATCCCTGTCCTCCAGCTCCGGGGGCTGGGTACCCAGAGGGTACTTGCTGGTCTCACTGTTAAAGACTGAGGCAAAAAAGGCATTAAGTACCTCAGCCTTTTCCTCATTCCTTGTGGCAATGTTCTCCTCCGCATCCAATAAAAGATGAAGATTATCCTTGGCCCTCCTTTTGTTTCTGATGTGTTTGTAAAAATATCTTTTGTTATCTTTTACAGCAGTGGCCAGTATCTTAATATATTGCTGGTCTGTGTACCCCGTGTCGCTGAGGCCCAGAAAAGGAAGCCTTGTGTTCACAAAGGAGATAAAAGTAAACAAAGTGCAGCTGGCCTTGAGGAAGTACTTTTCTGTGGATTAAGACCTGTCTGTTGTGTCCTTTCACCAGCTGAATCCTAGAGCTTCCATGAACAATACCAACCAACATGTATTTCTCTGCCATGCAACCAAACTGTGAAGAGTTCCTGCCTTCCAGGAGTTCAGCAGGCATCTCTTACGTTGTTTTCACGAACCCTTTGAGCTGGCATTTGGAGATTACTGACCTACGCAACGTTACTGTAGAACACTTACAGTGGTGAAAGAGAACTGTAACCTCACACCTGGTGCCAGCGGTAGGAGGTTAAGATCTTTTATTACATGAAGAAACTTCTGCATCTAATGCAGACCTATGGATGTCTTATCTTTCTTCTTGCTTCCCATCTTGTCATGTTGGTGAAAGTGTAAACTAAAGGCAATTCCTTTGGCAGGGTGACTGAAAATATTTGTGTGATGGGACTGTAGCCCTAGAAGGTAGAAAGCTGAACTATTCATACAGGCCCAATAATTAACTATATTTGTTAGTAGTTTTCCATTAATGAGACATTCTGGTGTAGGAGTCTGTGTATTTGGCTTTTTATTCAAGCCGATGATGTTTCTTTCAGCAGAAGTGTGGTGTTTCGACCATATGCTCAAATATTAACACGCTTAATGCCAGCAGCAGAATATTTACATTAAAGGACATGGAGCCAAGTTAAACTCAATTGCAACTTTATTAACTGGATTACAGTATTATCAGCAAAACCCAGCTGTGATAATCAATTGAGTGATCTCTTGCCTTTTCCCCTCTTTAATTTTCTAAAACAGGCTGAGACAGATCTGCCCTTGTTGGAAGTTGTGCTTTAATTACTGTCTTAAGCCCTAGTGCAGCCGGGTAGAGGGGGTTCCAGGGGGTATTCCACTTGGGCCTGAGACCCTTGAGAGGGAGGGAGGGATAGGAAGGTAAGCATATCCAAGGTTTTATTCCATGCTCCCTCCCTCTAGTCATGGCATTAGAAGATGTTACGTGCTTGCCGTCAACAATGCACAATTTAGTGCTGTTAAATTAAGCAGTAGTTCTGGAAGAGAGATTTTGCAGGTGAGACTGAGGCAGTTGAGTAGGTTGTCCCCAGAAGGCTGTGGATGTGCAGGAACTAACTGTAGCAAATGCCTCATGAGGTTTCCACCTCTCAGATCAGGCTTGCAAAGATTTACAGTTTTGATTGTATAACTGAACCAAGGACATTTTGATAGAAATGGCTAACGGAGAGATAATGAGACTAAACAAGTCAGCAGATTTGAGGAAGTGGTAACTGAGCAAGGCATGGCGTGAACGGTTGGTGATGGACATCTCTTCTGCTCTGTTGTAGCCAGGGGAAATGGTCTGTTCACAGATGGTGTGAGAACTAGGACTGCAACACAGGAATAAAATCTGTTGCTTTGTTTTAAACGATAATGAACAGGTTGTTGCCTAGTGGAGTCTCAGCTAGTGGCAGGATGGTGTGACCTGGAAGCTCAGAATTTGAATAAGCATTCAGCCTTCAAAAAAAACCCCAAAACAAACAACAAACCCCTAACAACAGCCTCACACCCTGGCTGTTCATCATGCCAGTTTGGAAAGAGGATGAGAAAAGTCTTTCTTTTTACAGTTCCCCTTTCCATCTGAAAAAGAGAACCATCTGAGGAGCACAGAAAGGAGAAGTTCAACGACACTTTTATGGTTTGCTTGTTGAACTAAAACTAGGCAATTTTTTCTTCCCCTCCCCCCTCCTTCTTTCTTTTTTCCCCTTCCCTTTCCCCTTCCAAAGTTGTTAATTCTAGTTAGGCCCATTCCAGATGATCTTGGAGAGGGCTGACAGGGAGTTAGCATCACAGTATGATCCAGTCACAAGTCAGTTCTGCAGAAGATGGACCTTTTGATATCCCATGTGTAGTTTGTATGCAGTATGGCTGCCCTCAGAGGAGTTCTGCCTTTTTGTTGAGACAAGAAGGCAGCAGAAGGGGCACGCAGTGGGGAATGAAAAGCTGAAGAACTGGGATCTGCCACATGGGATTAGGCAGCAATAGTGCTGTAGACATTTTTCTCCTTGCTGAGCTGATGTTTCTGAGGCTGGGGATGGTGGGTGTTCAGGCCAGGTGAGGGCTTGTGCGCTCATTTTTGGAGAGCACAGATTTGTAGGAGAGTGTTGGAACTGCATTGTTGGGGTGCTCAAGGTGAGAGGAGGCGATACTATGCAGGTAATATATGTGAAAACAAGAGAGATTAGGATTCTAAGAGGACTGTGGAGATGAAAGAAAGAAGTGGGTTTTTTTCCAGAGATCTTTTTTTTCCAACCTTGTGTGTTGTTTTGAGTTTTGCTCTAACTTTGTACTTGTGAGCAGGAACAAATGAAAGGGACTCTTCTTTCCCCTTGTTCTCAGTGCCCATCAGCTTTTCTCTATCACTTGGCAAACCCCTGTGACACACACTTTGACCACAGCAGCTTGTTTCTCATTCTGAGAATATGGTTGGACTGTGGTGATGCTCAGAAAGGGGTTATACAGATGGTAGCCTCAACTTCCCCAGTTATCTTGGGTCCCAACCACTTCTGAAAGGAAGATGAGCTTAGGGGGAACAGTTGATTCATTCACTTCTTTAAGCCATCAAGTTCTCAAGCCATCTTATGTTATTTTCCCAGTTACAATGTCTTCTCAAGAAAAGATCCTGTACGATGCAGGCACTGACCCAAGAAGGAAAACAGTAGCTGGAAATGCCAGGAGGAACAGAAGGAACTTCCATGTTTGCAGAAACAATTGGTCATGCATCTACTATGGTTTTCCAAAACTTTTTTGGTTTGGTTTTCCCCCCCCTGTATTCAGTGTCTTTGTTCAATTCCTTGTAGCGAGTTAGAACAGACGGTGGGTTTTTTCGTTAAGGTGATCACATGTGGAGGCTGGTTGGAAATAGTTCAGTGGTGCAGGCAAATGAAAAGAATCTCAAACCTCAAGAAAATAATGTCTGGGGGGAGGGAGCTGCATGAAGATTAAGTTAAAATGAAACCATTATCCAAAACAAACAGTGGTCTTAAGTGTGAGCTAATCATTCCTCTTGAAGTAGTTGGAAAATTGTCTCTTGCATTCCAGATCCCAAATTTAAAGTGCGGTCATGCTTTGTGAAACTGAAGACATTATTACAGATGTTGATTTGTAATGTGATTTAGTGGTTATGGCAAGTGGCAGATTTACAGCATCAGGACTTTCAAGTTTTATGGCAGACTGAGTCATTGAGTGACCTTTCGGTGACTCTTGATTAAACACCTACATACGGAGCTTGATCCTGAGCAGTGGGGAATGGCTGCGGATTCCCTGGGCTCCCCTCGAGCTTGGCCAAGACCGGCACGGGTGGAGGGGCAGCAGACTGCCCTGTATATGCCCGGCACCCCGCACATCGGCCTGCCATCAGCAGGGGTAGCTCAGCCGCTGCCTTCTCTGGCAGCCCTCTTCCTTCCCTTTCCTCACCCTTCCTTGCCTGGCAGGAGGGGCCAAGAGAGTAACCACAGAGCTTCTCCCCATGGCTGCCTGCGCTGGGACAGGGGACGGAAAGGGGAAGTGGTGCGGGGCGTCAGCTCAGGGGGCTGCTCTCCTGGAAGCATGGCTGCTTCCTATGGAGGTGTGCAGGGAGTGGGAGTTACCTTGTTGCTTTTTCTCCCACGCCTGGTGCAGTACTTCTGGTTGAATGTCCTGAAGTTTGCTTTCTTGATATCAAAATGAGTTTGTGGCAAATGTTTCAATACCCTGAGCAGAAAAACACCGTTTGAATCTCTAGGAGACTTCCAGGAGGTGAGGGAAGAGAGAAGGTAAGATGAGGAGAAATGACAACTTCATCCAGATTGGCTTCCAAGTTAATGCCGCATGGCAGTCAGATGACTGAGCACAGCTGCATGGCTGTGTGGTCACGTTATCCGCATCCTCACTAACCAGTGTTTTGGTTACTTCAGGAGAACAAGTCGGGGAAGGGGAAGGCAGAGAGGCTGCTGGGACCCGCGGTCCTGTGGCACAGGGGAGCCTCCGGTGCGGTGCTTCACACTGGGACACGTGAAAACAATGAACGGTGAAATACTTCTGTTCACGGAGCCCGATTCTGTGAAACCCCAGGCTTAGAGGGCAAAGCAGCACAAAGAATTCCTGCGCAGATGAGTATATCCTTAAAGGTTGCTAGTTTTCACCTTCAGCATTGACTTTTCTGACGCAAAGAGATGCGGTGGCAGCTCTGGGGCTGCTGAGAGGCACAGGAAGAAGTACTCAGCTGCACGGGCAGTATTTACTGTCCCCATTTCCTCCAGAGAAACAACCGTGGGTGGGTCTGGCTGTAGCGCCTGTCTCTTCCAACTAGCTTTGCACATTGTGCGCGGTGTGCATACCACAGTTTGGGGAGTCCTGACCTCAGTGAAGGGAAGCCAGGGAGTTGCTGCTCTCAGCCTGTTTGAAACTACAGCACCGTAAGCGAATGGTGCTTCTACAAGGAGGTGTTAGGCGTGAGGTGCAGCAAGCCAGGGGCGGTGGTACTTGGCTGGTTGTTAGCAGAGCAGCTGAATCAGGCCCACTGTTTGCATTCTCTAAACTTAGTCCAGCACTAAATGTAAAAGTCAGGTAGAGGAGGGAAAAGCAGACAGGGAGGAGGCTAATCTAGTTCTGTTGCTGTAATCCTTTGGCTTCATGGATACATCAGAAAAGGATGGGAGAGGCACGTGTGGCTGCATGCGGTCATGGAGCAGCTCCCGGAGAAAGCGTGTGGGTCTGAAAGCTGTGGAGGTGTTGAGACACCAGCTTTGCCTCCTGTAATTACAAGGGGAGTGGAAAGTGGAATAAGGGGTCGGACCCTGGCTAAAGGCGAATCTGTCTTCTACAAGGCTGAGAGTCTCCTATCAGGATGATGAGACTGGGTCAGCAGCGTGGCAGGACACTGCCCTACCGTGTCAGGGGTGGCCATGGCCACTGCCGTGGAATGGCAGAAGTGAGAGGCTCTTCACTACTGGCTACGTAATACTTCCCTGCCATTCTGGAAGTGCTCCGAGCCTTCAGTACTTTATGCTGAATATATGTAAAACAGCCTTGGTTATTTCATGAGGCTGCTATGACATGCCTACTCTGCTATTTTTTGTGAAAGACTACTGTGTTTTGGTAAAAGAGGAGTGGGATTATATGAATTTGAGCGATCTCAAACAAGCTGGATGCGAGCTATGCAGTTTTTTACTTCTTTCTTGAAAAAAAAATAATAAAACAACCACAAAACCCCCTGAAAACAAAGGTTATTTTTTCACTGGGGAATTTTGAAATGTTCAAAACTAAGCAGCTGTTTTTTCAGCTGTTGCAGGTATTAAACAACAGCAAGAAAATCCTCAGCTATGACCTGTCACAGGAAATAACCCTTTCTTGATTGTGGTGAACAGCTGGGTTCATTGCTTCTCCTGCAGTGGTAGTCCTCAGCTTCTCAACTTGTTACCTGCACGATGGCTCATCAAAATTTTAACCTAATGGTATATATAAAAAAAAGAAATAATGAAATTGCAGATGTCTAAGCGTACCCTTAGGATTCATAAATTATAGGAGATACAGTGAATTGCTGTTAGGAATGAATTAGGTGTTTGGAAGTGACCTACTTTGAAGATATTTTTAATTTTTTAAAAATGCTAAATGCTTTTGACCTTTTTACCCATTGCAGTGCAAGTGACCACCTAATAACACCACTTCAGTTTTGTTGCTTTTTTGTGATAATAAATAACATTTACTTTTCAATGATGATACTTGAATTATGCAAATTAAATTCTCACTAATAGCTTTTTTCAGACCCCATAAATCTGCAATGTAATTTGTCCTTTAGTAAATAGGTCAGGGGAAATGCAGCAATGACAAGGGTGGGCAGATGCATTTTGGATCCTCTGTTTAACTACACATATGCTCTGTAGTCACTTAAAAAAACCCAGCACCAAAAAGCCCAAAAACCTGATGGCCTGTATAAATGTTAAGAAATGGAAACAATTATTGGAATTGTTGTAGTTTGTGTTCACGTTACTGTCAATAAAGGGGCTGTTGCCAATTTATTTCACTTAACAAATATCAGTAGAAGCAATCATGAAAAACCTTGCTCTGAGAATATCCTGCAGGCTTCCTTTACTTGGAGATCAACATGTTTATTTCTGGCTTGAATCTTCTCATTGTTTAGATTAAAATCTGCTTTGCATGGTCAACATAGTTGAAAGCGAGCAGATTGCCTTCTGACTCCTACATTATCAACACAAGAATAATTGCCATCACAAGTAAAAAGCAGGAAATAACATGCATTACTTGAAAAAGAACACACAACTTTCACGTTCACAGATTTTTAAGGTTAATACTTTCCCTTCTCTTTCTCCTGCTTTCAAATCAAAACAGAACCCTGCCCCTGAAAAACACCAAAAACTGGGGAACAAGCGAACTACCCCAAAAGCTGACAAGCAGGCAGCTGTGGTCTGTGATTGCTAGGAGAAATAAAAATGAACTTTTGCTGTGTCATTTCTAGAATCATATTTGAGATCAGTACTGTGACAGAAATAAAAGCACAGGGACATACTGAGGCAGAGTTGCCAGACCCAGACCCCAGTGCACTGCAGATCTGTTGAAGTTCAGTATGCAGCAATGCAAAGTGATTTCTGCATGATGTCTATACCCCGACATGTACACCAGCCAAGGCCATTTCAGCTGGCTGGTTGCATGGGATGGGAGTCTAGAAGATAATATGAGGAGAAGTGAAGACAGCAAAGTCCTGAGGAGGGGACCTGGAAGGAGAGTAGTGCTTTGCACCGTCCTGTACACATTGAGGGTAGTGTGGTAACCCTAGCCAAAAAAGGTGAACAGAGAAGATGGAGTGTTCTGCATGCCATGCTTGTCCCTTCCCTTTACCATCATTTTGACATTGTAAGTTTTTATAAAGAAAATCGGGGTGTAAGAGAGTGAGATACCTTAAAGAATCAGTAGGTGAATACCATTCTTTGAAGATAAGCGCAGTCTGCCTCAGATGACTTGTTGATTATCCATCCAACAGCAATTTCATCTTGTGCTCTGTTGGTTCAGTGGTTTGACACACTGTGTTGGCATTGTTATTTAGGGTATTTTATGCAAACCAGTGTGAGCGGTTTATCCTGTTTAGAGTGCAAGCTAGTCCTCCCATTCCCACAACTGAATCTATTTCATTACAGTGAATGCTTTCTTTGTCTCTGAACTCTTGCCTACGATCATAAACAAACAGCTATGACCTCTGTCTTTGACATGAGGTTGTCACACTCTTCTTAATACAAGACAGGGTACTACCTTGCCTTGCATTTGATAGCTGTTCCCCATTATCTTTGGAAATTAAATCTTTTTTTTAGAAAAGGGTGGTGCAATCTGAGGAATCTTCACTGTGTCAGTGTTTCTCAGCTACAGTCCTGGATTCTGGTCAGCCATAAAACATGGACCATTACCCTGGGGAGGACAGAAAGTAAAACACTCAAACTGTACCATGTGTGTGCTCTCACATGTGTTAGCAAATCAACAAAGTGGGAGGAAACAGGCAAATAAAAATAGCACATATACAGAATTTTAGCCTCCTTTTTTGTTGGGAAAGTCTAATAAGTAACAGGGCAACAAGCGTGGCCTTGGATATTGTTTGTTTAATTTCCTGAAGGGACAGATAGTCCTTTGACTTATTCTTTTCTTGGTTGTCGGGAAGCATTGTGCTTGGGCTCTGTTCTGGTGGGCCTGATTATCGTAGACAAGAGATGCCGTCTCTGCCGCCTCTGATCCGGATCGTTGGTGCCGCCAGCACTGGTCTGCAGGAAGAACGAACACACCTCCCATCCCAGCCTGCTTGTGATCATCTAAACTTGAGAACGATCTGATCCTAGTTTTTCCCACTTAAGCCCTCAGACACAGGCAGTCCTGCTGTGGTCCTTCTCGGAAGTACCTCTCTTTTCTTCAGGGCTAAGCGGGGTGGCACGTCGGTCCTGCCCGAGCCACAGGCAGGCTGCTCTCCCCGCAGTGCTCAGGGCGGGCAGCTTCCAGCGCAGTCTTTTTACGTGACGGCTCAGAGGTTACAGTGTTCGGGTCTCAAATTCCTGAGGAAATTCAGCCCTTGTGAAACTGAACAGATGGAGCTGAGCCCCAGAGAGTAGACAGGGAACTAATGTTTGATTCCCACATCCTGAGTGAGTGCTCTAACCGCTAAGGAAGGGCTAGGACACTGCTGCTTCCTCTGGCCACGCCGCCTAGTAAAGATGTTGCCCTTCCTCATGAGAGCAAAGTGATACAGGCAGGGCAGAGCAAAACATGCTGAAGTGCAAATGAAAAGAAGGGCATCCTGTTGCCCTGCATGAAGAGCCTGAGCCCCTAGAAGTGGTTTTAAGGAGCTTCTGTCTCCTTGGTGCTCCCTGGGGCTGGTTGAAGCAGCTTACCATGCAGTGAGCTGTTTCATGCGGATCATACTCTGAAGCATCAAGCCCTTTCCTGCACATTGCACAGGGAACCTGTTTGCTGAAATCACAACTGTTGCCTTTGTTGCAAAATCTAGAGACTAAAAGAGTGAAGTGCTTTTGTGTAGCACTGCTGTGCCAAAACCCCAAGTCCACAAATAGATTAATAGTTTGTTCCTTAGGGGGCATTAACACCACAATACTCTTGAAGTATGTGCTTCTACAGAGAAAAAGTAGCATTTGGTACTATTTTTCTTCCCAAACCTTCCTCCCAGCAGTCTGCGTATTAAATATACATTATTAACACACACCCCCGCCCAATAACTACAGAATTATGACAGTTGAAGCAGAATTAGAGGAGCTAACATAAAGGCGGACCCCGTGTCCCACCTGCACTGCAGGCTGCTGTCAGGGCACCTGTCAGTCATGATTTGCCTCTGTACGAGGGTTTCTTTCCTGGAAAAAAAGCAAAACAAAAAGCAGGCTTCCTTCCAGCCTGCTAGCGTGATAAAGCTTATCAGTCATAGTGACAGCAAAGGCACAGCGAGGGGAGCTTATAACCCTTGCATCACTTTGCTCTTAGAAGCATAGATGACACAGCGCTGACAATCAGCTCCTTCCATCCAATTGCACTTATGCTGCTGGCAGGACATCTACCAGCAGTTATAAAAAAAATCCAGCTGTAGCATATGCAAAGCCTGCACTGATATTTCTGTGAACCTAACAATCAATTTTTCAGTGTCCTGCCTTTATGTAAAATACATAATGAAACATTTGTACAAGAAAAAAACAACAGTCCATTTTCTTTAGAAAGCTCAAAGCTGCCTGGGGTGGTCTAATGCCTGGAGTCCTGGTAATCTGCACCATTACCATAATTCAAGAATGGATGGCATCTTTCTGTTGAATAAGCAGCATGCTTTAACAGGAGAAATAAGAAAAAAAAAGCGTCTTTCCAAATGGCTGGTATAATGCATTGGCATTTTCAAAGGTTGTTCTGGACGTTCAGCATTTACCCTGGCAGCCCTGAACTCTGAAATTGTGGTATATTACATTCATTGCTTTGGATGGATGCTTGCTTTCTAAGCTAAGACCAAGCACTGAGGCAATTGTAGTTTCAAGATAATAATGTCTTTAGTTAAATAAACCCAGGACATGCCATTTTTTAAAATGTAGCTCTAGCCCATTTGTTGCAAATTATGGTTTTCTGTGTTTGCGCTGCTGTGACTATGCTGGTTCCTGATGTGGGCTCATTAATAGATTATTTTCTTGTTAGCTGTAGGTAAAGCTTTGACCTAGAGCTGATTAGGGAAAAGAACTTCTGTATCTATTATCTTTTCTCTCTCATAATTAGTATAATTATGCTTCTGAGCCCCAGACAGAAATCTCAGACAGTCTGCTGTGGAGCCACAGAAACCATCTGGACAGCAGGAATGGGAGTTTGCTGTTGAGCAAGGGATGGCTGGGTTGTGTAGTGTCAGGGGAAAGCTGAGTTACTGCATTGCACAGAAAGCAACCAAACCAGTGGAGAGAGTTCCCTCCCTCCCCACCCAGTTAAATCCAATTAACTGGGAGGAATGCAAAGAGCAGGTTCTGTCATTTCCACTTTTTGGAAGATAAATTGGTATGCCTATGAGACAGAATCATTTAAGGGCACAGTATCTCAAATGTGGAAATCACGAGCAGCGCTGAGGAGAGTACCCAAATGGAAGCTCTGGGTTGGACACAGTTCTACAGCTTCTCAGTAATGTGGTCAGCTGCTCTCTGTTAACTGGGGCTGCCGGCGAGCATTCCCAGCTGCAGCGTGGGTGGCACCCCGACTGCTCCGCGCTGGGGCAGGGGCAGCTCCCCACAGGTGTGGGTAGGGTTTTCCCTTCTGAGGGTGCACTGGCCGGCTGTGGGCAGCCTCTGAAGTTGGGTTACAAAGCAAAAGCAGAGGAGAGGACTCTTTTCGAGAGAGGTCATGGCAGCCTTCAGGGGGAAACAAGTTGAGAAGGTGAGGTCAGTTTAGTACCTTTGGTTTTCATAAAGCTTCCACGTTTTGTGAATGCAGTGCTCTGCTCCTGAGATCTCAGATTGGCCTCATTAAAGGTAAGGCTTGCTTGCAAAAGGACAGGGCTCAAGCACCGTGTCTGGAAAGCGCTGAGCAGCTTAACTGGCAAGAAATCTTGCAGCTTAAACCATGGAGGAGCCTCAGTGTACGTTGGAGGGCACTAGCAGCTGGCTGCTGGCTGCCTCTGACCCTTCCCACCGTGTTTGCACCTCGGGGTATGTGCTGCTTTTTCTTGTAGTACAGCTGGAATGATGGGGTTTAACAGGACCATTGTTCTTTATGGTCATCTCAGATATCATTGCTCTGGTACTATGAAGTGTGATTCCCATCATAAGATGGCAGCTGTACTCAGGCGGTTCCCAACCGGGCTGAAGTGCAAAGCTCGGAGGAAGGAGGAAGGAGATGATGGTAGTGGGTGATGGTGAGGGTGCAGCCAGTGTGGCTTCTGCCCTGGGCACAGCGCTCGGAGCCCCCGCCTCATGCCTCGCGATGGAGTTCTCCAGCGAGGTGGGAATGAGTTGCTGTTCAGCAGGAGCAGCCTTCGTCCGTCCTTTTGCATTAATCCTGCAGCCTGAGAGAGCCGTAGTCTGAGTGCCTGCCTCCGAGGTGGAGAGGGAGGCTCTAGAGTTTTGTGCTTTTCTCCATGTAGTAAGTGCACGAGCAGCCCCCGGGAGAGGAGGGAAGGCCCGGGCTCCGGGATGCTGTTAGCTTGGGCGTTTGCATGCTTTCCTGGGAACTAAGAATTAGAACTTTGTCGTCCCCTCCAGAGCAGAGGGGATTTAAGGCCTAGTCTACCACACCTCAGCTAATGCCAAACTAGTTGTGGCCTTAAGGCAACTCCTGCTCTAAGAGCAGGGCTAGAGGTGCTTACTTTTAATCAGAGGATGCACATCATGAACCAGTGACACTACGTCTTACCAGACCCCCGCCCCAAAGGCCCAGGCAGGCTGTAGGAGCTTCTGCCGGGGGTCCTGGGCTGTGCCACTCATCTGCCCCTGCACCCGCTCTGGAGGTACCTGATTATCCCTGAGCTCTGGGTGAGCTCAGCGCTCATGTTAACACGCACCTCCAGGTCCCACTGGAGGCCTGGTGATGGGTTAGATCCTGCAGCGCTGCCTGTGGAGCTGCTCCAGTCGCTCTGCAGGCTGAATTCCTCGCTCTTAGCCATCAGCCCTGCCAGGAAAGGAGTTACTGAAACACGTGAAAATACTTGGTGTAACAGAGTACCTGGCAACTGATATGGGATAGTTGGATTTTCTTTTTTTTTTTTTTTTTGTTAGCTTGTTTTCACTGTATGTCTTTAAAAAAAAATAAATTCGTTAAAGGAAAAAATAACTTGGCTATAAATGACATAAAGCACTTTGGGTTGTGCTGCTGCGTCCTGTGGTGTAACTATTCACGCTCTTTCTGTGCTCCGTGTGTGACAAAATAACCTGGGAGAGAGCCGGGTGTCTCTAATCCTGTGTCCCTGGCTCCTTGCCTGGAGGTGTCCCATAAGCAAAACCGAAGAGGAGCTGTGATGGGCGGTGTGCCACGTTATGGTTTGATGTGGCCGGGGAATGGATGTGAGGCTGTGATTAAAGGCTCTTGTGGTAGTCTGTGAGAAAATAAAAAGCTTGTGTGTGTTATCAGTGGAAGCAGCAAAGGAGTTCCATCATGTATGGAGGCATCCGCTCGTGCGTCGAACCGCTTTCGGGCTGTGATGGAATGCTCTTACAGCTAATGATTGTCTGATTTTTTTAATACAGCATTGATAGGGCTGATTTGTTGGTGAATTTTGGAAGTGAATATGCAGTTGAGCACAAGAGCTTGTATGTTTACGCTAGGCGAGTGTCTCAAGCCCGAAGAAAACAGGTAAAACCTCTTGTCTGGAGAAATGATGCCATTTAATCCCAGCTTACCAAAGAGAAAATTGAGTACTATCTCACTTTGCTTACTGTAGCAAAGGAGACACTGCCTGCATCTGGGAATGTTTTGGGTGTCAGCTGGATTTTTACTCATTTTAAGAAACTCTGTTCCAGCTAAGAAGTGTGAATTGGTTTGTTCACTGGCTGTTACTGACCTTCCTCTCTGTTTACTTACGTCGCTAATGCTTTCTGTGTGTTATGGCGAGAAATCACCAGCCTATGCTTTCCTCCTGTGGAGCTGACAAGCCTTCTCTTTGTGCATGAAACCTCTCCCTTGGGCTGGTAAGGAGCAAACTGTGTGGGAAGTGCAGCTCCTGGAAGGCGGACACAGCGGCTGGGGACCGTGTGTCCCCCTGCTCCAGTGGGGTGAACCCGGCACCCGCGGGGCTGCCATGGGGCAGGTGGAGGCACTGGGCCATCTTGGCCTGTTTTAGGCACTGAATAAAACAAACAAACTGGCGTGCTGACTGTGTCCGGAATGAGTCAGGTCAATTTACAAGATGTCAATTTTGGCAGCAGAGGCGTGTGCGCTTTCTTCTTGTGAGAGAGATCGGAAAAGAGCGGGACCGGCTTCTGTCGCGTGCAGCAGCTCTGGCGCTCGCTCCTGGGGTCTGCTGGCCTCCTGCCCACACTGTTACCTTAAAGTGTATCACCTTCTTCTAGACTTTCTGAATATAATTTCTTTTTATTAGTGATCCAGTCATCATGCCATCTTTCAGCCTAAGGGAATTATTCATCCCCTTTCTCATTTTCGAGATGCCTTAAATACGAACCCCCAAGGTTTGGGTGCAGCTCCCATGCCATAGTACTTGAAGGGATTGGATCGATTCGTTGTTCACCGACTTTCCTTTGAAAGCATCTGAAGTGAGGGGCTTGAATGGTCCTATTTTTTGCGCTTCTCTTAAAATGAAAGAAGTGAAAGGGTCAAAATGCATATCAATTAATTTTGACTTCTACATAGCATCTTGGTTTAGATCCCATTCCTTGCCACTCTGTGAGAAAAGCCTTTGTATTAATTTTCTTACAGGTTACAACTATTCTTTTTATAATGTTAGCTTCTGTAAGTATGGTAAACAGGCTATTGAGTTGCTAAGAAGGGAGGCAGAGATGATTGTGGGTGTGTGAATAAAGAGAGACCATAGGTAAAACTTCTGATCTTCTGGAAACGCTTTGAGTCACAAGTGCCAAGAGCTGCATTTCGGTGGCCACAGAACTGGGTAGGATATTCCCTTCCAGAGTCATGTGTGAGCTCCTGTCAATGGCCAAAATTTTTTTGTTCATTTTATGGTATTAGTATAGGCGGTCATAGTAATAAAGATCCCTGGCAGGAAAATATCACAAAGGCATACGCAGGTTTTTTTCTCTGGACTGATGGAGTGCAATGGACAAACATACAGAGCAAGACTTCAAAACAATTTACTAGAATAATCTGCTGTCAACAGAAATAACATAACGATAAATAGAAGTCACCTAATGATTCTGATAATGGCTTTTTTTCTTTTTTTTTTTTTTTTAACCCCTCCCAAAATTTCTTTGCCGGCTGATGCTGTGGAGTCAGTCAGGGGGGTGAGTCTGGTGGAAGATTGGACAGCTTGGAGAGGGTGCTATGGCTCCTGCGAAGGTGCACTCAGCATATGGTGAGGTTTAAAGTACTGAGACTATTGAGGGGTGAGGAAAGCGTGACTTTTAAGTAGAAGGAAGAGGTTTTGTTACTGATGCATAAGAGTCTGGGTGTCCCAGACAGAAGTTACAGCCTGGGTAATGGTGCTGACAAAAGACCCTGGTTACCTCCTCTATTAGGACAAGTCTGTTCCTAACACGTTGGGCAAATAGATCTTTTCAGCACCTGAAAATGGATGCAGAGAAGCAAATCTTCAGATCCCTGGAGGAATTTGGAAGCTGCAGAAACTCATGTGGCCTTAAAGAGGATTGAGACTCTTTGCGGTCATTATGGATGTCTTGGTGGCCCCATGCCACCTGTGGTGCCAGCTCTGAAAACTGTGCTCTGGCTGCCTGGATCGATGTCCCTGCTGTTGCTGTGGGCTCAGTTTACACCCGACCTCCTCTTGCTGGGTTCCCAGGGGTGTGCTCTGTAGGTAGCGTTGTCTGCTCTGGATTTGCATCCAGCTCTCTGCTTGTGGAGCCGATCAGATGGAGGCCTGCGGTGCGAAAGAGAAACCGAACACTCAGTAGATTACCTTGGCTGTGTAAATGATCCTCTTTGTCTCAGCCTGACTTCTACAGCATTGCAACAGGCAACTGTAAAATTGCATCCACAGCAAGGAAGTGTTACAATCTCTCTCCTCAGACTGTCCTTCCTCTCCTCCCCCTTCTGTATTATGCCAGGATTATGGTGATGTTCACAATTTCTGGGTTTTTTTCCTTTAAGGAGGAATTTGAATGAGACAGAGCTTTTCCTCAAGATTCTTTCTCTCTCTAGCCAGTCTTTCCTCTGTCACATATGATCCATTCAGAAATCCCTGGTCCGTGTCTTGCTTTGACTGGCAGCAGTTGCGAGACGGTGCTTCTTGTTCAGCATAGCTTGTGTGCATCTTGGAGTAAAAGCTATGGTGAGCCTGGCTGGAGTTCTGCAAAAATTGCTCAGTTGTTGTACTAGTGACAAATAGGCGAGGGGGAGTGCAGTTCACCCCCTTGTGTGTCATTTCTTACACCTTCATGGTTGTTCAGCAGCGCTCTGCAGAATGGCTGTATTGTCTGGCCTTGAACTTTCCCACAAATCCTGTGTCTAGGGTAATCTGAGCGCTTTAAAACTTCATGAATTGCCTTTGGGGAAGGACCTTTGGAGAACTGGGCTGTTGTGAGAGTTTCTTGGATCTTGAAAGGGCGAGAGGGTCCGGGCAGCGCTGTCTTAAATAGCTCCACAGTCTGGGCTCAGCCTTGTTAAGCAAGGTTCTGACAAAACAATGCCTTTCATAAGCCATCTCCTAGAATCCGTACTACTGATATCCCACATCTTGCAATGTACCACAGACTATTTAATGAGCAATCAAAAATTTTATAAACATGGTCTACCTTTGTAGATCTGTAATTGGAGGAAGAATAAGAAATAAGATGTTTTAATAAGTATGGAAATAGATGTTGCTGTAGTCTGATCTACAGTTAGTTTGCACTCAAATACTTTTTTAAGAGGCTAGCTGAGTGTTGGATGTTAATGTGAGACGTTAAGAAGCTGAAGTACCTGTCTATATTCCGATAATCAGGTGGCTTTAAAAGGTTTCAAGCTGTGCACTCTGAAAACCTTGGAAGGCTCCAAGAGCTTGTAGTGTATTTGGCCACGTACTTTCTATAGACTTCAAGACGATACTTCATTCTTTCACTGAAGCGATCGTGATATGGGGGTGGGGGGGTGCTCCCTACATATACAGAGTTAAACTAAAGGAATTTGAGTATCTTCACCTCCAGTTACCTTACCCCGGGTGGACTAGAGAGTGCGTCTGAGTAGCAAATACTCTCTGCCCCAGCACCATCTGCCATCCCCAGCAGCTCTCTAGATATCACCGCTGGTTAGTTGCGATGGGGTGGTTCTTCTGCCTGCAGAGCCATAACCCAGCGGTAAGGTGCACTCCTTGGCTTTACATTTGGGGCAGTTTGCTGAAGACAGCTTGGAAAAGTTTTGCAAGACGTGCTGTTCTCTTCAGCATTTTGTGCAGCGGTTTCCGAGCAAGGCAATATATAGTTGGAAGCCTGTAGTGCTGAGGGCTCGTCCTTTTACAGTGAACTTGCTGTCCAAGACAACTAGACGCATCGTTGTTGAATTGTGTGGCACTTGTCTAGCTGAAAGTTGATTCTGACCAGTGTGGGGATTTTTAATTTTTTTTTTTTTCCTTTGCAGCTAGCCAGTGCTTGATGTGGTATGATTAGAATCAGAAAAGAAATCATTTTGTATGGATTTTTTACTGGGGAAAAAAGCAGTCAGCAGACTTGCATCTCTGGAGGGGGGGAGGGTATTTTATTTTTTTTTTCCAGACATGACAGCATCTTTCCCATCTCTTGATGATGCAAATAGGATTTTATGGGTCATAATGCAATATTTTATTGATCATGTTATGAAAAATCAATGAAAAAGTTGCTCTGGCTGTCAATTCTGTGCTACCTACTGCGTATGCAGTGACAGGTTTGACTGCTCACCATTGTGACTGAGAAGAGAATACCTTGGGGTGCCCAATTATAGCAGCAGTGAGAGGAAATTCAGAAGAGTAATTTTGGCTTCCTTCATCGCCTTTATGTTGGCCTCTGAACGAGTGGCCGTTCCACTCCTTTCAGATTTCACAGCAGCAAGAGCACTAATGGCAACTCTGTGCAATTTTGACTTCTCATGTCCATGAGATTGAATCAATGCTTTTCCTTCCACATTTAGTAAAACAATTTTACACGCACTCTGAGCAGCTATTCTTGTCTATACCTGCTTTGAGATGGGCTAGATGAACTGGAAGATTTTATAGAAAGCTGTCTCTTTCATTCTTTCTCCCCCAGTCCCCCCCACCCCCCCACCCCCTTTATTTTTTTTTATAAACTGCAGATTGACAATGGAACAATTCTCTAAAGGAGGTATTTTAAAGGCAAAGATGAGGAAAGGCTGAATGTTTTATTAGGACTTATCTCGTAAGGGGTGGAGTTTAAAGCAGGAAAGAAGAAAGTTAACATAAACAGAAAAAAAGCAATTGAGCTCTCCCAGTTCAAGGATATGGAGTTCAGGTGCCGTTACTATAGTATCTGGACACTTAAATTGTTAATGCATTTATTGCTGTAAC
This sequence comes from Falco cherrug, assembly GCF_023634085.1. Taxonomy (NCBI): domain Eukaryota; kingdom Metazoa; phylum Chordata; class Aves; order Falconiformes; family Falconidae; genus Falco; species Falco cherrug. The sequence continues at coordinate 69,872,305 of NC_073697.1, forward strand.
ATTCCCATGTGGTTTGGAGCAGACTGTTTTGCAAGGGAACTGTGACCAAGAAACCCACCTGAAGCAGGTTCTAAGCAGAGGTTTGAGGCTGAAATCCGTGGAACTGTAGTCTCTATATTTCTGGTTCAGTCACTACTTAGCCCTGGAGGTGACGTATCTCCCTGACATCTGTGAACAGCTGGATTTTGCTTTCATACTCACCCAGGACTGCTCAGAATGGGAGTCCCACAGCATAGCTCGTAGGGAAGCATGACCTGACCCCAAAACAAAGTGTTCCTCTGCCTAAGTTCTGATCAAAGTGGACTCATTGCTCAGGGGAGCCGAGCTCCTGACGAGCATCCTGCTTCTGTTTTGGCTGCTTTTAAAGCATAGCTGGGTAAGGAGAGAGCCTACTGGGGAAGGTGTCTGCCTGTGAAGAGGAAGGCAGGGGTCAAGTGCTATCTCTCAGTGCTGTCTTTTAATGTGCCATTTAATATTAACATCACATCCATAAGCAGAAATGAGAACAGGCAGCAGAGCTCTCCGTTCCCATACTACAAAGTCATGCTTCCCCTTAGGCAGAGTTCTCTCCCTCTGGCCCAGCAAATACTTTATTATAATTTGGGTTGAGTGACAGGAGGAATGTCCTTCCTCGAGGAGGGGCACATCTTGGACCAAGGCTCCCGCCCCCTCCCCTGTGCTGAAGGCTTGAATCTCTTCTGCCAGCCGTATAAAATGGTGACTGTGCTTCCTAACAGGAGCCCAGCTGCATTCCCACGTGCAGGTAGCAAGGGATCTCTTTCCAGCCTCTGTGGCAAAAGGTCACGTGTAAGGTATCACCTCTCCTCTTAACTATAATTGATTGATCAGAGTTAACTGAACAAGCAAGAACTTTGTTTGCTCTTTGCCAGGAGCTTTTGGGAATACTCATCAGCAACCGGGCCCTCCGCGGACCGGATGGTGCCCACTCACCGCTCAGTCTGTGCTCTAGAGACAAGAGGGCAGACATCAAACAGGCAGCAAATCTCTCTGGTTTGCTTTTGTCAGCACCAGTCTAACACGTAACCCCCCTGAAAGAGGGCAGTGGCTTTCCTAGATCGACAGTCCATACATTCCACTGTGGAGATCTACCTGCAGAGAAATCTGACAGCCATGTGTAACTGGTGACTATCAACTAGCAGCAAACTACTTTCTTAGGAAGAAAACGGCTGCTAATGTTCCCAGTTAGTTGTGTCAGCTATACCTGACTATATGTATACTTAGCTGTGTATTTGAGTAGTTCTATAGTGCCTTGCTACAAATGCATGAAGAGAGCACATAGGAACGCTTGTTGGATTCACAGAAACTTGCCAGGTCCTCTTCAGACTTTGTGAGGATTTCTTCTGTGCACTTAAAATGTGGATGGGTTTAGGGGTCTAAGTATGTGTAAGCAAGCTGCTTGCCTGCCTTTCCCAAGGAAGCAGCTGCCTCTGCGAATGTGGTGGAGGAGGAGGAGGAGGAAGAGGAGGCAGCACTTCTTTCTTCACGTAACAGGCACAGCTGCAGGAGCTCTGAAACCTCATGGCTACACTTGAGCTGGTTTCCTTGACAAAAGTGCATTTGGTTTTTAATTGATTTAACCTGGAAACCTGCGCTGGGGCTAGGAATCCTGCGTCGCAAATCCTTCTGTAAAATGTGAGTGTGTTGCTGCTGTGAAAATTACCAAGACAGATCTAAAACGTTCCCCGAGTCCTCTTGGTAGTCCTGTGAGAGAGGCTCACCCTTGTCACCTTGTGTGTCAGGGATTTGCACCTGGCAATTTGAGTGTCGTGGGAACCGTCAGACCCTCTTCTCCTCCTTGTACTGCTCTGGTGTGGCTGGTGTCACCTGGCACCTCCTAGCAGCGTCATTGTCCTCACACAGATGAGTGTCCCCTGTGTTACCATTGGATCAGCTGGTATTTGTTGCCTGGGGTTTTGGACAGGAGGAGCCCAGGGTGTCCCCTGCAAGGCATGTGTGTTGTGCCACGGCCTGGGTCCCTGCCTTCCGCTGCTCGCCTCAGGGTGCCGCAGCAACCTGGGTCAAGCTGGAAACAGGCTCCTCTTGTTTGCATCCTGTGTCAACGATGCTGGGGTGCTTTGGTGCAAACATTTTCGTCTTAATTGCTGGGAGAATAAATGCCTGCAAACCGCAGCCCTCTGACACAATGCGTGCTTGCTTCTGGTACGGAGGGTGTTAACAGCAGAGAGACAAACAGAGATTTGCCAGGGTTACTGATTCTAAGACTGTATAAATTCTTGAAGAGCAGGCAAGCCTGAGGTTTTAAATTTCTGCCTTGTACGGTCCCTTCCAGCACCCTGTCCTGCCGCAGGGAGGCTGTGGAGATGCCGCGAAGGTTCGGATGCAGATCCCGTGTGCGGAGTCTGGGTGTCTTAACCGGGGCCTGAACTGAAGCGCTGTCAGGCAAAACAAATGTGCTGGGGGTGGTGGTGGAGGAGGGAACAGCTAATAGATGTTTTCCCCTTGCTTGACATCTGTCACCTCCCCCCATGCCAACCCTTCCTCTGTTTATAGCAAACCATTTGCTCCCATTAATTAGAACTGGACTCCTGCCATCTGACCGGCTTTATGCCTGTACAAATGTCAGCAGCACCAGGACTACACAGGTGGGGAGAAGGGCTGGTCGGAGGAGATCTGTTGCATCTGTCTGGGGAAGGATAGATGGGGGAAAATGCCACCGCCCTTCCAAATCAGGCCCATTAGCTACAACAATAATTGAAACGCGGACTGGGAGCCCCAGGATGCCACTTCCCCCGTCCCTTTTCAGAGCAGACTGCACTTTAAGCCATCCCCTCCAGTTAAATCCCTTTACCAAAGTGGTCTGTACGAAGGCTTACATACAAGAAGATAATGGTGCTGTCATTTTTACAAATAATCACAACAGGAGCAGAAAAAGAAGAGGAAGATGATTACGCCTGAAAATCCAATGAGGTTCCAGTCACTAATGCAGTGGAAGCTAAATGGAAGCTGAACCTCAATCCCAAGCTGCTCCTGCCAGGCATGGGGCTGGCTCTTCTGCGACGATTTAGGAGTGTACAGCTGTGTTGCCATGACATTAGAAGGAAATGTGCTTACCCTGGGATGGTTTTCCTTGTGTCAAATACTATGAAAACGAAGTATTTAATGTGCTAGTTGAAGCAAATCCTGAGTGGGAGAAACAGGTTTAATTGATTAGCTTGTCTGGATGGTAGAAGAAAAAACCAAATCTGCAACCCCCCTCGCGGCCTACTCCAGCAGCCAGTGCTGTGTTTGTGGGGACTATGAATCAAGAGAGTGGCACTGTTGTTACACTGATGATTAAACCCCATCTTCAAAGGCAGTGGAGCAGCAGGCTCTTCTTCCCCCCACTCCTTCCTATCACGATTTGGAGTAGATTTTTACATGACGTGGGAAGGATGGGGGCTGATGTGATGTGCCTGTGTGTATCCTGGAGTATTTTAAGTATTGTAAGATGGTGCCCTGGAATCTGTTTGGGCAAGGAGGACCTGGATGTCAAGGCTGTGAGTGCTCAAACCGTGGAATTAGTGGCAAGATGTTCTGGGGGAGAGAGTGGTGCCTTGTTCCTGCATCTGAAAGAAAGAGGTGCAGGCTCCAAATCTGGAGGGAGGGAGACCTTTAATAGACCTTTTCCTCCTTCTTCTCACTTTCTTACCCCAGTATAAGGTTTTTCTTCCCTCTAAACACAAGTATTTTTGTTTTTCTTTAAATCAGCAACACTTCCTGTGCTAACCTCATGCCCATCAGTGATTCCCTTTGCTGGTTAGAGGTGGGGCAACTAAAACATGGAGCTGACTGACTTATTTGTAAGTTCTGCAAGAATCCCTCATGGTACAGTATTTGCATTAACTAAATGAACTTAGGGAATCATTTACAGGTCAAGGTAAAGGAACCCACTTAATACATAAACTTAGCTGAAAAATGAAATGGCTCACACAGAGTGATGGAGGAAGAGCTGTCACTGTGGCTCTATAGGGTGGTGGGGGTAAAACTGTCAGTCCTCTGAGACAAAATGTTCCTTCACTGAGTGCCTCAAAATTACTAGTTGTGTCTGCATTAGGTAAACATAGCTGAGTGTAACAGAAACTTGACAGATGCATGTTTTTCAGGGAAAAAAAAAGGTTACTATGTCAGTTAAATAGCAGAGTATTAATTTACTGCTGAGATGATGATATCTACCAATTCTAATCTTTGTGCTGCTGGACTATCAGCAAGATTCACTGAGTTAGGCATGAGGCTTGTCATGCAAGTGCAGAAGTAACGGGGAGCCCTGCCTTGCAGCTCTGCTGGCAGGCACGGTGCCCTGCTGTTCCGAACAGGCTACAGGCAAGAGAAGGTGTGTTTCTATAAGCTCTGTTTTGCAGCTAGGTGTAAACCACAGGTTGACATTTAAATCAAAGGTCTTGTTCCCCTGCTTTGAGTCTTACTTGAGTGAAAGGATTTGAGTTGTTTTTTTTGTTTGTTTTTTTTTTTTTTTAATTTCCAAATTCGTATTTGAAAGTAGCGGTGAAAATGTGTATACGGAGAAACCACCATTACCCACCACTTCTTAATGCCTGCTGTGCCTTCTGTAAGGCACCTTTCCAAAAATACATTCTTACGTTTAAGTGTGTTTTTTTTTCCTTTTCCCCACCCTTCCGTGCTGATACTTTTCTGTATCTTTGAGCACAATCACCTGTCGCTCTTAAAGTTTGCCTGTGTTGGTTTTTTTTTGGTTTTTTTGCCCTGGTTTGGTTGGTCATCACAGGCTTTTCAGTCGTTCCCATAAAAAAGTGGCATTGCCCTCTCTGTGAGATGTCGAAAGGCAGAAAACAACGGGACAGGTGGGTAAGAGGAGAGGCAGGGCAAGGCAGAAGCTACCCCTGGGGGCCGGATGCTCTGCTGGGCACCCGCAGTGGCGACTGATTTATCAGGGCAAGCAGCCTGTGGTTGGGGCACCGAGGGCGCGCGGTGCCTTGGTCACAGCCACCTGAGGCACACGAGCAAACCGCCCTTGCCTCGGGGACAGCCCAGCAGGTAGGTTTGGCCTCGGCCTTGGCTGGGAGCGGTTGTGCCAATGCTAGTGGCACCTCTGAAGCAAGGTCTGTCAAAGTGCGCTGGGGAGGGAGCTGCTTACGTTGAAAGGCAGCCAGTGGGGATGTTCGTTAGCGGCAGGGGTTTATGCGGGGAAGGCTAAAGGGGTGACAGACCTTTGTTAAAGCCGTGCATCTGTCGGTTCCAGCTGTCTGACATATTAAAGTGCACCTGCGCACAGAAAAGAGCAACACTTGGCTGCTGCAGCATGCTAGCCTGCCTCGAGGCATTCCCAGCTGGGAATACGCTGAGAGCCAGGGGTGAACGTTACAGATTTTTTGAGTTTTAAATCACTGTTCCCCGAGATGCATAGCTGTATGAATGTAGGGTGTGTAGGGAGGCTCCCCTGAGGTGTATGACACTGAGGGATGGGGTAAGCAGGGCTGACGACAAACTTAGGGTCTTCAAAAAGAAAGCTTGAAAAGCTTTCAAGTACCAATCGTTACAGAAACATTTTGCAGCTGTGGAGAGAGCAGTTTCTGTCTGTTAACACAGAAAAGATGATTTCAGGGTTCTGTCCTGATACCCCTTGAAGTTAAAAGAAGGGACCATGAAAACAAGCTTTTGTCTGCAAGAACGTATGTCCTGGTAGCAAATCAGAGAGGCTTTCTTGTTGCTTCTGCTTTTCTCTAGATTATGTGTGATTTCGATTATACATGAGGTTTTGGGCTTTTATTTTTTTTAATCATAGAATCATTTAGGTTGGAAAAGACCTTTAAGATCATTGAGTCCAACCACAAACCTAACGTTGCCAGGTCCACCGCTAAACTATGTCCCTAAGTGCCACGTCTACATGTCTTTTAAATACCACCAGGGATGGTGACTCAACCACTTCCCTGGGCAGCCTGTTCCAATGCTAGACAACCCTTCTGGTGAAGAAATTTTTCCTAATGTCCAATCTAAACCTTCTCCTGGTGCAATACTACTATCTGTTGGAGTATCCCACTGTTTGGGAGTAATTTGAAATCAACTGAAAAATACATAAACAGATAAATACCCCCCAAAAAAACAATGAACCCCTAGAGCGTCCCTCTTGTCCGGCCTCTGCCAGGTGTGCATTTCTGGCTGTTACTCAAGCAGTGAGGAAATTCCAACAGTGAATATGCCATATTCATCTGTGTCCACAAACACTAGCAGGAAAACAGCAGTGATGCTCTGCACCCTTCTCCTGCCCATAAAAATGCCACCCGCCTTCACTTTAAACACAGGTTTTATTGAGCAGTAGCCTGGGCTTTGTAGCTGGTGTCCCAGCCCGTTAGAAGCAAGAGTCAAAGGAGTCAAAGCAGAATTAGGAATAAATATGATGTCTAGATCTCCTGTTTTGAAGTTCCTAGCGATGCATTTCATTTGAGTGTGATGAAGTCGGGGAAGATGGAGGTGGGCTAAACCCGTGTGGGTGTGTGGGCCTGCTTCGTTGAAAAGTTTGGGTTGTGCTTGTATGTCAGTCGATCCAACTGATTTCTAAGCTGCTGAAGTATGCAACTTCCTCTGTTTCTCAACAGTTTTAACTCTAAGTTCCCCAAGCTAGCAGTTTTCCTGGCCCCCTAACCATCGCCCAGTTCTCCTGGGGCTCTTGACCCGCGGCTGGTACTAGGGGCCATGTTTCACTGTGCTGGCTTTTCTGTCAGCTGATAAAAATGGCAAGGAAAGACAAGGTTCTGCAAGACAGACTTAGAGTGCATTAAATAAATATAAATTTTATTAAAAACACCCACATCTCAGCGTTATCAGGAATGATATAATAATAAACAGCTTTCAAATAACCTGCATTACATTACAATACTTACAGTATTTATAACCATCCTCAGATTCTTTTTATAGACATACCAAACATTTCATGAAAATGAATGAAACTGAAGTAAAAAAAAAAAAAAAAGAACATAAGCATAGAAAATGCACACAGAAGTTCATTACCTTAGTGTCAAACTGCTAAAGTTTCCTACACAAGTTAACCACCAGCTTTAGAAGTGAACTTTATACCACTGTGCGTCAATCAAGATGAAAAATTCATTCAAGTAAAGTTGACACCACTCAGAAGCATCTTCAAGTATGGCTATAGTCAACCTGATAATCCTATACAAGCAATTTTATGTCTGCTTTGTCATTCGTTCCAACGGAGGCAGGGTTCTGTACACCAAAAATTACAGTTCGGGTATTTACAATACAAAACTGATTCACCAGCTAAGCTTCCTGCTCCTGCTGCCAGCAGTTTGGCAAATGACGGTGCATGGCATATTAACCAAACATCTACTATGGATTACATGAATAATATAGGAATTAAAAAAAAAAATCACCGAAAAAATGAAGATTTATAATGATTTAATTAATCTGACATATAACCATCTTTTTTTTTTTTTAAAGGCGAAACTTTTGTTTCAATGCAGTGGGTAAAGTCACAGACTGAAAATTAAAACCCCAAATTGCCATAATAAATATTTGACCATTAAACCCAAAGGCCTCCTTTGATTTACTCGAGTTAGGTTGTGATTCTGTTAGACAAAATTTCTTTTGACCAAACTTAATCTTACAGTATATTGCACAAGATACATCTGGGACATGGAGGTTTGTATGTTTAGGGAAGCCCTTGTACAGACTGTACCTTTTTTATATTTTATTTTATTCATTACAGTATCCAAGAAGCCTTGTTTAGAGAGTGACTTGAACAACTCTAGCAAACAGTCACTTGCCAAACCCCTGCCTTACGTTTTTCCCTTTAATCAGCTCAGTGCATTCTACTTTGTTTTTGTTTATTTGAAACAGGCAAAACATTCTAAATCTCTTAAACACTTTCATGACAATAAAAAGCTAATGAATTTACAAAATTAGTTTTAGTTACACCAATACATGTACAGAAAAATCAGAGAAGGGATTCAAAAGAAAAGCATTAAATCCCTGAAAAAAACCCAAAACAAAACAAAAAAACCAAGAATAATATATTTAACCTACATCAGCTTTACATACACACAGGTGACACGTTGGCATAGGAGAACATGAGCTGAAATATCCCTGAATTTTTAGGAAAAAAAAAAAAAAAAGTTGAAGTTCAAGTTATACTTGCTAAAATGTCAAGTATTGAGAGATTTTTTTTTATATTTTTTTGTTTGTTTTTTTTTTTCAAAGGCTATTGGGGGAAAAAGATGGTATACAATATATAAACTTTCATACTCAGTTCAATATCCTATTGCCAAACTAGTGTTGAGGTATATGACAATTAGGAACATCACTCAAACCTTTTAATGTATTTTTTAGCTCACATTATGATATATTTGTAGCAGGCTGAGTAGCACCATGATGTGAATTCAGCTCAAAACCCAAATATATATAGATTTAATATTTTTACAGTACTAAAATACTAAAGCATTGCGTTAAAAAAAGTTTTGTTTACAATTTAATTTACTATACAACTCTCCTGCTTTTTTTTTTAATAGAAATTAATGATTTAAAACCACCACAGCAAGCCAGCTGCCTATTTTTTTTTTTTCTATTTAATCAACGGAATCACACAGAACTAACCCTGTTTCATTCATCTTGTGTAGGCATCAGTCTGCTCAATCTTCCTGGAAAAGAGGACACTTGCACCGAGAAATGACTTACACCACAATGTACATAATTATCAACACAAAAGCAGTCTGCCATTCAATATTTGAAGAGCATACAGGTCTTTAAAAACAGCAGAAGCTCAAGCTAATTAGTTGAAGTCTGTTACATGCTGCTAATTATTACCTGTGGTTAATATAAAATTCTTTCCTTAAAACTGTACATATTTGAGCAATGAACTTGTCATAATAATTGTAGAAAACAGTTTACAGTATAGCTGTGTGAGATGAGCACCAGAAAAACATGTGTTTTGTGTACTAAAGTATTCCCTTATATCCAGTAAGCCCCATTTTTACCATAACTGACTGTATTAAAAATGGATATGTAGCCCACTAGCAGATGCATGGCTAAAACAAAAGTATTTAAAAGCTTTTTTTAGTTTAAAAAAATTATCTTTGCATTTTAAAATCAAAGTAAACTTTTTTTTTTTTAATGTCTTAGTACCTTAGCATTGTTCAAGTTGCCAAGCTTAGGTAGACAAAGTGCTTTTGAAACACTATTTAAAAAAAAATATCTCTCTATATATTTTATTGTCCTTTTCTAGGACTTGACTGGATGAGCAAAATCCAGAGGTCTTTGTAATTCCCATATGTTAAAAAGTAAGCTTATTTTAACACCAGGTAAATTCAATACATACATGAATGAAAAGGTCCTCCTGTTGTTGAAGAACATTTGACTACATCATTGACATTTTGTTATAAAGGCATTAACTGTTGGACTGTTAAAATAAAGACACCATTCTCTTAGATAGCACCATGGTTTTAGAATATCCAAACAAATTCAGTGTTTTGCTGTCTATTCATTATGTATTATACTTATCTACTTTGTTAAATAAAATCAAGAGACTAATAAGATTACAGTAAAAACTGCATGTTAAAAAGCCATATTTCCAGTATTTCAGTACATCATAGATTCAGCACCAGATGTTATTTTAAGATTCCTGCAGTTGTAATACTACAGTATTATTTTTTTAGGGTTTTTTTTGCTCCTGTTCCATGACTATGCAAACTTGATGACATTAAAAGTGGCCACAGATGTGCAAAACTGTAAGAAAAAAAAATAATCCATTTGCAGATTACCTCTTTCAGTAATGGAGCCAGTGTTTTCAAATGTAAATTGTGAAACACTTTTTTTGTTTTGTTTTTGTTTTTGCATAGGATGCTTTGGTCTTGTTTCCTACATGCCATCTGTGACCACTTAAAAATCAGTGGAAAGTAAGTGCGCTAGTGAGATTACCTCTTTCTGCTGGTGTGCTGAGGCTTTTTCCACTGATGAGTTTCGTAAAAACACTGTTTTCTTCTCCACCCTTGCCTTCCCCAAAAACTAAAGAACTATCCTACTGACAAGGTGTTTTTTTCAAATGAGGTAACCAACAAAGGTGTGAAGTTAGATATATCGGTTGTAAGGCCCTGTAACCCGTGTAAAGGCATATGGAGATGTAGTTACTGTGGAGTCCGTGGTGACCGACAGTGTCCTTTGTGCAAGAGACTTGATGAAGCGCACATACGTTGGCTCAGAGGGTTCGTGTGGCTCAGCAGGCTCCCGCTTTGCTTTCTTGCCGTAAGATTTCTGAGGCACGTAGTCTGGACCATACTTTTCACATTCCTCTTCCTTCTCTCTTGCCTTCTCAGCCATCTTTGCCTCCCACAGAGCCAGACCATGTTTTGGCTCGTTCATACTCTTGTGCTGGTAAAAGACAAGGGATATTCTGGTGGGGTGGTTCCTGTTGGGGTTTTTTAAGGGAGTCGTTGCATGGAGCTCACGTTTTGCGCACTCTATGAGAATTGACCCATGAGATGGAGCAACTGCTACTCCTCCAATTTCTGGATCCAGAAAGCTCTGTTCACTATCTGACCAGACATCATCAGGATCCTCTGCTTTTTCTGGATTTAGCACTTCAGTTTTATCTAAACCACCCTGGGGAGTAGTCCTATCATGATTTTGACCTGGAAGCATGTTAGACAAACCGTTAACTGCATGTGAAATCATTTCACTCTCCTTATTTTGGAGGTGCAGTGAATTAGGAGGACCACTAAACATACTTGGAGCAGAATGGTAATCATGTGCTAAGTGTGGAGGGGGTTGCACTTGATGATGTTCACTGGTTTTACTCGTGGAGGCATAATCCATGCTTGGATTACTCAGATTGGATTTTAACCTTGAAGCAACCTCCATAAAATGGCCGTCAGCCTCATGGGTGGAGTAAGAGGAAAAAGACCCTACGTGGTGTACATTTGGTCTAATGGTGCAATTACTGAAGGAGTCTACCTGCATATTTTGGTTTCCATAATTCAAGTACTTGGGACCAAAATTCTGGTTATTCCCAAACCTGTGCTGGTATAATGTTTGAATGGGTGGTAGGCTTAGTTTAGACATATGCTCTTGACTCTGGCAACTATACAGGTCCACGTGCTGATGCTGGGAAGGGTAGGAGCCCAAGTAAGAGGGGCAGTTGTCCATAGGTATGTTTCCATTGCATTGGTAGGGTGGATATTGGTTATTTTGACTTAACGATCCTGAATAAGGGTTCATGGGACTGGAAGAATTCAAATATGACCCCACAGGCTGTGATGAGGTTGTGTAGAGGTTCATGGGACTGGACCCTCCATAGGGATCTGAAGTGTATGAAGAGCTTGGATAAGCACTGGCTGGATTAGGCAACCTTACATAGAGATTTGCAGAACCTGAACCCGAGTAAGAGTTAACGGGATTTGACTGAGGGTTAGGGAGAGTGCGCTGTGGATGCTGCTGCTGCTGTTGTTGTGTGGCTGGTCCTGAAAGACGTAAAAGATCTGTAGATGTGAAAAGAAAAAAAACACACAACAAACAAGCTTTTTCTAAAAAAAAAACCACACCAAACCAACAAACTGCATACTTTATAGACTTTTCATGATACATATCGTTAAAATTTCTAAGGAAAGTGTATCACATGATACATTAACAGAGGTTCCCTTTCTCATATCTCAAATACCATCCTTGAAGATGCTGAATAAATACTAGGGCTACTCATCCATTTTGGCACATATCCAGTGAGATCAGATGCTAGTGGCAATGGGGAAAAAGAAGACAGTGCAATCTGTTCAGAGTCACATGAACAAAATCCAAAGAGTTGAATCATCATTTAAGTAGCCCATAAAACGCAGCATCAAAGCGCTCCCAAACAGCCATGCACAAGGTGACCTTCTTTTCCCCAAGAATAAATAATTCTTCTCATCTATATTAATAGAATTCTCTCAAAAAAGTTTCCCTAGCTTTATGCAGAAAACCAACAGTGACATTCACTGATAGAACAGTTCAGTAACAAGTGAGATTAACTGAAGACGTATGAGCAAAACCATCATTCACTAAAGTGAAATGGCATTGTTTAATGGTTACAACCCTAGCCTGGGTCATGGGACAGCTGACTTCTATTCATAGGCATTTCAGTGACCTTCTGGGTGCCCTTGGGTATATGGCTCTTTTCCTCTCTAAGAAACTTGCTGTAACAATAAAACAGTCACGATGAACTGCTTTACTCAGGACTCTCAAATCTACTGATGAAAGCTGCCAGGGCTTGTTAAGTGGATTTTTAAACTCTTACTCTGCTATGGAAAAACCTGTTCTACTTTTGGTCTTGAAGCAGAGCGCGAATGGTGGTAACAAGGTTAGGCTTGAATCCCCCTCAAATTAGGAGGTTCTCTGTAACAGTGGCAAACAGTGAGTGATGTGTAGGTCATTCTTTCTTTGGCAGCAGCATCCCACACTTGTCTTCATGGTTTCTAGCACTACTAGTCTTTTAAAGGTACTTTACATTACACTGGATGGCAAGCAGAGTTTGCAAAAGCACCAGATTTCTATCAGAAATATACAATATTGATATTTACTTTCAAGAATTCTCTTTCCTTTTTACTTTAAAATGTTCTTGGGCTGAGAATAATGGTTTTCTTGAGACTCATTATAAATGTCCCTGATTTCTAGGAAGCTTACCACTGTTGATAAAGATCCCCATCAGATTCACGTGTTTACCTGCTAGCTGCTTTGCATGACCTGCCGCCTCAGAGTTGCCTTGCTTGTTGCGTGCTGCAGCAGTCTTATCTCTTTCAGCTTTGCTAGACCCATTCTCCAAAGAGGAAAGCTTTTCTGCAGCTGCTTTCTTTGCTTCTAGCTTCCTTTGCCGACACGTCTTAACGGGCTCTGCTAACATCCTTACTTTTCGGCGAAAGGAGGTAAGGACCTGGATGCTGCCATTCCTCTTCTTCTCCTCCTGGCCTTCAGTGCTTCCGAACTCATCCACATCAGAGACTTTGTATAACGGGAGCACGTGGAGCTGCTCGTCTTCTGGTGTTTGGCCAATTTCACGATTGTCTTCTCTAGTTAGTGTGCAAACCTGTTGGAAAGTTGTGTTAGAGTAACTTTCTCAAACCAGTCTGAGAAGAGGAGATCTGAAATACTAGCCTGTGCATTTGACCCTGCCCTGCCACTGTCAGCGTCAGCATCTGGCAAGCCATTTGTAAGTTTCTGTGCAATTTATGCATGTCACAACAAGCCTGCAATTTCATTTCTTCCATTGCTCTGTTGGACAACGTTAATAGAAACAGAAGGTATACGTAGCTATTTCTTGTACTTGTGGTGAACTGGACAGTATAGTTAGGGACTACCCTAATGTAAAATAAACCGTGATGCATCGTACCATGGCTAGAGAGCTAAAACAGTGGAACCTGGGACTTTGCACTTGCTGAAGATTTTTTCACTATAATATGTTAGCTAGCTACCTATTACAAATACTGTGCAATGTAACATAACTGCCATTGTGTCTCACACCCCCTTACAATGGCAGCTTCCAGAACTTTGCAAAGGAGCAAGTCACTGTAATTTAATAAGATTTAAGGAAGTTACTGTTGTGTCATGCAGCATACTAATTGTATTAGCTCCAGCTAAAACAGGTATTGGGAGGATCTCAGTGGAAAAAGATGCTGATACAGACATATTCTGTAGCAAAACCATTGCATCAGCCAGTTTTTAGGAAGAAAGCTCAGCTAGAAATACATATTGTATTGGTGGTGGTGGACTTGACAATTAAGTCAGACCCTGGAAACTGGAAAAATTCAGTTAGAAGTAAAATGTAGGTAGTCTCTTTGGTCGTAATTACGATTATTCTTTCTCATGTTTACCCCAAATGTATTGTCACAGAGAGAGTAGGCAGGGAACAGAAATAATCCAATACTCAATGAAAACCAGCGCATTTTTCTGGTATCTTCTGCAGAACGTTTGCTGTACATGCTAGAGACCAGAACTGAAGAGAGTAAAGGGTGCATGTACAATACAAAGGATGCCAAGGCTTGCAGGCTTTCTGGTCATCCCAAGCAGGAATGAAATTCACAACTTCCAAAACTCTCCTGGAAAGAAGTTATTTGTTTCCGTTTTTATTTTATTAGAAGATATAATCCAAAGTTGTTAGAAAAAGAGTCTTTCGAGAGGATAAATATAAACTACTGTGCCAGGAACACTGAAACAGGCATTTCAGCCCTGTTGAGACCATTGTCACCATGGTTTTGCTTTTACCAGTTTTATATTAAACGTTTCTTTAATAGACCAAAAGTTGCATTCATTTGAATGAAAAATTGTGTAGGGGGTAATAAGTTAGCTGAATTACTGCTTAATATTCCTTTTTTAGCAATCTGTGTTATGCAAGTATAAATTTAAACAGACGGGGGATAATGAATTAAATGTATGAAATTGGTGCTGGAGTAACGAGGTTATATGCATCATGGACTTACCAATGTACTCCCGTTCTGCATATTGTGCAAGTCTCTGTGAGCATGAGCGCAAAAATCCAGGCAGGCAGTAACCCCTGAGAATGGGCGACCTTCTTTTAAACCCAAGCGACACTCAGGTGCTCTGTGTTCATACTCTATCTGGAAAGAGATGACAGGTACCACTTCAACTCAACTGGATGTTTCAGCACATGGAATTAGCACTGAACGCTCCACTGTGACAACATGCAAGCCTCCTAACATCTTGGAGGTGGCAACATACGGATCTTGAAGGCAAATAAAATCAAGCAATTTGATGGCAATTCCATATCGATACTTCATTCCTTGCTGCTTTGTTCTCTGTTACCTTCTGTCTCTGGCGTGATGGTGAAATTAGCCAACAATACTTTTCCTTGCGTGTTACTTTTGATTCTCTGCCAGTGGTTGGTGTTTTTACATGACAAATGCAGTGCATGGTTTCAGCATCTGGCACGGTAAGAGTGATGTGTTTGTGTAGACTGGAAATATACCAAGCTATTAAGGGAAAATGGCTTTAGAAAACTGACTTCAGAATGACTTCATGAAAAATAATAATTTGCTTTTTGATTTGTGATATTTTGGCATGCTAAACATATATTTCACGAGGACTTAAGTACATGAAAAAGATGAAAAAGAGATAGAATTCAGTCAAGACAGTGCCTTCTACCCATGCGCTCACTACTAAGCAGCTTTACAAGAGTTCATAATACAACAATAAACCTTACACAAAAAGAAAGAATTCTGTAATGGAAGATCAAGCCTGAGACAAATGACAGTTTCAGATTTTATTTAGAAAATGAAAAATAAAACCACATTTGTAAAATGCTTTGCCAAAATTCCTGAACCTTTCAAGTGAATGCAATTCTGAATGGAACTTAATGGATCCCATTTTAAGTTAGGGTGAAATTAGAGGTTTTGCCAAGTCTTGATCCAAGATCACTAAAAAGATGACTAGTTTGCTCACATATTTTTAAGATCTGGGATATTTACTTCCCTGGAATCTGAAAATAAAAGCAGAACAAAACTTGAAGCATGAAAACTTCTTTGGAATTAAACTAGAGTGGTCTGAAATGTTAGCCATACTGTAAGTGTCTGCTTGAAGTATTCTTGTGCAACTGTTCTCCGAGACCTTCTGTTGGATCCAGTTGGAAAACCAGACCCTTCCCAATGCTAGATTTTAACCCAGTAGCAATCCAGACTTGGGTTAGAATAAATCTGGGAATCTGGAATTTCTTTTCAGGATTCAAAGGGGGATTGATTTTAGGGCTTTTTGGTTTTAGAACCTTTTACAATACCATACAAACCAGGCCTCTTTAAAACCACTGGCAGTAGCTTGCCCAGGGTTTCCACACAAATACAAGGTCTGCACGAAACTCGTGAAACAGGCCAAACTATACACATGGCTTATTGCACAAGGTAAAAATTGAAACTTGTAAAAGCATTTATTTTCAACAAGTGTCAGACAGGACCATGGCTTACATGGATAAAAGTTCTTTTGTGAATTTTTGTGGGAAAAGAAAAGTTGCCCAAGCCAAGAACCATTTTACTGTTCACCACCCCCTCATTTTTTTTTTCTTCCTCTTTCTTTCCTCTCTTGCAGAATGTCTCTCAGATATTTGGACAGATAACCAGAGCTAGTGGGCACATGGCCACAGCTTCCTCCACAATAAGCCTCCAAACATTATCTGATCAGGTAAGTGAAATTGGGTAAGTCCGTACTGAATTTGCTTACCCTATCTAGTTGCTACTAAATATGCAGTAAAGAGTGAGTTTTATGCAAATAAAAATGGACAGGTTTGGTTAGTTTATTGTTTCCATTACAGTTGAAAATGTCTTGTGCTGGTTGCTACAGCATAATGCTGTCAACAGGCAAAAAAGAAGATGTCATAGTTTGCAGTAGTTTGGAGACTGTCAGTTCTTTGACTTTCTAAAAGTGAACCAGAGCAATGAAAACGAAGGCCAATAGTTACATGTCTGCAAGGGCTATGCTATCAAATTTTGATGCAAATGTCTGAAAGACATTTGGTAAAGGAGTGCAGCTGAGAGACAGCCACACTGGGAACCTCATAAAAGCTTTGAATGTGCTACTATCTGTGAACACTGCTTCACAAAAAATATGCGCGCATGATCCCCTCATGCAGGGAGGCTGGTGCAAGCACTTGTGTGCATATGCAGGGCTGAGTGTGTTCAAGTATGAAACTTTGCTTTAAAAGTATGCTTGTAATGGCTGTTTTGGAGAAAAGAAAATTAATCTGCCACTTGAGAGAGCAGAACTGAAACTGTGGCTTCAGGACTCTGCCTTCTGGCACTGTTGCCAATCTCACACCATCGTCATGGCTGTTTTGCTAGATAGGCTGGTGACTCATTAAATTCAGAAATTTGTGTTGTAGAGCTAAAGAGTTCTGCTCAAGTGTGAAGCAATTTTATTGTGTTGATATAGGTGAAACGATTAGTTCTATTTAGTGGACCAAATTCTGCTAGTTTTACTTTTGAAAGCATTTTAAGTGGAATTGCTGATTTCCATTCATCTTTACTCTGATGTCAAAGAAATGCTGGCACAAAAAGTACATAATGGTTTGGTGCAAGACTGAAGCATTGAGAAGCATGGTAAAAATCAGATTATTTGCATGACTGCTCCAGTTCCTTTTTTCCCCAGCATACCTGGTTGTTATATGCATCAGGTGCAAGCTTCTTGTAGGTAGGTGCCATAAGGGTTGACAGATTCTGCAAATTGGATTCTAGTTTTTCTTCCTGTTAGGAGATGAAATAGAGTTCAATGACATTTCCATGCTGTATGTAGGGGATCTAAGAAGTGAAGGTCTTTACACAATTATGTTCACACTGCTACTTGTGTAAAGGCCTAGATCATTATCATTCTTGTTTAGACAGTAACTGTTGTGAATCTTCTTTTAATTTTACTGTTTCACACCCTTTAAAAAGTGATGCAGTAAAGCAGTATGGTGTGATCCTTGCAAGAGGACATCACATACTATAAATCTGGTTTATGTGAAGAAGAATCACATGCTGTAACATGGAGATTTTTTAGATCCAAGTATGATGATCCTCATTATTTTCCCTATTGGAGTTTTGGGAAAAGTAGTACTCTTCAGAAGGTTTGAGAGAAAAAATATCAGAATGGTCCGTCCATTTAATTTAAGGGTTTTGCACATTGCAACGACAGCGCTTCAATGCAGTGAAATACCTTTTCATGCAGCAATTTAAAATTATGTAAATACTTCAGAAAGTTCCCAGTTCTTAAGCACTGAAGAACTGTGGATGTGTCTAGTGATACGGACATAAGAATGACCACATCTCTTCTTGAAGGAGCTCTGAATATGAAGGGTTCTTTAAAAATTAAGTACTCCAATAACATTCCCCAAAGTTGTTCCCATCCTCTTAGGACGAGAATCCCAAATTCAAAAACTTGCTTAGACGAGGCCCTTATTTTTAATTTCAAGTGCATAAAGAACAGTGGCATACTGGAGTGGTATACTTGGTTTTAGGAGTTTTTCTATTATAGGAGCATGTGAATGGCTGTGAAAAACCTATGGGTTTGAGAGATGTGTTTCATGCGTTAAAAGTTTGTATTTCCTACTATGGGACTATATCCGAGATTGGGATTCCAAAATGACGTTATGAATTTGTCAAAAATAACTTGCTGTGACCTTGTGGCTGCTGCTAGAACTTGGACCTTTTGTATGGCCTGTAGGTTACCATTTGTAAATGCTACTTCTGGTTTTCATTGGAGAGGATCCTATTTGCTTTGTCTATAACTGTGTCAGCGCTATGGGACCCAGCCGCTGGTCTCGATGCATGCTTTGGCTGCCCCCGGCTTTGTGTGGGAATAAGACTGGAGTGTAAAAGCATCTTCCCTGCCCAGATCTGGCTGCCACGGGAAGTAAGTCCAAGAACGTAAGCTGGAAGCGTGGCATGGTAGACTCTGGCCAGGTACCCAGCTTAGAAAATTTAGGGGGTTTAGGACTGCAGGCTATGATAAAGAAGGCTTTGTGTCACAGCATGATTTAAGGAGAGCTATTCTGTAATTTTTAGGGTCAGAGAAGAGCAGTGGGGAATGTGGGAAAACTGTGTGTTAATTATGATGATATTCTAAATAGTGTGCTATTGTCAGCCCAGGCCATAGGACGCAGAAGCACCTGGCTGTCTGATCACATGAAAGAAATGCTTGGATTTGTGTAAGAAAGACACCAGGATACAGTGAAAGTTGTGGACCGATGTGTCAGTACACAAGCAAGGGACTAAATCCGCACGTGCTTGCCAAAAAACAGGCTGGGCCATTGGAGCCTCCCAGACACATGACTAGCTAGAGGTGTCCAGGAGTCGCTGCAGTTGTAATGTCACAGGTATCTTGCGCCCGGGCTAAGGTCAATGTTTTTTTTAATTACTCTGACTCATTTTAAACAGTTGCCAGTTTGCTGTAGCACAGAGCCCAGCCTGGAAACTATTCAGTGGGGAAGGACTGTATGTAGACTTCCCATCCTCTTCTTCCTATTGTCACCTCAGCGTTTCATCATGTTTGTCTCCATGCAGTCTGCTCTGGTCCCCAGTTGCAATGTTATGTGCCTTCAGTTGGTAAACCTCCTGCTCCGCCACCGGGGAATGCCCGATTGCAAACCTAATGCAGCCACAATTATTCAGGCCATGCCCTCTCCTCTAATTGTGAAAGCCTGCAAACATGGTTTCAAGTCTCAGGGCTTTTACCAGCTGTCAGAATTTGGACAGTCAATTCAGCTGGCTCAGCAACTGGAATCAATCAGTTTTGTCTGGCAGTTATTTAATTACCCTACATGTACGCCATTCAGGCAGGGCTCTGGCCCCTGGTCTCTTGTACTGTATCTCTGTTTGCAGAGTGACAGAAAACATTTCCTTGCAAATGAGGCTCATTTTAGAAATGGACACCAACCTCTTTTGGGTCATCCCCCATCAGCTTAAACTTTCTTGGAATCTTGCTTCTGGCAAACTTACAACCATTGTAGTACATGCTCCAGGAGCAACCAAAGGAAAATGAAGCACCACAAGTTTCAGGGTCCAGCCCTTGACATGCACAAGTCCGTCTGAAAAATAAGAGAATATGGCTGTTAGCAGCAAGGGGCACTCCTGCAGCGGGCATCAGTATTCTGCCAGCGCTCTGGGGAATCATTCGTCTTGGATTGTCTTCCATTGGTAAATAATGAAGACATGAAAGAGGAAGGGATATGCATTATAACAGAAGAATTTATCGGAGTGAATAATTTATCGGAGTTAATAATTTCATGGTTGCAAAGCAAGGACTATGGGGTTTCTACACTTCTGTGAGGAACCTGGCTTTGCTCGAAAGAGGGAATGTTTGCGTGGTAGGTAGTGATTGTCATGGTATCTGAAAGGGGCACACGCTGATGGCTTTGCAAGAATGTGGGAGCCTTCTGACAGCAGCTAAGCAGTTACTCCTGAAATATGACTCTAGCCATGAAGCCAAAGTAACCTACAGTGATACCCATGTTAATTTTGGTTTGAATGTTCTTTGCTATCAGAAAGATATGGGAAAACAATATAGTGCAATTTATTTAGATTCAGGCTAGCTTCTGTAGGCTTACAATATGATTTAGTGCATCTAGCTTTTATTTCAAGATTGAGGTATCTGCTGTCCTGGGCCCTGCTGAGATCTCTTCCTTTAAATATACTGAGATGCTTCACAACTCCGGGAACATGTTTTTCCCTGATTTATAAGAACATTTACTTTGCTTTTCTCACAAGGTTTGTGGATTTTCAAACTGCCCGAGACAGTTGGAAAGGTTACGCGTATTTCAGGGTAATAGCATCATGGGGGGTGCCAGGTCTGAGGCAGAAGGTGGGGTTGCAAGATGGACGAGCATACACTTTGTTCCACTTACTCTTCATTCAGGGCACACCGCCGGTTCGTGAGTGTGCCATACTTCCTCAGGGTGTCCGTGAGTTCAGAGTAGAGCTTGTCGGCTAGGCTTGTGGGGATTCCCTCCCAGACCAGGATAAGAATCACGATCACAGCCGTCTCACACGTGTGGCCCGCTCGCTCACGCACCAAGCAGAGTAGCTTTTCCTCCTGACTGCTTCTGCGGACTACCTGCATGCACAGCAACACACACACCCCGGAGCCCCAACACAAACAATGCGTTTCTTAATGTGAAGAACAAGAGAGTAGGAAACCTCAGCATTAGTGCATGTGTGGGGAGGTTACTTCTGCTGCTGTCTTCCTCTTTGTTTCTGGCAACTTGTTCCATTTTTCTCATTTAATGATCTGGGCCAGGGCTACCCTTTCTGTTTAATGAAGCTGACTCTTAAGTGGCTAAACTTGACTGCTGGCATGGAAAGCCATGGTGGTGGAAACCAGCTTTGTAAAGGTACGCCACGTGCTCTGCTTCAGCAGGAATCCTCTACTGAACCTGCACTACGGTACAAGCGGCCCGGTTCAATTAGTAGGCAAAAGGAAGTGAGCAGCGAGATCCCTCCCTGCGCAGAGCTGGATGGTGGACACCTGTGCTTAGGGGCAGGAGCTGTGCAGGGAAAGGCGGGGACTAAATAACTGGACATGGGAGATCTCTCCCCTTCCCTCACAAACCTAAGCAGTTAAACCCACGATCAGCGAGCCACTCAGTTTTGTGACCTGCCCTTGCTACATACAACGATTACAGCGATGAGAGGAAAGCAGCAGATGTTGTTCAAATAAGACTGTCCTTCTCAGTGCTTGTGCTACTGTGGGTATTGCTGAAAAAAAAGGTGCAGTCTGGCATGCATAAAGACTATAATCATGTATCAGTTTTTCCTCATCCTGTATATTTCATGAGCCTACCCAAACTACTTGGTAATTTCTGCCAAAGTATGACAGTGTTTGCTACGAGGGTGTCCTAAGGACCCTCTTGAACTGGGAGTGCACTTATTGGACTTACTTGTAAGCTACAATTAAACAGCAATAAGAACGTATGGTGGTGTCAATCTTAAATCTAAGTGAAGCTGCCTTCCTTCTCAGGTTTTCATATCTTTAAGCCAAATTTTATTCTTGCCATTTTCTGTGCAACAAGTAAACGGAGTGTGAGAGACAGGGGTGGGAGCAGGCTACAGGCACCCTGTGGTACTGCTGCTGTTGGGTTATATTAAATTTCACAGTGTCAGCTAACAGGACATGTCACTGCTGTCTGCTTACATGAACCATCATACTGAACTAGATTAGTCTTAACATTTGTGTACATCACTTACCCATTTAGCAATTGGACATCCTTGAGAACTTTTGCCTTCTTTCCCAGTGTAGACAACCCTCTCAATCCTTATAGCTTTACCCTTCTGTCCAAATCTTAAACAAACAAAAATATGTACAGTAAGGAGATTCATTTGGTTCTGCATGAACACTGAAAAGAATGGAGCACATTTGCTAGTCTTAAACACTGAGTATTACAGGGGGAGGGATGTGCAATGCGGTTTATCTTGCTGATTTTATTATAGTGGTGGATTGATATGTTGAAAGGGGCAAATGTCTTTAACTCATCATGCATGAGTAAAAATGATCCATATCACATTAATATTCCCAAATCTTTTAACTGTTGCTGTAGAGAATTTATAGATGAAATTTTGAAAAGTGGACTTTAAGTCTGTCTATTTTGGGCATGAATTTCACATTTTTCTTTAATTTCTGGGTTAAAGTTGTTACTCTGAAATGTATATAATTATGTTGTCACGGAACAGCTGGCATGCAGTATTCATTATTAATTTTCTGTGCTTGTTTCTGGTTTGGATACAGTGTGAATCAGTTAAGTTGTGATTAATTTCCTTTATCATCTGCTCATAAAACATTACTTATTTACTTCTGCCTGACTTCTATATGGCATTGGGAACACCAGGTGCCCTCAAATGATGCCGTTTGTGACTTTCTGAGACTGAAGCGGGTAAGCTCAGCTCTTGCTGAAGCATTTAATCAAGGAGATTATGCCATCAAGGCAGAATCTAGCCCCACATGCAAGTAGTGCTCTTGCCCAGAGCAAATGGGATTCACTTTCCATGTCCTTTGATGGACCAGGTAGAAATATGCAGCAAGTGCTAAGTGAAGCAAATCTTGAATCAATAAAAAGCATCAGACCTGTTAAGCCATTTCCAGGCATGTTCTCTGGCCAGGCCTCTCCTTGGGCTGCTGCAGGTGGGGGGTGCCCACTGCTGAGCCCTAGAGCGCACCAGGTCTCAGGTGAGGTCGTGCATTAGAAACTGCAGGGTCTGCAACATTACAGATCCAGCTACCGTGTTGACTTGGCTGCATTTTGGGGACCAGAGAAATTGCATTTCCATCACTATTTCTTGAATTCTGATGCTTTCATTGGCATAACTTTTTTTTTTTTTTTTTAAATAACCAAGTGTGGGGACTAAATCACAATCTCCTTGTTCTTTGCCTGTTACCTATAGAGCAATCAAGATAGTTCCTTCCTGTTGCGCACACATTTAACGATGCCTTGAGAACTTTTGACCTTTTGTCCCTCTTGTTTTTGCACTAAAATCTTGGTGATATATTTAAGAGCAAATATTTGTATTTAAACTTCTGTCCTGTAAAGGAAATGAAGAATGCTTATTTTTAGATGTGATCTCATTGTGAAATTTCAGTGTCACAGGAAATTATACAAATAAAATCAACTTGTACTACACATGTTCTGCAGGCAACTGTTAGGTCACTTTTTCCTACTTAGGCTTGGATGTTAGTATACATTTCTTTCTTTAATTAACCACATTTTTAAAAAAATAAATTAAAAAACTTAACATTTTCTATTATTTTGCTAATCTGGACCGCAGGACAACTGTGCAGATGCCGCTATAAAAATACATTGTATGTTACACACTGCAAATGAAATGGACTTTGTCTCAAATCTTTTCCACTGTCACAAAAGAATTTGTGCCTGATGTTTGTCATGCTTGCTTTTAGGCCAGTGCTGATTGGCTTTAAAACCAGAGCAAAACTCACTGAGTGTGAAGTAGGATTGGGAGAAGAAAGAGGTAAAATGTATGTATCCATCATGGATCCTGCAAGAAATTTGTTCTGGTACAGCTAAAATATTAACTGCAAGTCTAAACCCCAATCCTGGTGTGTTTGGCAGTGCTGATACCTTAAAAGTCAATTCATGGAAGCCTGTTTAAAAGTGCTTCAAATGTTATTAGTGTCACCAACTGCACACATGTGCTTGAGAGTATTTTTATAGTTCAGTGCTTTTTTAACTTGGGGATACAAAATTAACTAACGAGGAAGAGTTCTGAAGTTCTTCAGTCAGAGAATCACACAGTTCATACCATATGAACAGTTGAAAACTAGCCATTGTTCAAGTGGCTGCTGCTATACTCTGCTGAACCTGGCTGAGTAGATGCATGTTATCTATAATCTCTCAGGATTTCCTTCTGCCAACATGAAATGAAATTAAATGCAAAAAAAAAAAAAAGAAAAAAAAGAAAAAAAAAAGAAAAAAGGTGAGGTCAATATTAAGGATGAAAAACTACATTCCAAAGTAAAGAAATGAAAAAAGTTTCATCTCTAATAATTGACATCATGACATGAATGACTTTCCTTTTATTTATTTATTTGTAAATACTAAAGAATTAACCAGTCAATGAGAGCTATGGAGATAACAAATTGTAAGAAGCTTCTCAGGAGAGTCAGTGTTCACTCCCTCTTCACAGGAAGAAGCTAATTTATGTAGCTTACATGCATTCAAGGTGCTCACAAAGCTGAAAACAAGTATTGGGGCAAGCCCCGCACAGGAGTCACAGGGAAGGAGATTCAAAGAAAGAGAAAGGACCTTAGGATTTAGAGGTAATCCAAAGGGTTTTGGATTATTAGGGCAAATCCTAAGTGGCCCATGGTTGTGCAGTGATGAGCACAAGCTGACAGACCTTGCTAAGAAATGCTGCTCCTTAGCTCAGACACAGCCCTGCAATAATGCTCATTTGCTTTTGGTTCTGCAACTAGCTCCAGCTTCTTTGCAGTTCTGGAGTCCAGATTTTAAAGGTATTATCAATCAAATTCCCATCTGTCTTTGACTTACTGGGAAGCTTTTTGTTTGCTTGTTTGTTCAAAGGGGGACTGAATTCCCAGATACCTCTAAAAATCTGACAATTAATGTCTATGCATGCCAAAAGCTACAAGAAATGCAGAATTCACAGTGCAGAAGTCACTTTTGTGACAGTTTTTAATTTAAATACCTTAAAAAAGCTAATGGGTTTTGCACTTACACATATTTTCAAACAGCACAGATCATGTAACCATTCTGTGCTGTTCAAAATTCCTGGTTTGGTTGGCTTGGATGAATACATATATCATGGGATGCAAGATGATACAGGACTGTCCACAATCAAGATAAGGCTGGTTTTGTGCAATACTCCGAGGAAGGGGCTGTTTTTTCACAAAACTACTTATAGATTCTTGGGCTGAAATCCTACCCAACAATTTTGTGGCACTCCTCTGGACGTGACTGATTTAGATTTAGCCCTTTAGGCCTGTACTATATACTTAGTAATTTGGGGGTGTGTGCTCATTTTGGAGTTTGATAATTCTGTTCTTCATCTTTCTTCTACCTCGGCGTCCTCCTACCCAGAGGGAACACCAGGTCCATGCCTGCTCTTACAACCATTGCCAACCGTCTTGCTTGGCAGGCTGGTGAATACTTGTTCCTGCTTGGGTTTGCTGGCATCTGTCTCAAAGTGTGCAGCCTGTGCCAGCCAGCAGACTATTAGCCCTGTCAAATATTGTGACTCTCTGGTGAATAGCACAGTGCGTAATGTTGGCAACACTGGAGGAGCTAAGCCTACAAGTAATTACTTGATTTGCAATTGTTTATTTCTTTATGTGCAAAAGCTGGAAAAATTCTGACATCCACAAAAGGATAAACTTTAATCTGCCCTGTGCCTTTGCACTAATTACCTTTCTTCCATGATTTCTCTAATAGCTGCCACATTAGGACCGGCTCCTAGATGGGTATAGAAAGGACCTTCATCTTTTTCAATAATTTGCTCTGTTTAAAACAAAATAAAGGTTATTACTTCAAGGCTTAATTCCTTAATGTAAAAAGTCACATTGCAAAGCTTACATCTAGCTTATTAGAATACTGCTGTATGGGTCTGGGGTCAGAGTTTTCAAACACTTATGTCTAAAGTATGCCCACGCAATTTGTACAAAACATGCAAAGCACATGGCTAATCCTGCAAATAGCTGTGATATGGACTGTGTGCCTTTTGCTAGCACAAACAGTTGTTTCATATCTCAGGCTCTACATTGAAATTCAAAAGGCATTTTCCTGTTATCACCAAACAATTGTTTCTCCTTCTCCCACTTCCTTCTCTCCCGGTATCTGGAAAGGAGGATAAATGGGATAACAATGGCAATACTGACATTAGGGAGGTTCACAGTACTTGTTTTTCAGCAGACATGTTACAGTGTAGGAACCTACAGCTTGAGAAAGTTGCCAGTAAGGTTACCTAAAGAATTTCTGCCACCCACAAGAAGACTTCATGAAATGAAAAAAAGCAAGTTTGCTGAAAGAAATCCTGCACAAGAGTTAGTCAAAATGGTTGTATGCTAAGAATGTGGCCTCAGTTTTCTGTGTGTAGGTAAGATCAGAACATATGCTATATGTTTAGTTTGATACCAGGAGGCAGGCTCCAGCAGTGAGAAAGAAATGGCCAGGCTCTGCTTGGGTTCAGAAGGAGGTGGTGGAGCTGTGCTGACTTGTCCGAGGGCTGACTTTTATGCTTTCTGCCATGCTAACTCCAAAGGCTGGATGAGGTGCTGCTGCTCTTGACATACAGCCTCCAGAAGCATGATGAAAGCATGCTATAAACCTGAATGTGTCAATGGGGGAATGGCGTAATTTAATCTTCCTAAGGACAAGTATTAGTAGGAAAAAGCAATAAACCCTTTCAATCACGCTGTAGCACTGGATTCTTCAAAGAGGACAGGAACTAAGTTTCATGCTCCTTGATTTCCTAGAGAATCTGCTAAGACTGAAGAATTACAATGCAAGTGGAGAATAAGCTCTTGCACTTAGTAGTTGCAGTACTGGCTAAAAAAGTAGTGAGGATAATGAAATGATTGCTAGACAAACTTGTGCCAACTACATCGGAGAAACTGTCTCAAGAAAAAAACCTCAAACAACTTCAGTGTTTTCAAAAAATTTTGTAGCTACATTTTATAGGTTTCTTACAAACCAACAAAGAACAGCAAGGAACTGGCTTCCAGTTTTCCTCCTTGGAGCTTTGGAAATCCACTACCTCCTCTTTTTGTTCCCATGGATCACCTCTGAGACACAGCCCAAGCATTTGAAAAGGCAAAAAAGGTCCATTTTGCAGTTTTGGAGGATTATTGGTTCAACTTTCCTCTTAAGTAGCTGGTACAAAATCCCTGTAAGTGAAACTATAACAAGATTCCCCGCGGCCCAGCCCATTTTGTCGCAGCCTGAACAATTAATCCATTAGTCTGAAAGTGCCTGTTAGACCTGGCTGTGTGCAGAGTTAGTGCTGGATGGAAGCTCTGGCTATGGGGCCATGCTGGTCACTCTGCTTTGCTTCCCTCTGCTCTATTCTTCTGGCTTTTGGAGATCGGGTACACCATGAAGAAACACTGAGGGTCCCCCTCACTGCTTTTTTGATGCTGCTTGTGTAACTCCTCTAAGAAAATGCTGATCTCTTTAGCCTTGCAGGAGACAAGTGTGTGAAAGGGAGGATAAACTCTTGCAATAAGTGAGGCATAATCTGTCATCCCTTCTTTGCTTAGGCTTTACTCAGGGAAACTTCAGCAATTTCACTGTTAAGAGCAAAAAATGGTGTAAGGATCTCAAGTTTTGGACCCAAGACATATTTTATAAATGCTATATCTAACCTTGACAAATAGATTAGATTATAAAGTTATGACCTACTTTTTATCAGCATGTTGTCATTACATGTCTGCTGCTCAAGGAGAATGGATGTGAGGGGATACATTACTGGCCATAAGCATTCTGACTGAAAAATCAAATAGGTAATTGCTTTATGAAATATTGAGAAAGGGCCTGTGTGTAGGGTTGGATAAGGGGAGTAGGCATAACTACATAAAACTGCAATTTTTTAAGTCTTTGCTAATTAATGTTCTAAAAAAAACAACCCAAAAAATCTTCCAACAAAAACATCCAACTAACCCCATGATCCCAGCTCGAAGGCTCATTTCCTTCCTGTGAACTAGTATATTTTTAGTACATCTCAGCACTTACCAACACAGCTGCAAGATGGGAAATCATACTGGGTTTTGGCAGGTGTGTCCAATAAATTTTTTACAGGAGTATCCAATAACTTGGAAGGTGAGTCTAAAAAATTATTGAGAACAGTTCCAGCTGTTCTTTTGGTCGGGGTTTTCTCAGCAGACAAGTTTGCTTGTTGATCTAAGATTGGGGTCTGAGTGTCAAAATCTGCAGCACTGGTATTTCTTGACAGGATGGTAATAGGGCCTGCTGTTTCAACCTTCACATGTTTAGGTGATTTGATAGTAAAAGTCTTGTGATCAAACAGTGATTTGACCTGTATCTGTTTCAGCTGCTGTTCCATTGTCTCAATGATGCTCTTTTGTTGCATGCTCTCGCAGCCAAAGTGCTGATTCTCTTGTTTAATTGGTTTTTTCCACATTTTGTTTTCCAGCTGTCCAGCTAATGGACGCATGCAGACATTAGACTTTGTGCCAGCCTCAGTTTTTATAGGCTTGCGCGCTGCACTGGGACCAATCTCGGTTTTGGGTTGCTGGTATGCTTGTTGCTCCTGTTTTTGCAAGAGATGCCACCTTAGAGCAGCGTGCTTTTGAAAATCCTTAGGGGTTTGGGACTGCACATGACAGCCTCTCTGGTCTTGGGAGTGTGGGGCAGTTTGCTGGCTGAGTGGTAAGTACCGCTGAGGAATCTGCGTGACTTGTTGGCTCGGGACATCTTGGTTGAGACCACCACTGTAGCATTGTGTTTGCTGGAGTGGTGGTAGCTGTATAACTGAAGCTTGTTGTGTCTGTTGCTCTTGTTCTTGAAAACAGTGATTCACATCTTGCTTTGCGGTCAAGTTATTTGAAAAATACTGCACATGTTGCAAGTCCTGCATTTTGTTGGCTCCAAAGTGTTTGATATTTGTGGCGTTTTCTTTCTTCTCAGAAATCAAGTGCATGTTGTTTGGGCAGGGATGCTGAAGACTAGCATTTGCTTTCTGAGCATAAAGGGGAGCTTTGTTGTTCATGCTCTGTACCTGCTCTAGGCCTAGCTGAGGGCTGTGCAGCGGGAATGCAGCTGATTTCATGTACTTATTCCCAGTTTGAAAGCATTCATCTGCTTTAAGCTGATTGAAGGATGCCCTGTCTAGTGGCTGCTCAGCATTACTTCGGGAGTGGGAAACAGTTTGGGGCAGGCCTTTATTTTTCATTTGCAGAGCCTGTTGCTGGTTTGGGGTTAGCTGCGGACTGCATGGCAGTTGCACCTGCTGGGCCTGTTTTTGAAGCATCTGCTGCAATATGTGTGAATGCAAGAATTGCTCATTTTCTCCCGGTTGGGGATTCAAGTGCTGCTGTTTCAACAGGGCCCCTAAAGGCTGTTCAGCTTGTTGTTCTGGACTTTGCTGGAAACGGAGCTGCTGCGGAGGGTGTTGCTGCACTTGGGACTTGAGTAGGGAATCCATCTTGGTGAGCTGTGGCTGCGGTGAGTGTTTCTGGAACGGCAGCTGCTGGTCAGCTTTGGGATGCGGCTGCAGCTGGGAGGTCTCACTTTTGTACAGCAGAGGAGTTTGTTCCTGTTGCATTATATTCTGGCTCTGGGGCTGTCCTGAGGGCCCCTTTAATGCATCAGGACTTCCAGCATACTGTTTTGTATAGGTTGCTTTTGTTGTGTTTGCCTGGAATTGAAGAACTGACCGCAATAATGCCTCGCTGGGCTTTTGGGGAGGCTCTCCCTGGCGGAACTGGGTAGAAACCAGTTCTATCCAGGCTGGTTTTGAGTAATGTTGAGCCTGTTGCACAGGCTCTTTCACTTGGTCCTTTGCTTTGTTGAGAGGAATCTCAGGTTCTCCCTGTCCTGGGAAATGCTGGTAGTGTTGCTGCAACTCATCCTCACTTCCACGCGCTTGCAGGTTTTGGAGGGGAGGCTCTGACGCCGGCGTCATTTCTGGGTGCTGCTGAATTGAGGCGGCCACAGCAGCTTGCGGGTTGCTTTCACTGACATCTTGTGAGGTTTGTGCCTGCTGTGGAAGTCTCTGATGAGGGTGCAGTTGCTTTTGGCTGAGGCTGGGACTTTCTGACATTGGTCCCTGCTGTTGCCCTTCATCCTTTATCTCCCCAGGAAGAGTTTCATCACATCTGTTGTCATAGGAATGGTGTCCTTCTCGCACCATGACAGACTGTGCACTGTTCATTTCCGGAGCAGGAGGAGCGGAGGAATCTTTGTGAAACATTGAGTTCTGTTTAAAGAAAGCACCATTTTTTTCTGCTTGCTCAGAAAACCTTTCCAGAGAGGCACTCTGAGCCTGCAGGTTACTGCTGGAACTTAGAGAGAGGTCTTGGTTGGGAACCTGCCCTACGCTTCCACGAACAGTACTGTTTCCTATGGGTAACTGGTGTGGATCATAGCCTGGAATCTGTTGTTGTAGCTGTAGTTCTGGTTTCTGAAGTGAACAGCTACCTGGCAATACAGGTGGTTTACTGGAGTCTTCTGTGTTGTAGACCTCAGTAACCACTACAGCTGGCACTTGAGGCAGCTCAGAGTTTGAGGTCTGTGGGGAAGTGATCTGCCCTGAGGTATGGGATGAATGTGTTGTCTCACAGGACAACTCATTAGTAGCCTGACTGGTAATGGCATTGATATGAGATGTGTTCTTCTGCATTGCTATGGAAACATGTTCTGGATAATACTGAGACAGTGTTTTCTCCAGGAGTTCACCATGCATGCTTTCCATGGAAGAGGCAGAAACTGTAGCACCATTAGGCATTGGCACTGCCTTGTTCTTAAGTAGTAAGACAATGTCCCTGTTGTGGCAATGAACGTTTTCCCGCTCCTGCTCATCCTGAATCAGGAGGTCATGAGGGTTTTCTGAACCACCACTGTTGTGTCTTGTAGACTGTATGAAATCTGAAGCTTCATTTTCTTGTCCTGTAAAACTTTTCGGTTTCTTCTCACTGTAACAATTGGAAACACTTGGTTTTTCATTATTATCCTCTGGCTCAGCTTTTTCTCCATTTACTTCTTTGTCTTGTTTCACTTTCTTGTTCTCATGAAGTCCATACAGAGAGGGTTCACTAAAAGTGCGTTTTATCCCACCATTTTGCATATATTTGGAATATACTTTCTTTTCTTGTAAAAGGTCAGGGCTAACGCGGTTGTTTGGACTTCCCTTCAGGTGGGGCACTCCATAGTTGCTTTTAACGAATAGCCGCTTGTGGTCTCCATTTACTTCAACTTCAGGCCTCTCTGTTGCTGGACTTCCATTCTGTAGCTTCACCACAGAAGGCTCTGCCTGGCACCCATGAGAAGATTGCGATATTAGGAATGGACTCAATCTATTGCCGTCAACATGGTTGGTTCTGTCCTGTTCCATCTGGCCTGCTCCGGGGCCATCCACAAGGCTACCCTCTGAACGTATCTGAAAGAGAAAAGGAACAGGAGAGAATGTAAGTCAATTTTAGTTTCCACTGATGAACAGCTAATTATCAACAATTCCTGCAGCATTCAAACACCCCGTTACTTTGACCAGCTTCCACACACAACATGAGCTCAGAGGCACACCTGAGGGGTGTTTCACTGTCTCCCTTTTTCTTGAAAAGTTTGTTCTTCAAGATCAAAGGAGAATGAAAATACAGAGTGGCTCCTTACTCCTATTTACGCACAAGCAGATATTTCACCAAAAAATCTCTCCTAATGGTGCAAAAAGTATTCTCTGCTTTTGAATTATTTGCTTAAGACTCCTCTGTCATCACATTTTGTCCTTGGTAAGGCAAAAGTCATGCCAAAACCATAGTTCCCAGACTTGGTGCTAATCCCATTATTTGATTAAGTGTGCCAAACCTCTTTCGTGTGACTTGAAGGATTATTGCCACCAAGCTTGCCAGTTAGAGAGGAAAACCTCCTTTCTTCTGTCTTCAGCTGTCTGACAAGGCCTTTTAAAATGGGCATTCCTAAAGACCACGCAAGTGGCACAACACGTGTGAGACTGCCACGCTTGACTGCTGTCCATAGGAACTCTTACAGTTCATCAACATCTTGGTAGTGTTGACAGAAACAAATCGAGAGATTCCTGAAAGGTTTGATGAAAGTGGTATTTTTTCAGGTATTAACTTCCTTTCAAATTTACATATAGACATCAAGCATGGCTTAAACTATGCAGTTAGGTTTTGAACTGAGCCCCACAGCTGTGGAGCTAGGACTCCTTCCTTCTTTGTTTGGATGGAAAACCCATTTTCTCACACAGTTTTTATATTTTATTTATAAAATAAAGTTTTTCACTGGATAACAGTACTGACAATGTGCAGTGAACAAATTCCATATCATGACAAGCTAATCCTGTTCACATGGATCTTCCCAGGTTTCACAATCCCAGTGAACTTTGATAAAGCCCTTGTTTGACTGCTTGTAATTTATTTGTTGTTGGCTATATGGTTCTCAACCAGTCACAAATGACAGAAGACGGGCTGACAGAGTCTTACAGATGTGAGATTGCATAGAGAAAATTTGGACTCATGCATGTCTTTGTCCTAAAGCTTTTATTTTTAGTTTGCATAAAGGGGAACCTGAAGGGCTCTCCATTACCAGGTCATCCCTGGTTTGACTGCAAAGTCAGAAGAAGCACTACATGTGTCTGGTATTGCCGCTACATCGGAAGAAAAACTATACTGAAAAGTTCCTCCTATCATATTGCTCTGCTTATGTATTTATCCTACACTATTTTTTTTTATTTTTTTTAATGCTAAGCAACATCTAATTTATAGTTTTCAGTTCAGTATTGCCTTACTTAGTTGAGTAATATGATTCTAAAATTTTTTTTTAAGTAATATTAATTCATGAGATTCAGCACATCCAGCAGAATCCCCTCTGCCTGCAGCTCTGATTTCAGTATCAGGACAATTCAAACATACTTTTTGACTGGCAAGCACCTATATGATGACTTCTGTGCACTTCCTCCTTATACCAAACTTGGTTTTACATTTACTTCTGACCTCCTGAAGTTTTTTTCTTCTTTCTGTACTCAATCTACTTTTGTATGACAGAAGTAAGCAAGTTCTCTCTGTGAGTAACAGTACTTTAAAAAAGTGTTTTTGAAGGGAAAGCTAAGAATAGGGAGATGGAAAAGAATGTTTGCCCCCTCTCACTTACTTTCTTGACAAGGTAAGGTATGCTTCTTCCATTCTAGATCTATTTCAGTATATTTCCCAAGCTAGCTTTAAAGTACCACAAGACACGAGACTTTGCAGCTTTCTAAGGGAGACGATATTCCATGCTTAACAGAAAGCACCATGAAAAGTATTCCTCCGATGTGTCATTCTAGGCCAGGCAACAGAATGATGCTCCCAGAGCATCTCAAAAATAAAATGTCAGCCTAATTTGTAAGCCATTCTTTTCCTTCACACCTTTCATACCTGGAAATTGCCGCTGAACCTCACCTCAGACATGATTGTGTGGGCTGCTGTATTTCACAAGTATGAAATGAAATAAAAGGCACCATAATAATTAACACTGTGCTGTCAAGCTGTTTCTAAAATATTTATTTCTTTTTAAAAAGTTTTAGTCTGTGTGACTGAGCTGTGAGAAACTTCCTCTGGGCCTGAAAGTCTGCCTCGCTGCTTGTGTTCTGGTGTACCCTGTGGGTTGCAACTAAATTCCTTCTTAGAGTTCCCAGACAATCTTTCTTCTCAACTCCTTACTGATAGGTAAAAATATCTTTTTATTTAGAAGTGGGGGCTGCCTGACTTCTTTAAACTTAGCTTGTAAATCTCTCAAAGGAGCACATCTGTGCTTCAAAACAGAGCCTTAGGTGCACGTTGATCTCAAAAAACATGAGGTTATGTTCACTGTGTGGCATGGACTATTATTCACAGTATTCTCAAAGACTTCATGGTATGAGTCAATCAGTTCCCCCAAATCCTGATCACCCTCAGTGTAAAAGACACTGGTTTAGACATTGTAAAGGACACGGGAATCATTTGGTTCTTTGAAATACAAAGTTAATTCATCGATTAAAAGTGCCAGATTTGCATTCTTTGAAATCCATCTAGGATTGTACGACTGTGTTATACTTCTTACTCTCTCTGTCTACACTCAATTATTCACAATCCTCAAGTCACACCTGAGTCAAATCTTGCTCAAGGAGCTACAATTCACAGCAATTATTTGTAATTTAAAACTGGCAAAAGACAAATGGCAGCAATACCTTTATTACTGGCTTTAACTGAGACACCATAAAGATATTCTTGATGCTACTAGTAAGTAGACCTGGTTGTGCCTTACAAGGTCTCTGTGCTCTTTGTAATTGTTGTGGGATGAACTGTCTGCCTCTCAAAGTAAATCTGCTTTTCCCTAAGCATAGCAGTTAGCCTTTTTCCTCTTTCCTATAACTGTATTTTATCCAGACCATTTAGAAGCTCCACATATTTTTCTTCAGCTATAATTCATTAGAAATTCAAGTCACATCAGCAGCATCTGTGAAACAATTACTGCATCTAGGATTGACTCTGCAGTCTAATCCATCATAATTATGACTGGCCTCTTTGAAGATGCCACGATGCATGACTTAAATATAGCACATTACTGTGCAAATGGATCACCATCTCATCCCACCAGTATGCATTCAAGTCAGAATTCAGTCCACCACCATCTGACTTTTTCAGATGCAATCAATGTATGTACATTTATTTCTTACCACCTACGGGGCACAAACTGGAAACTAGGTACTGAAGGAGAGTATCAGATGTTTGGGGGGTTTTTTTATGGGCAAATTTGGTGTAGTCCTGGCACCTCTATCAATACAGGAATACCAAAAGACTGTGGAAGGCGCTGTTAAGGGCACAACAAAGATTTCTGTGGCAACAAAAGTACTCTTAGTTATGTCATTTTCTTCCACGGAAAATCTTTACTTTTTTACAGTTCTAGAGGTTCATCCCTTATTTTAGATAGCACCCATATCTGGGGAGTTTGTGATTGCAAAGTGACAAATACACCTACTGCAAGGTAGTACAATCTTCTGCAAAGCTGGGCAAGATTCCCAGTAGAAAAAGTAGGGCAGGGGGGATGCTGTGGCTCATGGCCCTGAAGGACCAAAAGGTGGGATGTCAGGTGGGTTGTTTCCCCTTCTGGGGTTAGCTGGGATAGAAATATATCTCCTCAGAGGTTTTTCTCCCCAGCAGAAATATACCTTCTCAGATCATGACCTCAGCTGACTTGTGCTTCAATGATTATTAGGAGGAGACTCAAGAAAGCCGAAGTCGGACACCCGTGAGCTTGTTGATGGCTTGCTGGGTTGTTCTTGGAGCAGTGCCACAGCCTCCATCCTCCTGGCACCCTTCTGCCACCACCAGATGACACAGGTCTAAATTGCTCCCAGACAAGAAACCCCTGTATCAGTTTCTAGGGAGGAGGTGAATCTGATCTGCCAAACTCCAGTTTCTAAGTTGTATTTCTGCTTACATTCCCCTGCTCCTATCACTTGGGTACAGTAGCTGGCTTCACTTCTGGCTTCACTTGCTATGTGTTATTACATGCTGCTGTGCATTGCTTCTCTCCTCTGAAGTTCATGCTGCTGGCAAAGAGGTCTAAATCCTGAACTTCCAAAAAGTGAAAAAGGTCCTAAGCGAAGGGTTTTCTTTTCCCTATTTCAAGAATGAATGAAAAAGCATGAGTAGCATTATTCTGAAGTAAGGACGCTCCTGCATGGCATTATCAGAAAGCTCAATTTCTGTACTAAAACCTTAAATCTTCTGTACTTGCATACATGCAAAATTGTTTCTGATTAACTCTGTGTCAAAGTTTTCTCTTTTTAAACTTTTGAACAAGATGTGTAAGCAGTTAAAATGATGCTCAACACCATGATTTATAGCCATGTAGTTATCATGGGATGTAATTTTTCTCTGGCCTAAGTAAGTAGCAGTTGCTTCAGCTGTACCTTAGGTCAACACATGTAAGCAAGCTGCAAATGTCACTAGAGGAGAAAAGATGTGCAGTCAACTCAGATAGCTAGTGGGCAATGTAACACATCAAAGCCCCTTATTAGTGAGACATTTCCATTATTGCTGGTATAAAATGTTGCACATATGAAAACTGTGGCATAGTTTAAGGATTTCCTGTATGTTTGCACTTAAGGTGCACTGTGTTTATACGCTGAGAAACAAAGCAAACTTCCATGTGGAAACTAATGGGAGAGGCAAGACCCTGAGTATGCCTGCCCAGACTCTGGGTGGTTTGCCATTCACAGAACAGCTTCTTCCCAAGCCAGGGTTGCCGGTAGTTTGTAATAAATACAATACCATCAGAAACCAAACCCCACGTGGGCCTGTTGTTTAAATACAGGTTTAACATGCTTTTCTTGAAGCCAAGGCACCCACGGGAGAGAATTTTAACCCTTTTGTCCAAAGCAGATTTGAAAGAGAGATTGCATTAACATCCAAGATGGATTGAGGCTCTGAATCCCACAGCACGCCCTAAGGATTTGCTCTGCTCCCTACCAGCATCACTGCTGCCTCGCTGCAAGCGTGGTGGCTGAGGAAAAGAGCAAAACTTCAAGGCAGATGTAAAGGAGGCCCCAGAAGGACAAGGACACTCTGTTGTTAGCTGGGCTCTGTGGCTTACAATGGGGTCCTTTTGCACTGCATTCAGCTGTCTCTTTGTTTGGATAGTATACTTACTCAGTGCATTAGCAATGCTTTGGAAAGAACTCACGTAAGGATGCTGTGCCTTCTATGTCCCTTGAAGTTTTTAAGTTAGGGCTGTATTTCTTTCTAAAATACACATTTTGCTTTCTGATTGTGGCTATAAATAGCAGTTAAGGGGTTAATCTAGAAACTACTGGATAAGATTTTGTGACTGTGTTCTACAGGAGGTCATATTACATGAATATAATTGTCTTTTCTGGCATTTAGATCTACGAATAATCTGTGTCAAATAGAAAAGAAAATGTGGGATGGCTAAAATTTGTTACCTAATTTATAGCTATTCTATCCTTAATTTACAGGGAAAATGGTGACTAGCAAATATAGATATAAGCTGACATAAGGGAATGAAGAGCATGGGATTTGTGAAATACGACGATTAATAATTCATTAAATCTTATCCCAGCCAGAAGCCTCATAATTCATGCATTTTTAAATCAACTAGTGCTAAACCCCCCTCAATTTATTTTCTTGCATTTCAGTGATGCAGTAACCTGATTGCAAAAAACACTTGAATCAGAGTAATTTTTTACCTTAATGCAGAGGACAAGAGAGTAAAGCTACACTGGCCTGCACAGTGATTTCCCATTGCTATATTATATAACTATCAACAAGACTGGATACTGCATAGTATTTACCCAGACATTAAAAAATTGCACTATTTTAACAATTGCATAACATCAAGGGGAGCAAAAATTAAATGCCTCTACAATATGGAAAAAAAAATTACTTGAGGGAAATGAATTCAGGAATATAAAATGTGAGTAAATAGGAATTATAATGTTGCATCACACAGCTCTCCAGTTCCTGTTTTTTTGTTATTTATGCCCTATACAAACTTTGCACCTAATCGTACCATGTAGCACTTCTAACAGAACAACACACCTCTTCTAGTCACTTGTAAAGCCACTGTAGTATGACTAGGTTAGAGATGTTTCCCAAAACCTCAAAATTCAGAATCAGGTTGGATTTAAGAGGCAAAAGGACCTTCCTAATGTGATAACCAGAACATTCAAGAGGAGGTTGGCACCTATGCTTGTCCTTGCCAGTTGTAAGCTCATTTCTGTGGTTTGGATGTAGGGCATGGTGGATCCAGGTGCCATCGCACAGAGACGTATTATTTCCCAAGTTAGCCTGTTTGACATTATCTAGGGTGTTGGTATGCTGACATATAAGACCAGTATTGCTCAATTTATTGAGCACCACCTTGATTATTACACATCTTTCACAAATACAGGGAAGCTGAACTACAACACCCTTTCACCTTTGCTGGTTTTGGGAGCGAGATGCTCCTATGCTTGGATATAATGAGAAATTTCTGTTGTGTGCCTGTGAAGTCTGACCAGCAAAATTGTTTCAAATTGTGACCCACACCAGACGTCATTTGGGTAATTCACCAGTTTTTTGTTCGCGCCTGTGGATTCAACACAGGGAAACATGTTGAGGTAGGAAAATAGAACCAAGTCTCTTTTTTTCTTCATCCTAGCCAATTATCATGCTAGGTTAGGTGTGTTGAGCAAAGGCTGGCAAGGTAGGGTGGCCAGTGTTATCAGGTGCACAGCTGGTGCTCAGACCTGGTTTTCATTTCTGAAGAAACACGAGGGATAATTTTCTTCTTGGTACTTCAGTTACCCCACATGTCAAACAGTAATGATGCTACTGGCCTCTGATTAAAATCAGCTATCCGAGAGCAATAGCTAACTGCTCGTGCTGTTCTGTAGTGCAGCGTGCCCGTGTGTGAGCACGCCAGAATAAGCAAGTGTTGGTGGCTGAACCGTTCTTCAAGACACACTTGATGTTATCAACCCGCCATTTAGGGAAGGTTACCAAGATGTCAGTGTCATCATTATCTTCCAGTTTCTGTGATCTTTGTCCATCTGGCTTCAGACCTGGATATAGCATGGATTTCTTGGATTGATGACTTCCTGACACTAGTCAAAGGTTGGTTATCCATGATGATTTCATCACAGCTGCCAGCAGAGTTAAGTAATTTGCTATTAAGTAGTATATCCTCCCTGAGAACTAGAAGCAGTGGAAGAGATTCTCTTGGCTCTCTTCACTCCTACTATAAAGAAGAAAGGGAGGACCCAAAGGAAAAACTACTGGCAAGCTAAAGATTTCAGGGTTTCATCATGCTGGGGCAGTAACATTAGAAAACAGGAATAGAAATGGTCCTGTTTAGCATGTGGGTGGAAGAACTGATAGAAGAGAGTAAAACATTGTGGGCTGCAGCATCCTCAGAAAGCCTATTCACACAGCTCTGTTTTCCATTATCCTTTGAACTTCAAATAGGAAATCCTGTTGGTCTCCCAGTTCTGATGAAAACAGAATTTTCAATGAAATGCAGTTTTGTTGAATTTCTTCTCCAAAAGTTGAAGGTGAAGGTCATACCAAGAGGAGAGTGGGGAGAATGCAGAGACCAGGGCTGATGACTCTAATCAACTGTTGTTCCCACATGTCCAGATGATAAAGCATGGCCTGAAGTGTCAGCCCCTTCACTGGTCTCACTGTGGTAGCCTTTACACCCCTCTACACATCCCTCCTCAGTTTTATTCGTGCCTCTGCCACACCTAGGCTGGGATGCTGTAGTGAACTCAATAGTCGGTTACTATACTTGGCCATTGAGAAATGAGAGGCAGCACAGAGACAGCTCCCTTGCAATGCAGCATGTACTGTGTGCACCAGCACGCCCAAGGGGCAGGTGCTGGAGATCCCTGCTGGAGGTGGTGAGCCACAAGATACCCCTGTGTCCCTAAGTGAGATGCTGCGTGCCACTGCAGTTCCTGTATGATTTCCTAAGTCCTTCTGGGGATTTGCTTCCTGAGCCAAAACAAGGGTACTTGCTTTGGAAAGATCTCGAGCTGTTTTAATTGTGGCATGATTTGATTTAAAAATGTGGTTTTGTGCCCACTTGTGATTTTTTTTTCTTCCTTCCAATTTGTGCCTTGCACGACTTACAAACCAGACCAATCGCTCATAAACACATGGGAAAATAGGTTCACCAGGGGCCTGGGGAGATGAGTGCCCTGTTCCTCGGCTCCAGGGCAGCACCAGCCAGACCTGTACCAGTCTGCTCCAACCTGTTTTCAAAGGTTTCTGATGATCAAGTTTGCATAATAACCCACAGTCACCTGCAGTGCTTCATTAATCTTACTTATTAGAAAGCTTCTACCACTTAAAACATAAACCTACACCGTCTCTTCCCATTGACCACAGACTCATGGAACAGTTTTTTCTTCTGTGCTGTAGCTTCTTTCTCCCCATGTAACTGAAGACTGTTATTAATGCTCTCCTCTTAGACAGAATAAACGACCTGGATCATGACATCTGATCTCCTCCCTGGGTGGATCTATATCCATAACATTTGTTCCCTGACCAGATGCACGGAGGTCACAAAGCAAATGCAACAGCCTGTTCTTTGGAGGCCTTATGCACATGCCATATTCTCCTGGATTTTCCCTGAGTTCAGACGGTTGATATACAAGCAGCTATAATATGTGCCTATGTATTTGAAATACCTGTGTGAATTAACTTGGCTTTCCCCTTAGTATCTAAAATCAGTTTTATTCCCTCAGTGTGAGAGGGACTGTATAAATCACACTGAAAACAACAGAACAAGCTTGTTACTTCTAGCAGAGCTTTATAAAGGAGGCTGTTTCCTTAAAACCTGAATTTAGTATGTTTAAGTCTGTGAGCTACTGGCACAAACACCTCTTCTGACTTCCACTGTTGCTGAGGCACCACAGAAGATAAGAATCTAATGCATTTTTAGAGGTCTATTAGAAGATGCTCCCTGGAGCTATGGTTGCCATTCAGCTTCTTTCTGCATTTGTGTGTGGTCTTCAGGAGCAGTTTTCATGTGGGTTACTGCAATCTACATGCAACAATGGCATGGATTATCCTGCTGAAATCTACATCTGAGAAAATAGTTACAATTGCCTCTCCAGATGTAAAAGAGATGAAAGACAAGGTGTTTTTGATGACCAGAGCCAGCTGACAACCTAAAAGCAATTGAGATCTAACCTTGATAAAAGCACAGCTCTGGGAGAGAAATAAAACGTGGGAGCTGGCACTGCCTTGCCATGGTTCTGAGCACACAAGAGAGCTTGGCACGGGTACTGTTGCCATCCCCTGCAGTTTTAGGTTGGAGATGAAGATGTGGGACTACATTTTCATTTTGAATACTCAACATACAAGCTAGGAAAGAACTTGGACATTGACTAATCTTAGATAAAATGGCCCAGGGCCCACACAAATTGTAAGTCAAGAGATACCCACTTCACATCATGCCAACATTTATCAAGGAGTTACAGCCTAGCTTCTTAAGGTTTGCTTGAAAAAACAGATTTTCTGTAGTTACCATCTTGGCTACGGTCATTTCCCCCCCTTTCTAATTTTAGCTTTTTGTTAGTCGGCAAGAGAGTTTTTAGTTTTTTTCTTTACAAGACCACTATTAACCCTGTTCTGAGGATCAAGCGATGGGCTCCAGTTCATGCTTCCACACAACTGAGGCCATTTCTAAGTTCCTTCTTATCTCATTACATCCTCGCTTATATTGAAAGCGGTTTTTATTTATAGCCATTTAAGACTTCTTAATGTTTAAGCATAAATGGGTAGTATTGGGGAATTTTATGTATTTTGTGGCAAGAAACATTTAGTTAGAGAGCTACTAGAGAAAAAAAGTTTATTACAGGGAGACAGGCATTTGCCTTTCTGTGTAATCTCCCTTTGGTGTTTCAGGGAAACTAGAAATCAGTAAAAAGTCTATAGATTTTGTGAACAGGATGTTTGTTTAAAAACACAGCTCTAACATGAAGGTTTCTCCCTTTAACCAAATTACAAGACTGGATAAAAACTTGGGATCGCTGTGCTGAGAAAGGGTTGGGATCCCAGAATGAGCTGGCATTCCTGCTTTCCTTTAATTTCCAATAATTCAAAGCACATTCTTTCTCCTGTTTAAATTTTCCTCTTCATGGCGAGATGCAACATGAAGAGACAGAAAATTCACTGCCGCCAAGCTAAAAGGGAGGGGGGGGTGTGGAAACTGGCAGATTGTGTTTTAACTCTTGTTAAGACTTTCAGACTCCTGCAGCTGACGCTTGGAAGAGTGGTATTTGAGCAGTCCTGAAGGGAACTGCAACACTCCTCTCTCTGTCCTTCCTTTTCAAATATTTTCAAAGCTTTGAAAACAGTTGGTTGTTCTTCGTTCTGGCAACTCGCCATTTGCTGCCGGCTCACATCAGTTCATAGTCTTCCGAGGTATCCAGTGGCCTGTGTGGATTTGAGAGAGTTTGAAGCTCTAATGAAAGACCTTTGATATTTTGGGGTATTTCAGAGACATACAGAAATGGGTGAGTTAAAGGAGCTGTTGTCAGTTCCCGCAAAGCCCACTTCATATTCTCAGTCACAAGATACCATTTCACTAATTGATAATTGTCTGTCCGTAACACAGTCATGCCTAGTGCACAAAGAAGCAGTGTGGATGAAAAGCTCACCACTGTAAAAGTACACACTCAACTGGATTTAGAAAGCTGGGAACTATAGACAAATCTAAGATACAGGACTACTTCGCATGGAACTCATAAATCATAGCTGACAATTTTTCCACCTTAAGTAAACATCTTTACTACAGATGGTGAAAATTGATTGGAAGCATTTTAATTGCCTCTCTTCACTTTTCCTTGGAAGTGTGGCAGGTGAGCCCTCCTCAAAAGGGTCAGGTGACTTTTCGTTATTTAAATGCACACCTTCAGCAACAAGGACCTGATCCCACAAGTCCTGCAGAACTGCTCCTGGCTGGCAAGATTATGCGAAGTGTTTGCCAGGCTAGTCGTCAGCCAGAAGTCTAATAGCTGTGGTGGTCTGGAGCTCAGGAATGCAGGTGGAGGGATGAACGCCTTGCATTGTGCTGGTTGAGTTCCCATAAGCTTATGGGCGCCCTTGTACGTGAAGTGTGATTGTGCAGCACAGTCGCTGCTTTTCTTGCCAACACAAATTTTTGCTCCTTCTTCCACCCCGCCTCTCCCAAAACACATCAGGGAGAAAACAGGGTTGGGGGCAAAGCAATGATGACAGGCATTAAGCTCTGACATATGCAACCGGTTTTGCTCAGAAGAAAATGCAATGCAGTCTGCACTTGGTAGTATTACTTCTATACAGCCTTAGGGGGCAATGAACAGCTGCTTTTCCTTTTCCAAAACAGAAAAGGCGGGTGGGTGGGCGTGTTTGGGAGAAAAGAGGAAACAGCTATCTGGATAAATGTCTAATGCAGTCGTTTAAGCTAACATGCATGCCACTGTCAAATGCAAGTAAGGACACTTTATTTTTGGTTTGTTAACAATTGGAAGGTCAGCCAGGTTGATTATGAGAAAATGAGCTAATAATTTTAGTGTGGGAAGAGTGGGGGACAATGATGAATGGCAAAGTTTATCTACTCGTTACACTCCCCAGCAAACAACCCTTCCTAACAGCCTCATCTACCTCACAAAAGCTTGCCTGCAATTGATGTGTAATAAATCAGAAGCATGCCTCAGCTCCCTGAACCAAAATGATCTTAAAAATTTATGATAGGTATTGATGATTAAGCAAATGTTCTGAGAAGCTAGTTGCACCTAAAATTAGACCTAAAAATGAGAAGGGCAGAAAAAGTATTTTGGAGTACCTGCAGTTAACCTCTAAAATTGCATGCGGAGGACTAAAGCAAATCAGGTGAGCACTAGAGACTGGGTATGTGTTCCCATACTGCTGTGCATCAACTCTGCAATGTGCCATGTCCTTCAGGGAAATTATGCCATGAAGTTGTTTAGAAACTATGTTCAGGGTGCTGATGCCTCCCAGCCTTTCCTACCTTCTCCCTTTGGCACTGTTCAGGTCCTTTCAGTGGATGGTCCCAACAAAACTGTGCTCCTCTCTTCAAGCGGAGGGGCCAGACTAGCACACGGGCCCGGGCACACGAGTGATACAGGGCATGTGTCAGCACAGCCCCACAGGGTCCC
Organism: Falco cherrug; assembly: GCF_023634085.1. Classification (NCBI taxonomy): domain Eukaryota; kingdom Metazoa; phylum Chordata; class Aves; order Falconiformes; family Falconidae; genus Falco; species Falco cherrug. The sequence continues at coordinate 69,915,648 of NC_073697.1, forward strand.
AGTCCAATCCTGGAAACCAGTGGGGTCCCAGCAGCTCCCAGATTCCCCCTGCCTGAGCTCCCTGCCCCAGCCCTTGTTCCCAGAGGCGTGGAGGGATATCTTCCAAACTGTCAGGAGCTTATGACAGATGATTTGTATGATCAGGATGCTGGCTACTCTGATGTTAAATATTTGTTTGCCCTTTTTCCTCCTGTCCCACTTCCTCATACACTGCAATATAACCAGGCAGCACAAAGTCTTAGTCTATGCTTCAGTTTTTCTGGCTTCATTGAAAAAATTCAATGTCTTAAAAACAGCTGGTACTACTTAATGATCTTTTGGTAACTAAGGCTGATTTCTTTTGTTATGCTCTCTGAAGATTAAATTTTGCTCTGGACTCCATTGCCTGAAGGAGGCTATTGTAAAACAAGATACTCAGAAATCAGCAAAAAGATGTTAAAGCTAAAACAGAAAACCAAAACACTTTAACTCTAGTGGTGCTGCTGCCAATGAGTTTGAGAAAAGATCCTGAGATTATGCTAAAACCAGTCTGGTATTGTGGGCTGACGGCTGAGGAACTGCTTTCTAACAACATACACATCCTTGCAAATAAATAAAACCTCCATGATATGAGAGACGCTTCTTTCATGTTAGGTTCTAAATCCTGATTCAATCAAACAGGCTATCATGCAAATAACTAGATGCTAGTAAGCATTGCTATTGCTTTAGATTGTGAGAAGGGAAATGCAAAGCTCAAGGATCTGCAGTCCCTTTTACAAGAGACCCATTGGTGAGAGCCTGCATCTACCGAATACTGAAAAGCTCGATCAGGATTACAAAGGAAATTGCTATAAAAGATTAAAATATGTAGTCAGCAGTAATAACTCTCCCTCTGTTTGCTGTCTCAGGTTGTGTTTGTGTTGGAGGAAAGATTGGTGTACTTCAGATAGCAGCAAGGAAGAGAGAGAGAGGTTTCGAGAGAGATTTTCCATGACAAGGTTAGCAAGAGGAAGTGGATGGGGATGGGGGAATGTGCTCCACAGAGCTGCAGGAAATTGAAGCTGGAGGAAGGCAGCACAGCAGCTAGAGACTAGAGCTAAAGACTTTGATGAGTACAAACACTGGGTTTGGATATGAAATTACCAAGGATTGCCAACTGACCTGGTCCTCAAGTCTCCCTTCATTGGGACGCTCCTGAGGCACCCGCTGGGGTTAACCTGTCTCCCCAGGGACTGGCAGGCAGTGACCTTGGTTGGGTGTTTATTACAGAAGGCTTCCCTCTTGCTCAGGTCAGCTAGGAACTTACTGCATAGTTTGCATTGACTGTGGAACTAAAAGTTATCACTATTTTTACCGGTTATAAAAGCTTTTGTTAAAAAAAAAGCGAAAGGATACATACAGAATACCTGTGTGTGCAAAGGAGTTAGAGGAGGACTGTCATGAAATTCTGGCTGAAATGACTGCAGCATTTTAGCTTCTGTGCTTTCTGTCTGTTGCTTAGAATTATAATAGTGATTCAAGGGACCAAAAAGGCAGGAGAATCAAGCTAATTCCTCCAGATATGGCTGATGAGAAAAGCCTGCCTTCTTAATTGAAAGTTTAAGCTCATGCTTTGCAACTATGGCACTCGTTTCAAAGTAACCCAAGTAACTTCGATTCCAATCAATCTTTACAGGAACCTCTCTCTGTAGATACCTCTCTGAGATACAGATACCACCCTCTGTATCTCCCAGTGCAGAACAACCCTGACCCTGCCAACTTGCACTGAAATCCTCTCCCCCACTCTGGTACCAGGAGAATGCTCATCTGACCTGAGATACTGACTGCGGGATTTATGAAGCCACGTCTTTGAGGCTGTCCCTGAAGAGCCCTCCTGCTCCCTGCAGCAAGCAGTGGGTTACTGAATGATACCGGGGCTTACATGTGACACCACTTAGCCTTCATTTTACATTCCAGCTAAAACTGGGCATCAGCCTTCCCCGGTTATTTTGCTCATACAGGTCACAACCACAGATACAGATTCACGGGGAATTACAGTAACCAATATGAAACAATGTACAAAGTTTAGGAAACGCATTTTGTAAGCACTTTAAGTACTCAGTTACCTCTTTCTGTTAAAGGTACATATTTATAATATACAGAACCAGATTAATTAAGGCAAGTGCTGCCAATATTATCTTTTAAGAGATTTGCATTTCACACATGAAGACATGAAGACATGAAGACATGAAGACAGTAACTAGTGCACGTGTTAGAGTGAGCAGTAACTCTCCCTGAAGGATTTAGGGTGGCCAAATTGCCACCACATCCCAGACTGACATAGCTGGGAAACCCCAGTACCTTTTCCATCCCTGGGGAATGCAGCTTGCAAAATGTTATTCCCACCTTTGGCTCCCCTTTGGGCACCTGGCAGGCACTATGTCTGTATCTATGCACAGTTCTTTGTTGGAATACTTAGAAAACTTAGGACCTAACATGAGAAGTGACAGGCTGTGCATCTGCCTATTCAAATCACAGCTTGTGTGCCTGCAAAACAGTGGCCACACACCACGTGCAGCTTGGGGTGACAAAGCAGAGCACGTAATACAGGATATAGGAGTGTGTGGGGGTTCTGACCAGAAGTTCAGGGATGAACAACTCACAAACACTGTAAAAGAAATAGCTATACTTGTAAGTTTTAAATTAACTTTGTAACATCTGTTGTTAACTTTAGTACTCATTTGCAGCCTTACCATCATGTAGATTTAGCTTGAGGTACAACTATTTAAAGAAGTGCAAAGTGATCTGTTATTTTATTTACACTTTCAGTTACATGTACTATACATGGAAAAGAGGGCCATAAACTTTTGCATCTATTGCAATGGACAGGAAAACTGGCATTGACTAGAGCAGAGACCATATTTTACAGAGGCATTAGGTGCTACTTTCAGTAACAGGAAAAGTAGTCAGTAGTGGTATTTTTTATGTTGGTCATGCCCCAGTAACTCCCACAGTGCTCTTCTTTTGTAATACCAAGTCTTTCATTGCTTGACAATGTTTATTTGCATTCTCTGTATTTTTTGCTTGAAGGCAAACTCTTCTGTGAGCCCTTTTTAAAAAAAAAGAAAAACAACAAAAAACTTCATTTTTGAAGTCTAGTTTCTCTATTTCTCATCTTCTCAAAGGGAAAAAAATAAATTTATGATATCTGAATGAAGAGGACAGATAATATTATGTACCTGACATCTCCAAAGAGCAAAGATCATCAGCTTTCTCTTTCAGTGTTACAGCTAGAAAGTGCATTTGACAAAGCTACGCTGTCAAATAGATGATCTTCTGGGAAGATTTACACAGTTCTCACTTGTTACCTTTTGGTCATGACACAAAGCTTAGTTAAAAGTCAAGTCACCACAGATGACAAACGAGGAACTGTGTTTCTTCACTTAAAATCTTTGGTGATTTTAAAAGGCACAAAGTAGTTGCTGGCCCCATATGGTGTTGCTCCTAAATGTGTATTCCAAAATCCCACTTATCTGTGTTGCTGCATTTCTGCTGGTGACAATTTAGCATCTAAGCATTTGAGACAAAGCCCAGGGAAGGCAAAATGACACCACAAGGTCTTGGATAAGAGGGATATTCCTAAAAAGACACTCCATACTCAGAAAGGTATGTATTTTCACAACCCCTATGACTTTGGTGTCTATCTTACAAGCATAATTGCAAAATGCTTTACAGCAGGAAACTGAAGCAGTAATGGACAGTCAGAAATCTCTTTCTTTCCTCAGTTCCACAGTCTTCACAGTTGGTTGTTTTTATTGTTTTCATTTCAACATTAGTTGTATTTCAGAGCTGCTGAGGAAGGAAGAATATCTAGGCAAATCTCATGCTTATACCTTTTGTCCTACACAAAAAGTTCTATATTCCTTTTTCTTTTATTCTTCCCAATTTTAAAACAGAGCTAAAATTTTTCTTGGCTATCTTTAGGGGTAGGGAAAAGGATTATTTCTTAGCTTTAAATGCCATTTTAGCCACCCAGAAAAACAAACCTCTCTCATAATGAAGAGCTGTATCTTCACCTTATGGCAGGTGATACAAATGGTATAGCAAGATTATTGTTCTTGCAAGGGTAAACTAGTTCTGTAGTTCAGACATAAAACAGGCATCTTTCTAGATTAGGAGAAAAAGGAGTTACAGAGATGCATAATCCCTGTCACAGTTAACCTTTTCTCTCCTTGAGTTTATGGGTGTTTTCTCAAGAAGTAGAAATTCTTGTTCTTGCTGTGCATGGAGGAGATAAGGACAGTATCAGAGAGGGAGGCAGTCATGAAAGTTACTAGTCAAGGAGGGAGGGAAAGAAGAGACAGAAACTGCTTGTGGGGGAAGGGTGTTTTGCCGAGGGGAAGGAGAGTTGAGATCAATTACACTGAAAAGACTGTATGGAAAAGAGATGGGCAAGGGAGGTGGGTGGCAGCTGGAATTCAAAGTTTGTAGAAGGAAAATGCACCCTCCAAGGGTGAAATGGCAGAGATCAGCATTCAGATTTCAAACTCCTGGGTTTTTTACAGAAAAACAGGATGGGATGAGTTTAGGGTTTTTTATCATCATCTGATGAAATGTTTATTTAATAGAGAAGAAAAGGAAAATGCAAATATAGGAAATCTTCCTGTGCCTGGGTTAAGAAAACCCTCAGAATCACTAACACATTGAATAAATCCCGTTTTAGGCAGGTAATGACTTGAAACTCCCTGCTGAAAACAAAGGTGGTTCACAATGATGCATGACAGATGCAGAAGCAATGTAACTGTGAGATGGCACAGTTATTCCAGTTTCAGGGATGATGGGAGTTTATCTAAGGATAAAGGAGGAAGGGATTCCCTGTGCAAGGTCAGTGTGGGGGAGAGATCCAGGGGGAGACCAGCTGTCTGTATTTACCAACCTCTAATCCAGGAGGACAGCTTTGTTGTGCTGCTCCAATACAGAACAGGTTAGACTGAATGCCGATGAGGTACCAGCCATCTAGGAAGTCATTTTCTGTTTCACCGATTTTGGTTCTTGTTGCTTTTTTTCTCCCCTCTCTGTATGTAAAACAAGCATTCAAGGAGTTCCTGAACAGAGGTTGCCCTGCTCCTCTCTGATAGTGCCACTGCAAGTAATGTGGCTGCTGCTGGCCGAAGGGCTCACCAGCACTTCACAAAAAGCCCTGATAGTACATAAATTCAGATCTTCACCAGATACATAATTTTATGTGGTCTGCAGAAGAATAGGCCTTTGTCAGAATGAGATGATAGCTGACTTTGTTTGGGAGGGGGAAGGGAGGGAGTTTTCTCAATTTCTGTGTATTTCTATTCAGCTGCTGCAGAAACATCCCCATCTGCTTTGAATCTACATTTTAATTCCAAACCCTAGCAAGAAATGAAGCAAGCTGGCTTGCTCTGCCTGGCAAAGTACACACATAGCAAGTCACCAGGCTGAAAGCTGTTCCAAAATCCAGGAATGTAACAAACTTAAAAGCCAAGTTACCTGGCTTTGTACTCTGTTTAACCATATGATGATGATAATCAGAAAATTAATTTCATCAGTCTGTCCTTTAAATGTTGTCACTTACTCAAAAGTACGTGCTTTCTTTGCCATCTGCTCTGTCAGGGCAATGTGGTTTAAGGAAGTGACACTAAATAAGAAAACCCAAACCCATTTCATTTCTCTGTGCAAGCAGGCAATGGAGCTTTGCCTGCTGTTCTGCATGTTAATGGGTAGTGAAACAGAGGGTGCAAATTAATTTGTTGATCACCGTTGTTTATAGCACCTATATCTGAATTCATGTAGTATGACATGACATTTTGCCACTAACAGTAAAATCTTGCCTATTTTACATATATGTATATATATTTATATGTGAATGCGCAAGGACTTAGCTTTATGATCTGCACAGTTTGAATTTTTGCTTGCCTTTCCTAGTGCAGGAAATTTTATCCCTAACTGTCAACAGGTGTCAGAAACAGAAGCAGCTGGAGCCAGAGCTGAACATTTCTGTTCTGATCTGATAAACTTGCAAATAAACCACATGTAACTTCTGTTATGGATACCCAGCAAAAGCTAATTGTGATGCAGACCCTAAGTTAATTTCTGTGCCTGTTTCACAAGCTGTAACAGGGGATAGTGAGTGATACACACACAGGCTGATAAAAAGCAGAACTGCCTTTTAAATTGTTCCTGGGTGAAAGGGATCATAGAAATGCAAGTTATTTGCATCACATTCTGAAGAGAGTATAATTTAAAGGAATTATTTTCATGATGGAAAGAAAATGGACAAGAAAAACTGTTGAAACTGTTGTGAGAAAAAAATAGAAAAGGAGAAGAGGGTTTACTCTGAGCTGAAAGGGAAAAGAATTGAAAGATGCCCATTCAAATGCTTCATCTGCCTGCTAATTTTAATTAAGGCTCCTCCTTTGTAACTATGCCACAGTGCCTGAGTCTTAAAAAAAAAAGAAAAAAAGTTGTCACTAGGCAGATTTCTGTGTCTCCTGATTGAATCATCATTTTAATCTCTTCACTGCCACCCCTCTCTCCTGAGCAGAAGCTACTGGCTGCATTATATGACAATTAACATGCTAAGAAATGCTACTGCACTCCTCAGGGAGTTTCAGAAACGCGAAACACCGTTTTGCTGTGTGATAAAAATGCCAAAACCTTTAAATTATCCTGTGTTGTAAAATACTCCGTGTTTTCTGGAGTCTGGATGCACACTCTGTTTTCACCAGGAAAAAATATTCTTCATTAACTTTTTGTGAAGAAAAAAATATTCCTTTCCTTTGGTTCTCCCCCTCCCGCCCCATATCCCCTCTAACTTTGGAAAAGTTGACAAATACAGTGGTCTTTGCAAAGAAGTACTGATCAGTGACAAAAACTGCTGGCTGTGTTTGTATGTCTTTGCTCAGCATCCTTATACTTTCTCAGATCCTTCCTTGTCCTTGTCTTACTGCTTCATGTTTCACCTCTCTTCCCTAACAAAGCACTCGAAACAGCTTCCTGCGCCTGGTGGGGTCCCAGCGGGCTCTTCTGCACCACCCCACTCCAATCCCACAGAAGCCAAGCCAGGTTTACTGAACTGGGTCACTGCTCCCAGTTAGACAACACCCACTGTACCAGTCTCCTCTCCTAGCAACACAAAAAAGTGGGGGGTGGGATAAGAAAAGCAAATAGATTCTTTCAGCGTCTTCTCCCTCTGCCACCTTTGTAAGCCACAGATCAGCCCAAGGTCTGCCCACAGGGACATGCTAATTGAGATGCTGTTTGGCAGCAGACTCTGTCCTTGCACAAATGTTCACAAAATGACTAATTAAAAACAAGCCTCTTGCCCTGCTTCCTTCCCTCAACAAGTTAACATAGGCACGTTTTTCCTTTCATTATTCCATGGACAACAATAATGAACACACTAAGGAAAGAGCACTTCAGGAACAGTTTTATCTGAAGAAAATAACAAGGGTGGTTGTCCCTTTCTTCCCACACGCCCTGATGGCTGCCTGTGTTGCTGGGAAGGTACAAACCAGGATGAAGTCGTGCAAGAGGGGTTGTATGGGGAAAGGTGGGTCATTCCAGGCAACTTTTAATTACAGTGAAAAGGGAGGGAATATGCTTAAGCGTAAGAGTTTGGTTTCTGTTGTCCCAAAAGTACTTTGGGTACTGGATATGAGAACAAACAGATTTTCTGTGAAGTCAGGGAGGTTAGGTCTCGGTGAGGAAACCCTTCCGGTTCTGCTGCTCAGCTGAGCATCTGTCCTCCCACAGCCTTGCTTGGAAACCAGAAGGCAGCAAGTAGGACCAAGAGTGCTGCGCTACTCCAGAAAGCACACATGATGCCAAATGGGCAGAGCTCTTAATTACATCATAGAGAGTCATGGTGTAATCACAGAAACGTGCAAGGAATGGGAGTAGCTTTAACTCAGGAAAAATAGCTAACTGGGCTGTGTAACGGGGAAAACCAGCAAACGCAGGAGAAGAACGCAATGGTGAGGTGACTGCTGCAAAGCGCACAACAGAACAATTTACACATTGACCAGAGATCATGAAGCAACAGGCTGGATTTTTATCTAGCTGTTGTACGTGACTAACACAAGGTCTGTGCGTACATGAAACACTGAGGAACTGCTTTCGCTGTTACTCCACTGCATGTGTATTCATTGTTGTCTAAACCTGGGAATAACTGCTGCGAAACTTTCAAGCGCGTAAGAGTTTTCCTGTAGGCAGAGGGGACAAATCCCCAGTGGAGAAAGGAGTTGGCTCCTTGTGAGGACCTTTATCTCTAGACTTGGAAAGGAACAGCTTTGCTGTGCTGGAAAAAGCTGCATGTGCATCCACGTGCTTTGGAGGCAGCCTCCTCGCTGGGTCTGAGCCAGCTGCCCAATAGCAACATGCTGAGGAAGCAGCTCTGCTCCCCGCGCGGCTGGGCTGCTGGTTGAGCTCCCGCAATGCACAGGGGCACGAGGGGAAGCCGTGTTTATTCCTGCTGAGGCCAGGAAGGGACAACAAGGGTGGCACAGGGCACAGGTGGCTGGTGGGTGTTGCTCTGCCCAGCAACTGCTCAGGAAACCTTAACAAAACTTGACTATGAGCCTGAAGAAATAAGTAAAAGATGGGCCAAAATGTGCAGTTGTATTTAAGTACATAGACACGCAGATGGGCACCTCGCAGGGATTTACAGAATAAATTTGGCAGTTAACATAATTAGAAACTTCATGGGAATTACAGAAGTACCTATCTGACTCTCTAAACATCTAAATGCCTCTGGAGAGACAGTCCTTAGGGCCTGTTTTACCAGAGGACAGGTATGAAGGTTGGGTGAAAACAGTACGCACGGATCAGATGCTTGCAAACACAACTTTCCTGCAGGGTACCTGAGCTTTGCCGTGTACTGCTGGTGTTTTGGTACCAGCTCTCCAAACACCTGCCTCTGGCATTTCATCAGCAGCCCCGTATGTTGCTCGTGGTACTCTGCTGACCTCTGCCAGATCCTGTCAATATGTGGACAGTCACCAGAGCCTTATGAAGCTGAGGTCGAAGTGTTAGACAAAAAAAGTGCAGTAGCAGTTCCACCTTGAGCCGCGATACTGGACCTCCCTCGCTAAGCAGGTTAATTAACTCAGTTACAAGGAAAAGCCACATGCTGCAGGAAATAGGGCTCATTTCCATATGTAAAACCACCTACCCCTTCTGTTAGCACCAAACCCTCAACACAGAAAGACAAAGTAGCTTGATTTACAGGTGTAAAAATCTGTCTCCCTCTGAAATAGTTAAAAACATTTTTGTTCAGAGTAAGGAGAGGGCAGGGAATGAAAGAAGTGATCTTTACATGTTGAGTTTTTATTTATATAAACTATACAGAACACCTTGACAATCTTTGAGATATACAGAGCTATATATAGAAATATGAGTAACTGTATTAGTGAGTGTGACACTGTGTGCAAGCCAGAATATTCTCAAGTGTTTTCAGCCATGTGCTTTCCTTCCCTGGTCTAGCCTTGCATAGGTTATTCTAAATCACATTAGCATTATCTAAAATATTTTTTCTTGCCTTTTACAGTAGTTATTTCTGTATTAATACTATGTAGTCTGAGCTTTCCTTAAAACCTCCCATTTTGTCTTGCAGTTTCTACTGAATAAATACCTTTATTAGGATCTTGTAAAGCTCTGCCTCTATCCCAGTGGAGCAGGTTATTCTGCAGCGAGCAGGTTATTAAAAAAACTCATGGCTGGAGAAGTAGAAGTGCTGTGGCATGAGAGTCAGTAGCTCAATAACCCCAACAGGTTGATGATTCCTTCAGAATTGGTACATACTTATTGTTATCCTGAATTACATACAGAACTTTTTAGACCCGAACGCTAACCTAAGAAATAATGTCTTTACAGGCCATGCAATCACACAAGGGGTTTCAGTACTGTTACTTGTATTTGGAGGTTTAAGAACACAATGCTGTGAACTAGTATTTGTTACTCCTGAGCTGAAATTCAAATGCTAAATGATTCTGAATGGAGTGGGAACTACTCCTGATTTGGGACCCATGTTGTGCTTTCCAAGCAGGTAGTACTGGGAGCAGCAAGCCTCAGGAAGCCTGAATCCCGTGGGTTTGCTTTATCGTGGGTGACTCTGAGTTTCAGCAGAAGCTTTTCCCATGACTGGGACGTGTATAAAGGCTCTCTCCCATGAGGGTTCTTGGGTGTTTAATAACTTGTGAAGTTACGCATTTGTTGTTCCTTCACTTGGGATGTTTACAGGTTTTTCTCCTTTACCCAGCATCTGATCTTTGCAACAGTTGGAGCACTAAATCTATCACACATGGCTGAGACCAGCCAGTTGACTCAGACTCTCTTTGTGGGGGATGGACAGGCGCAAATGCACGATATAATGCTGTATTATTCATTTAGCAGGGAAACTTATTTTTCTAGTCACAAGAGGGTTGTATGACAGCAGTAGCTTGTGGTAGTGAGCAGAATGGTCACGTGATGGCATTAATGGGTAAGGGAAATACGTTTAAATGAAAGAGCAGAAAACTGTCAGACACAGCACCACTTTCTGTAAGAGCGTGAAGTAGAAAGGAGAAAACAGAGAAGGGTAATGTTTAAACAAGCCTGGACAGCAGTTGACTCCTGGACCCTGCAAGGTCAGTGAGGATTACATGAGGAGCTCCTCTGAGGCAACTGGAACAGGTTCACAGAAAACACTCAAATGTTTGGGTTCACAGAGAGAGGTGAGAAGTAAGAAGTAAACCAAGCAAACCTTTTCCAAGCAACAGATCTACTGTAACTTGGGACTGGCTAGAGGACAGTACTTTGGATTGATAGCTTTCTTGTCTTCTATGGAGAGAAACTTAGTAACTGATGTTTTGGGGAAAGCGTATCAGAAGTGTTTGACAGCGCACCCAGAGCAGTGTTTCAGAAAGGGGAAGGGCAGAGAGGTAGTACTATTTTTTAATGCATGTTAAGTCATGCAACTGCAGTGTAGGAATTCTGTCCCAGTCAACAGGTTTTCCCAGAGAACAACTTCACACAAATCAAAGTGACACCCACGTGAAAGGTCGGAGAGACTCAAGCAAAAGGGACAAGAAGCTGAGAGCATGTTAGAAGAAGTCCCTCCCTGATTTTTAACTTAGGAAGGGAACTGTTTTGGAAACAGTTGAAGGTAGTTGCAAAGTTTGGTGGTGAGAACTGAAGAGGGAAGTTTGAAGGATGTGAAGGGAAGCAGGGCAGTCATACAAGCAGAAAACGTGTAGGTGCTTTGGGAGCAAGCAGGCTGCAAAGAATTAAGGAGAATGCTCTATGTATCCAGATACAGATGCAGACCTTGGTTAGATTAGAGAAATCAGATGTCTGGCCTTCTTTGGAAAAAAAAAAGTGCAGTGAGATAAAAAGAAGGATCTTAAAGAAGGGCAAGAATAGATGAGTGAGAATATGAAATGTAGAAGGCTAGATATGAAAAAAGAGATTCTGGATACAGTGGGGGAAAAAAGCTTACAAAAGCAAGTTTTGAAATAAAGCAGTGATGCTTTTCAGCTTGTAGAAACTGAACAGAGCAAGCGAGAAATGAAACAAAGTTTATATAGCCAAGAAAGGAGATGATAAAGAAATAAGACTCTGTTTTCTTTCTTTTAAAGCCACACCACTAACAAAATCGTGAGGGTCGGCTTTCTGTGAATTATGATTGTTGCTCTTACCTACTTCTAAAGCTAGCATGACGTGACCAAATGGTAATAGTGATGGACATGATGAGAGAAAGGTCTCTCTAGTGACTACATAGGCAAAAGTACACACGAGGATGAATTTACCCGTCTAGATAGTTCGTAATAGCTGCTATGAACATCCCATTCAAAATGATCAAATGGCTTATACGATATCTTTCCTGTGACCCGTGGAACTGAATCTGTGTCATGGAGTAAGGTCACCACACTGTCAGCTGGGTGACAAACCTAGTTTGAGCATTGACTCGGGATTGCAGGCCATGGGCCTTGGGCCAAGGGATGTCAAGCGTGCCACAGAGGTGACGCGCATACACCCGGCGGAAGGCTTCCAGCCGATCGGCACGCCGCCACGCCTTCCCCGCGCCAATTCATGGAAAGGCAACTGGGCTGCCTCCGAAGGGAGCAACTCGTCTGGCTGTCCAGATGGATGTGGCACTATGCTGGCAGCAGTGAAAACCTGGCAGAGAGGATGAAGGGAGTCTGTTGGGTAGCTGTTGGCAGTTCATGACCAGCTTCCTAACGAGACTGAACACTGGCTGAAGATGCCCTGTTCACATTGGCAAAAAAAAATAATCTGGTGATTTTGAAAGAAGTGGAGGAGACAAGGGCAGATGTCACACTGCTGTAGATCGGAGTAGCTCCACTGATTTCAGCAGAGCCATACTGGTTGAGTTTTGGCTCAAGGTCTGAGCAATGGCATTAGCACAATGGGACTGTGTTAGCTATGCTGCTGTAAAATGGTACCGTTCCAGATATTTCTGGTATAACACTGATGTAAGCCTGTCCCTTTGTGCATTACTGCTAAGATACATCACTGCTGAGAGTTTGTTTGGGGTTTCTGCATTGGTTTGAACAGGTAGCAACCTCGCTGCTGCAGTTTAATCCTTCAAACACTGCCATGACAACTGTGCCACACAGTGCCTGCCAGGTTCAAGCAAGGACATAGTGGAGCACACGTCAACAGTCGAGCTGCAAATGAGGTAATGTGTTACCAGCACACAGGTCAGAGCTCTACGTATCAACTCCTGAAGCACAGAGTGACTGAAAATAACTTCCTAGTGCAAGTACCCATTTCCCGAAGAAGGAAATGCCCTTATTTAACACCTTCCACCCCAAACAAACCAGGAATGACTTATCACAGTTTCTGCATCCCTTGATATCCTAGTGGTCTAGCTGGATGACAGGCTCAAGTGCTCTGCTTTCACCTCCAGAAGGTGACCAGAAGTCAAGAGTAATATAAAGACCTGAGCAATCCCAGCCACATCCCCATCACCTGACCATCACCATGGGTAATATTACAGTTACGCACCAGCCTCTCTCCAGGAATGCGAGTGTCTGGAGCAAGTGTGGGACTGAACTACTCCTCGTGCCTTTTGAAGCACACGTCATCAGATCAGGATCGAGACTACTAAACAACCTCACATGTCAACTTTCCACTTGGTTCAGGACTGTGAACCGAGAAGCCTTTGGCATCTGTTGTTAAGCCAGACTTTATACCTGCAAACAGACACCAGAGAGATCCCAAGCAAATAATATTTCTGTTCTTGAAAAAGTATATAAAAATTAAAAATCACTATTCATTTGTAGCTTACAGTGTGCCTTAAGAGGTTTATTTTGTCAGCTAAACCATAGTGGATGCTTTGGGCTTTGCCCTGTATGAAGAGGTCTCCAGCACACTTCAGTGCAAAGGGTGTGAGTCTGTTCTCCCTGGCACTGTGGAGCAGCATGGGTTCAAGTCAAGTGGAGAACTGAGTCAGGTCCAGTTTTTCATGAACACTGGGCGAAAAGTTTCAAACTTAGGTACTCTAACTGTATTTATGCATCTTCACAAAAAATGTTTATCTGATTTCTGTTGGCAGCATGTTTCACTATCTTGTCCAGCAGCTCTGATGCTTTTACTGCTGGCCAGGCAATTTATACTCCCCTTGCCCTCCTAATTATTAGTTTTCCAGATGTTTACATTAGTAAGTCATGAGCTATGCTAATCCCATCTAATGAGAGTGGCAGGTTTACAATTGTGCCACTACAGGCCAAGGCAATCTTCTCCTGAAGATATTACTGCTTTAAGAACCCACAATAGAAGGCAAAAATCCACAATACATAAATAAATAAATAAATAAAGCAAGCCTCTAACGCTACTTGCATTAATACAAGGGGAGGGATCCTCTTCAACGAAAAACCAAAAGCATTTTGAAAAGGCACGTACTAAGAGATACACCAAAACCGAGCTTTCTCTGAACTAAATAATCCATGGCACATCTCCAAGTGACCAAAACCACAGTTTTTTTATTAACACACATAAGCAATGAGCTGAAGCAGGGCCGTTGGATTAGCAGGGCCGTTGGATTAGACAGGCCAAAACTCCTCTGTGTTTGTATTAGTTGACTCAGGACTGGGCTTTCCCCCCACCCCCACCCCGAGTACAGACAGTGCAGCAAGTATAAAAAGGACAGTTAAGCACCACTGCTGAGCATGTCTCTTCTTCCCATGTTGCACACCCTGGCAACAAATCAATTTTGTCTTTTGCTGTGAGACTTTCTCTCTCTCTCTGCTGGATCAAAATTACTCTCCCAGAATCCTCTATAGCAACTTTTTTTCCCCCTCTACAGTTCATCCTGCCAGTTGCCACTTTAGTAAATAGCATATAGCAAGCAATAACTTTATTTTTTCCATACCCTCTAAAGGTTAACTATAGGTGAATGTTTTATTCTTTATAACAAGTAATTGACATGCAGGAGCCAACTTTCTGTTCAGAACATAATTTGTATCCTTGAAAGATCTGTGCGTATTCTTGTTCATATTGCTTCTTCCCTGAAGGGATCTGGGAGGGGGAGAAGGAGAAGCTTTTAAAGTTTGGCTCACAAAAGTTACAGAGAAACATCTAGGCTTTCAGCTCCATCAGATAAATGGTAATGTAACTGCACAATGTACAGTACAGTGGCACGTACTGATAGGAAAAGAACAGAGTAAATAAGGGGGCGGGAGAAGGGGGAGAAGGGAAGTCAGCACGCAGAGAAAAGAGAATACTCAGTGTCTAGACAAGCTGGCTGCTAAAATATATATCATCAGAAATTTTGAACCCAAAGGTCGGTGGGCTCATTAGAAACACAATTCAGGTGGGATTTTAACGGGAGCTTTCTAATGAACAGTCAACGCACTTCTTCATATTCTTATGGTTGGGGGGCATTTGCTTAATCAAACTTAATGATTTGATCCGAAGACTACTGAAATCAGATTTGTTTCAGCCACTTTAGTGGGTTTAGGATTAAGTTTGAAAAAGCACCATTTTTATGGGGGTGTAGGGGGAACGTTTAATGTACTTTTTTATATATATATATAAAAGTGAAGAGCCTTCTCATGTGGTTACCTCTTCTTGTGAGAAGGTCTTTTCAGAATTTATGTATAAAAAGACTGTCAGCACATATGCAACACCTGTAATTTAGAACATAGCTCATGGGTTGTGGTCTCCTTGGTCAGACTGGTAGGTGTGGTGGGTACAGCTGCATAATCCTTGAGATGCTGTAATCTGTCAGATGCCACTTCAGGCCTTTAATTTTACCACACAATGGTGAATTGTTATTTTGTAGCAAGGATCTTCAACCCCCTTGCATACAGTTTTTTCAAAATTAAAGGAACTTAAGACCTCCTTTAGAAAACTCAGAATGTGTTGCAAAATTAATGTGAAATTGCATTTAAAGACTTGATATCCACACTTTCAGCTCTGAGGGTAGGTCCTGCCTATCAGAAGTAACCAACCCCCTTAGCTTGTAACATTCAACTCTGTGGTTTCAGAAGAGCAAGCAGTGGATTCATACTCAAAAAAATATAATTTACAGGCATAACTGGGGCAGGATTATATATTAGTTGCACATTATCATGGCAACTTACAAGACAGCTAATGGACAGTCTTCACACTACTTAGGTGACAGTACCCTCTCGTAGCCCCTTACAGTTGCCCACTGCACCCACCAACAAGTGTTCTCTACACACAGATCCCAGCTGCCTAGTAAAAAAATTACTCTAAATGCTAAGTAACCAAGACAACTTACCCAGACACAGCCACTTATTTTGTTCAATGAAAGCCTGAAAGGGCACCACGAGGTTATTCTTTCCACTCACACTTTATTTCAAACAGGTGTGCAAAGGGAACATATCAGAGAGATTTAAATAGAAGGTTAAGCAGACTGTAAATTTCCATCTACACTTGGTCTAATTAAAGCTATGAACATACTTGAGACTGAGAATTTTGTTTACAGTAATCCCCTTATCAAAACTGTCATATGCCAGGAAATGTTAGAAGCAGAGCTTCTTATTCCCCATGTTCTCGAGCTACTGTGTCTGCCATTTAAATATCAACATTTCTCAACAGCTTTCAGTTTAACCCACAGAGGTTTCCCACAGTAACTAATGGCTGACTTATGAGCCCCTTACTCATACCAGTGATTAGTTAATTCCACAAATAGCTCCACTGACTGCAACAGGATCACATTTAATTATGACTACATCAACATAAAAGATCTCCAGCCTTTTAGGACTAACGCAGATAGCGCTAGGAGGTAATCTCAACAGCAGTACTCCCAGAGGTTGTGATCACCAGACTTTTTTGCTGCTTCTGCTCATGTGAACAGTGAGCCACTGCATCACAGACAAGTGGCAAAACGTTACTATTGCAAGCCATGCTAAGCCTGGGTTTGTTTTTTTTCCATTGTTACCTTCCTACAAAGAACGCTCTGCCTCTTCTGACTGATTTATTCTACCATAAAAGCAGTATTTTAAGCTCTAGGGTGCAAGGATTTTCTCAACTTTATACTGTCTTACTTGGCGGGGTCCTGAGTTTTGCACCTCTACCCAGCATCGCGCTTAGAAATAATAAACAGATTATACAGAAAAAAATATTTCTGTGCTATTTATGTACCACAGCAATGTCTTCAGGCCTCAGCTGAGCTAAGGGTCTCCTTCTGTTAGACACTGTAAGGATATATAATGTGCTTTTGATTCCCCTTACTGTTACCTGTTTCTTCCCAAAGGGCTATACTTGTGAGTTTCTTACATGGATGCAGTTAAAACCACATGTGATCTCACTGTAGTCAATGACATTATTTGTGAGATTAAGCAATCATCACTGTGGAAAAGCGCTCATGTTCAGATCTACGGTTAATGAAGGGAAAAGGGGAAAAAAAAAAAATCTTTTCAGTGCAGGGACTGCAATCCTACACGGAGCAGCAGTCAAAGGCTAAGACTGGAAACAGGTACTTCTGCATCAACCAATCAACCAAGCCCTCCTGAGACCACTGAGTGGGTCCAGGACCAAGTACCTGTTCCCCTAGGGCTCCTTTTGCTGGTGTCCCAGGGACACAATTCCCTGCTAAGCTTTCGCCTGCATGCTACAAAACTTTCTTTTTTGAGAACTGCTATGTAATAACTTAAAATAGCTTGCCCCATCCATCCTGAGTGCAGCTGGACAGAGTTCCTTCATAATATCTGTCATGCCTAAAAATACTCCTGCAATGAAAATAGAGACAGAGATACTATGTCTGGTTTTGTGTGCTGTGCCTGTGTGTTTAGTGTACGTGTAAGTGTGTGTGGAGCAACTCTGAGGGTGAGCTTCCTCAGCCACCGAGCGTGAATGCTGTACTGAAGAATTATGTAAAACAGTGAGCATCATGAATAAGGGCTTGGTATTTGTTTCAGAATATCTGTCTATAACTCTACTTCTGTACTATAAATACATCTAAACTAAAGCCCACAGTACGTAAAGCAGGGCAGGGAATACTTCTGACTTCTAGACTTGCTAAACTTGCAAAGCTGTGGGCAGGGCTGCTCACAATAATGCTTCACAGGGGTGAGAGAGAGAAAAATTCAACCAGGAATAAGGCAGGCTAAGCCTCATGAATGAGATGAGGTATAATATTTGAATGTTTCCGAGGAAAAGAACTAAAGTGCAAAGTAGGCACAATGTTCTTTGACTGGTGTGTAAAGAATGATAGTGGGGAGGAACATACTGACAAAGCAGAAAAGTGGGAAGGCATTTTAGATCATAGGTGGTTTTCCTCCTCTGAAAGTTTTAAGTCACAGAAAAAGCCCACAGAGGAATCAGATACAACCATACAGAAACAAGAACCAATGAAACAAATTAAGTCTCGGGGTAGAGGAAAACCCTATTAGTTGAGTGTTTACCACAGCTTTTTTCCCTTCTTCCTTTTTATTTAAATGATTATGTGTTCAGCTTCATGTAAGAGGCAAACCCTGCAACTGGGCCTGCCCAGCTCGGGTCTTTTAAAGTGTACAGAGAAGCAAAAACATGCAAGCACAAACACCTGCTGAGTTTAGGAGAACAGAAGGAAACAGGAGAAAGGATAAAGCAAAGAAAATGGCCAGGTTGTCTCCAGTTCCCTCTGAACCTAGTCCAGGTCAGCACTGTTGCTAGCTATACCACAACATGTAAGTTCCAGCAAGATGCCCAGATTTTATGAAAGGATGGATATTTCTCACAAGTGCTATCTTTATATCAGGTTACTCCTGCTTTGAAGCCTTCTTTGCTTCATAGTTTCTGCAGTTCTACAGCCAACATCCCCGTGTACTTGTCCTCTGTAACTGCTGAAAATGACTTCTTAATTCCCTGGGGGGAGAGACACAAGCAGATGAGGCAGCACGTTCCTGCCCAGTTCTGCACAGAAGAACCAGTAACCCTTCCAAAAAGACCGGCATTTACCCCCCTGAATATCATGATTTAGTGCAAATTCATATTCATATACACAATTAAAATTTTAAAAGGATTTCTAAACTCTGTGTCACAACCTATACAATTCTTTGGCACATGCAGAGGAATTTAGGAACTTTCAGATTAAAACAGTTTTGGCAGAATAAAGAAAAATAGAAATAGTACTAAAAAGCCCAACCCCCTGAAAGTACAGGATGTGCCCTTCCCCATGCATTAGGTTGCAACAAGTGTGTTGATAGGCAACATTAGATATACAAGGATGAAGTAAACAAAAAGCCTGAGGATTGAAAAGTAAATATTTGGGTGTATTAGCTAACTGTTTGTGGGTGTTTGGGGCTTTTAAATTTGTTTGTATGAACATTTGAGTCCACCTCACCTTCCAAAAAAGGGTAAGCAAAAGGATCTGTCTCCTGCCCACAGTTGTGTCCTCCATCAATATTGTTGCTTATCTCTCTTCTCATGTTTCATGTTGTTTCAAGCACCTCTTTAGCGAGCCACAAAAATGTTAGCTATCCAGCTAGGTTTAAGTTGACCCCAGCTGAAGTAAATACTCTACGCAGGCATGCTTTCTCTCTTTTCCATTTCTTGGTTAGTCTTCTTCAGGCCTGCTAGATGTAGATCAGGAGTCTTTAAAATGTTCAGTGAGGAGACTATGCATTACAGAAACTATTGCTTTCACAGTACTGTGTTTCTATAGTAACCATCTTATTAAAGCACTGCAGCCATCTGCTTTAAATACTAACTTCACAAGACCATCAGGACTAGCTTAAAACAATATCATATGTTCATTAAATATTAAAACTAGAAACAAAAGGAGAACACTACAGGACAGAGCTTTTTCCTGTTCCTTCAATCTAATCTTTAAAAAAAAAACCAACACTGGTTTGGTCTTTTAAGATAATTTAACAGCTCATGTTACTGCTTTAGAAAGAACTGTTTAAGTGACCACACTAGCTGCTGGTGGCATAAACTACACATTTCTGGGCGTCACAAAACCAAACAAATGAAGAAAATAGCTTCTTGGGGTAGGTAGTCACTTTGTATATGTTCCTCCTGATAACAGATTTTCTTGACCATATTTTTGTAGCAGTACTCTCAGATGTAACGTGGCAAAGTCTTTAAAGGGGGGAGCACAGAGAGACAGCCCGCAGCAGCCAAGAAGTGCCACACTGGAGCAAACCATGGTCTCTTTTTATCAGTCTACTAAAGGGCAGATGCCTCAGAGAAAGGTATAAACACTCAGTAATACATGCAGCCAACCTCTAGCTTACAGCCAAACCCATGAGAAAACCCCCTATAGATTCTATCCTAAGAAGCAGGAGCCTAGACATTGTCCTAATTCACAGAATGCCTGCTACTTATGAAAGAACCTGCACCATCAGCGGCAGGTTGTGACAGCAAGGTCCTTGAATTAAGCACACCCAATTGTAGGTTTCCTTTCAGCTATTTGAAATATGTGGGCTGTTACTTCTTTAAATACTCTCCTTCTTCAAACTGTGCTAGAGAGCCAATGGTAAGCTCCTCAGAGCCCTTCTCTGCCTTTAACGTATAGTATTTAGCTCACCCTCTAATGTTATTTTCAGTGTGCTCTACTCCTGCTCCCTCATTCCGTGCTGGCTGTTTTGAGGCCCTGACCCAGCACAAGCTATTGTATTTGGAGTCAGAATACATGGAAACACCCATAATTTGTAAATTTCATCTGAAAATTTCACTGGAACAAAAGGAGGAGAATTCAGATCTTTCCATGGCAAAGCCACACACCTTTGGCACTGTGGCTCAAGAAAAATCTTTTCTAGTGTTTTGCATTCTCTGACACACAATTCTATTCCATTCACTACAGCTTAACAAAACCATACATACTACCAAGTACTTTCCTGCATCTGGTTTACCCAGCTCTCTTTACTGCCACATTGAGCAAGTGCCTACACAAAGCTGTTCATGATGTTTTCCAGGTCTTCTTCTGCAGGAGGGAACTCTTTGCATTATGCATAGAATAGCAGCAGTGTGCCCAGGTAACACAGACACAGTCCTTACTCAAAAAATTCATAGTCCAGTGGATCACCAGACCCTCACAAAAATACGTAATTACTTATTTTAAGATTCCCCCAGTATGCATTTCTTTCTCCTTGAGGACACCAACTTCTCTATATTCACACACTAGCTTTTTTCCTCAAGTTCTTCTAGGGTTTCTCATATTGGTAACCCAAGGGCAATGTCTCAAAAGGCAGGAACAACCGTGAGCACACACACTGAATGAGGAACAGCAATTCCTGGCGTTACAGTGAATATGAATATCAAGCTGAATAGTTATGTCAATCCTTTTGAGAAAAGAGGCAATTTTTGCAAAAGCTACAGTCTTGTTTGTGTGGCTTTATCAGGCATTAAGTTACCTTTCTTCTTAGCCTTTGCAAGCCCTCGGCTAAAGTGCTGTATCTGTCCAAAAATAAAAAAGTTGATCAAAACGAGAAGACTTGGAAGGATACAGAATCACCACTAGCAGAGGTCTTCTACAGCACAGTATCCAAGTATTCATCAAAAGTGTCAGTTATGATTTATCTGGCTTGGGAGAAGATTGATTAAATGGTCTCTTCCATGGCTATTTCATAAAACTTTTAGGAACAACTTGTCTTTCTCACTGCTGTGCACTGGTACAGAGAAACTCCATTTAGTACGTCCTGGTAAGAATTTTCCTGGACAAGGGTGGAAGCAAATTTGCACAGGCCATAAGGAGCTCACAAAGGGAAGACACTGACCACTCTTCCGCCCAAAATTAAACGACCCCCTATTTTCCACATCAAAACTTTACACTGGCGCACAACATTCTTTTACATGGAGTTTCAAGATATTTGCTGTGCTTGAGACACCCATTCTCTCCACATTCGTGGACCTACAGCAAGGAAAAATAATTAGGAAAAGAAAAAAGCTGCCAGGATAGTGGAACATGAGTAGAAGCGAAAGCCTGATTTTGCTGCTTCTGGTATATCTCTATCAAATTCATAAATCAGGGGGTTTGCTGTTTGCCTGTTACATAATAAAGGCTGTTTTCTTTCACTGATGTATAATTTGGCTTCAAGAAATGGGGGGTTCATCATATTTTGAAGCTTTGGAAGTTGACCATGGCTAAAGGCAGACTGGTGGGCAAAGCATAGCAGTGTTTCTTGTAGTAATGAAAGATGTGAGAAGAAACATCAGCACCTCACTGGTTTAATCCTGCAAACATGAAGAGCAGCCATTGCTGGCATGGCTCAGCCAACTTTTATTTTTTTAAACTCACTCTATAATGTGGGGTTTCCTTCTTTTCCCAAGAACATGTTTGAGCATTTTTGCCCATACATTCCCCAATACTGTAAAAATCTAAAATACTCCTTGTACCTTTCATTGTTTTTGTTTTCCTTCACACACATTGTAGTTCTTGTGACTCTTGAATTAACAGGGCTTGTTTTGTTTTAAGTAAGGTGATGGGAAGCAGTTTCTGCCTGTGGTTTGTGCTGAGCAAATATTCTGCAGGCCTGTTGCATGTTTCTACCTTGCCTTTGAGTGCTGTAGGCAGTTGTTAATGTAACTTAATGTACTGTCCAGTAGTTGTTCTGTATGTTTTCTTCACTGTGCACAAAATGAGTTAGTAGTTGGTCCATTTAGGAACCATGTTCTGCTGAGAAAGCAATGAGTAAGAGAGACAGAGGTACAACGTGGTCTCTATCTGTCTACCTCCCAGCTCAGGGAGTCCTGCCGCTGCCTCATTCAGTGCTGCAAATTTTGGTAGCGCAATTCAAATTCCATCCAAGATTCCCAGCTCCGAGAGACATCAATGAAAAATCGCTCAGGTAAATACCACAGACGTCATTTCATCTCTTCTCTATTTCCCCCTGCTTTTTTGGTAGATTGGCTTTTGAAGGGGGTGTGAGGAGAAGGGGATTGGCAGAAGATTATGAATTGGTGAATAATCTCTTGCTTTCTCTCACACACGCATATGGCAGAGAAAACTATGGCTGGGGATAGTTGTTTATTATGCCAAGGAATTCTTTTCCCCAGCTATGCACTGAGATTATTATTGATTGGCATACATTCCAAGTATAAGAAAAACCAAAAGTCCCAACTCTGTTCTCTGACGGTTGAGTAAAACTCTTTAGTAAGAATTGCACCCATGCATCTGAAGACATAATTAAACTTTAGGTGTGCCTTTCGCTGAACTTGTTAAACAAGATTTCCATTACTTTTTTACCTAGAGGACAAACCCATGACAGAGTCTGTATTTATTTTGAGATACTCATCTAAACTGACACAATGGCGGTATTCACCCTGTAGCATACAATGGTAATCTTACACTATTCTCTTCCATCCTGCCCCCAACTAAAAGTATTGAGTGAAATAATCTTCATCAGAAACAGAATTTCTTCCCTTACATTCTCTTCATTGTATGACTAAAAGAAGCTCTTCTTATTAAGAAAGTATCACAAATGGTAACAATAAGAAGATTATCCGAGTCAAAGATGCACCAGACACAGAATTTGTGAATCTCTGTAATCTTATACTGGTTACATTAAATGTATTGGTAAAGCCCACAGACATGATAAATACAAATAAACCAGTCCTTGTAAACCTCAGTACTTTCTTATTCAGAACACTTTAAAAGCACTTCAGGGCTTCTGGAGAAAGGCTCCACAAGATGAACCCAGGAAAAAAGCTATATATATTTAAAGAAGATTTTATAGTAAGGCTCTAGTTCTCCAATCTCTGAGTCTGCGCATAGTTGTACAGTTTCACAGTAAGGTGGACTTGCTTTCCTCAGGCAGGAGAAACGCCACAAAACTCAAACTAGGAACACAGCAGTGACCTCTTTTTAGTACTTCCATTCTTGTTTCTAGGTCTGTTATATACAGTGTAATGAACATTGTAATGAACATTCAGCAGTGAAAAGACATCAATAACCAAAGCAAAGACATCTGCTCACATTCTGAATGCAGTATCAAAAAATCAGCCAAGAGACTGGACAAAACCAGAGAAGGGTCAGGGGCTGACCTGCAGAGCACTTCACCTGCTCAGGTTAGAACTATGTGATCACATGAAATAAGTTAGTGACCAGCCAGCATGGACATGTGTCAGCCTCTCATTTTACTTTGTTTACATGGTGAAAGCATTCTGCAGGAGCTTTGACAACTCTAGTGCAGAGCTGCCATGGGTATGGATGGAAAAAGTGAAGACTACAGACTAGCTTTATACTTAAAGTTTTATTCAGTAATGGGATTGAATCACATTGGAGAAGAGGCATGGAGAAGCTCATAGTGTACCTTTCCTAAGGGCTTTGTCATTACGGTATTTACAAACACAGAGATGTATCATAGTAACTAATACAAAATAGAACTACCATCTTTCCACCATCTCGTCTGCTTCTGAAAGGTCAATCTTTCTATCTGGGAGGGAAAAAAAAAAATCCTTCACCATTTAACAGGCTTTTACAAAGCTGGAATTAAATTCTTTGCTTCCAAAAGTAAAAACTGGAGGTGATTTATTAACAAGCATGGGTTATTTTTGCTAGTTTAGCAGTTTTTTCAAGAAAGCTCTGTTTATCTTTGGCAGCTACTCACAGTTACATAGCTTGTCTTCCTCCACATACGTGTATTTCTGAGAAAAATTCAATAACACTAGAATCTGTCAAAAACTAATCATCTGACCACATACTTCCATTTTACAATAAACTGCTAACTTCTAGGAAGGAAACTGCTTTAGAGTACTTTGGTGTACAACACAGACTTCTTTGAAGAACTTCAAGGGTAAGGAAGGGACGCTTTTTTTTTTTTTTTAAGTAGACATCTGCTGCATCCAAAAGTGTTTTTAAAAAAATATATATGAAGATAGAATGTGGACATTTGACAGTTAAGCATACAATGCCTGGTTTGCTAAAGGGGCATTTCAGCTATGCATTTTTTTCTTAAGGCCCCTATTAAAAACCACAAATCAGCTGTACCGTGGTATTCGTACTTTGTGGATGGAGGCGTGTCATTTGAAACTACTAAGGCATCTTTTTCCTAAATGTATGGTCACAACTTGACTACAAAGCATTCATTAGTGCCTGAGTGCAAGTATTAATAAAGGAATAAAAATGTACTGTCGCTCAGGAACCACATGATCATGCAGTGTCCTTTTCTTTTAGCCAAAGCAAGCCAGCTTTGGAGTTCCTTCCTGCTTTGAAAATTTTATGTACTTTCTGAGTCAGTTCAACGCAGAAACAGACTTACGGTGTCAAAGAACACAGTCGCTTCTATCCCTGAGTTGCTGAATCACTTACCCGCCGCTCCTGCTAGTTAATAGTAGCTATTTTTAGTTTACGGTGGAAAACTCTGTCATGATGGCAACGATACTTCAAAACAGTTTTGGGAGCAAAATCATCTGCCTTGAACACCTGATGTGTTCTCACAGCCTGCATTTGGTACGAGCACCTCACCATTCACTCCCAGCACTGACGATCTAGGTCACCCTCATGCGTGGGATGCGGCATTCGCTGGCTCTTTCGCAACTGTCCGTAAGAGTTCTGGGGTCATGTTTGTAAACACTGCTGCCATGTGCACGTAAGCACGTGGCGAGACACCAGCATGACCTGGAGTGCCAAGTGGAGAGGTAAACCTTGGCGCTGGTGTCGCTAAGCCAACTAGCGCCAACTCTTGCTGGCGCGTATACCCCTCGCAGCCCCGTGAAACGCCACGGTGGGTTATTTGAAGGGCAAAAGGGAACTTTTTTCCTGTACATGGTACACATGAACATGTGCTAATGTTGATAGTGTCCAGGCAGGTTCCTTCTCTCAGCTGTAAGCAAATGGCAGCACTGAATTTTTCTCAAGAAAAGCAAAATTCATTTCTGCCCTAAGTCACGGAAATGGGAGCCAGCATGGTCCCACAACACAATGCAAAACTATGGCTATTAGGAAAAAGAACTGTATAAGGGCATGTTGCCAAAGTTTCCAAAATTACTTCAAAGACAGATAGCTGAGACTTTGAGTCTGTAATAGCTTTTTGCTGGCTTTGCACCGATGAAATTAAGACCACGTTTAAGGCATTTGAGGAAGTAACTCCTAAATAATTTCTGTTTATTAGTAGAGGTTGCACAAAACTAGATATGGCCAGTACAAACAAAAGTCACAAGCCTTTCATTTCCTCTTAACGAGAAACTAACAGATACAGCCACTCAAAGCCTATGGAAAGTTTCATCTTACCCTGGCCATGCACTTTATATCCTTCAGAAAAAAAAACACCCGCAACACAGGGGTGAACAGCCTGTGGTTGCAGTCCCCCCCTCCTCTAGCAGCTCTGTTTCAAGTGCAGCTGTAAGTCTCATTTGCTTTGACCTTTGCTGGGAGAGCTGAGAATAGGACAAAGAGTTAAAGTGTTACCAGTCCCTGCTGAGTCTGCACTTCTGGGCCAGGCAAGCCAGTGAGGCAGCTGGAAGAGGGTGTGCACACAGCAGAGGGTTAGCGGGAGGGGGCGCCGGGAGGGAGAGTAAAACAAAAGGAGAAAAATAAACAGCACACACCCCGAAACAAAACAGGGGAAGAACAAGTACAGAAAAATGCTCGTCTTTGAAGAACATGAACTTCTCTGTTTGTTTCCCTCCATGTAGTTATATCTTGTTATCTGAACTCGAGGTGCAGTAGACATACGAGTCCTTGAACTCTGAACTCGTGAGGAGAGCAGCAAAAAGTAAGTCAATACAATTTTAGCTGAGCAGCTGGAAAGAAGCGTGCTTTGTCTTTTTCTGCCTCAGCTATGGGAGGCCATTTAATGCAGCAATACACAGCTGTTCAAACCTCTTTCTTGCTGTGTGCCAATGGCCTGCTAAAACAAAGCAAAACCAAGGCAGTCTTCTCCAAGTGATAATGCAACCGCAGTTTCAAATACTAGCTTCTCCGAGCTACTCATGTTTTGTTGAGACCAGTCTCTTAAACCTGGCCAAAAAGTGGTCCCCAGTTTGTTAGTGGGAAATAAAAGAAAAAATGTGCCCATTCATTTCCACAGGCTTTCTGAAATCTTGCCCTACTGTAAATGTTACCCAATTCCCTAGTAGTATCTCTGGAAAGCAGAAAAGTACCTTCCTCGCTGTTGCATGTATGTCTAGCTAGCGCTCTCCAGTGCTACTACTCTATCGAGCAATATAGTTTCTATTTCTGACTCACCATGGACGACCTTGCTCTAAACCCCTGGCCTGAATATTTCTTAAATGTAAAATGAGCAAACCCAAACGAGCTAGCAGACTCTGCCAGCCCATCATAGCCCTGCCTTTGGCCACGACTGCAATGAGCAGCCGCAACCATGGGTCAAAACCAGGGGCTCCTGCAAGCTGCAGGAAGGGAGCTCAGCCCTGCAAAGGAAGCTCAGCCCTGCAGCCTGGCACCCTCTCGCCTGTTACGTGGCGCCTTGGGGACACCTGGGAGGGTGTTTGTAAACAATGCGGCCACGTGCGCGCAAGCCACGTGGGGTCTCGGCCAGCCAAACCTCCGAACTGCTGTGGGGAGAGGAGCCAGTCCAAATGCTCCCACTCCTTTCTCAAAGTACTCTGCAGCACTATGGGATCTCTAAACATGGCAGGGAAAAATCCATCTGTCCTTCACGGTCAACTGCTGCTGTCAGTGTCTAGAGACACTGCATGAGCTAAATTACCCATTGGATTTTATTTCCCAATGCATTTCATCATGGATTGTATCACGAGTCTATGAATGTGCTGAAGTTACTTAGGGTAGGCTCTCAGTTAAATGCACTATGTACCAAACCAGGCAGGCTGAGCTATGACTACCCACAGCAAAGGAACTCCCAAAGACTGGAGAGAGACACTAAAATTTACCACCTCCAATTCAGATCTAGGAGGTAACAGGCAGCTGTTGCACAGAAAGCTGTGAATGCTGCCAAGGTTGTGTCACCTGCACAGGCTTGTGCATCCCATCTCCAGAGGGAAGATTTCTGACAACAAATTAAAGTTGGGTTTGCTTTTTTGCTTTTTCTTCTTCAAGCTCTGCTACCAAGCATGACACCAGTGTGAGTCGGGTTCATGAACCCTGACAAACTTTTAATTGATAAAACAGATCAAAACTGGAGTCCTGTGGTAAGCTGGAGCTGATGTACAGGAACAGTTTGCAGACTGTGGGAAATCTTGCCTGAATGAATAGGAGGATCAAGGGTATTAAAGGTTAGTGGGAGTTACTGGAGTACCTACTTATTGAAAAGACATTACACAACTCTGTTTCACACACTGCAATTAATTGGCACAACATACTATTTTTAATTATAAGTAGCTCATTGTGAGATTCACTTATTTGTTTGGATGGGTGGATGGATGGAGACATCTGCAGTGCCAGTAAAACTGAAGTAACATCCTTTCCTGCACGGTTTCTCACTTGGAGTGGAGGGTTTCAACAGGGCTGCAGTCAGAGCAGCGTGCTGAAAGCCATCCTCTTCCCTGAAGAGAAAAACAACAGGTTTTAATTTGCTGGGTTTGGATGAGCAGTGCTGGTTTAAAGGTTCAAAGGCTTGTGTAGCAAAGAACCAGTTGTCAATCAACAGAAAATGTGACTGAAAACCGGCTTCTGAAAAAGTGAAAAGCTACTTGTTTCTGAGTCTAGTTTCTGTTTCTTAAAATTGATACTTCTGTTATCTTAGTAAGCAGAGAAAACTATCAGTAAATCTCGGAATGAGCAGGAAGGAGTGTATCATGGGTAAAGCACTGGGGCTTAGGAGATAGGGGTTCAGTTCCCAGCTATACCACAGCTTTCCTGTATGTCTTTTAGGGTTAAAAAAAAAAAGGCACTGAAATGAATGGCTCCAGCAGGGTTTGTACCACATTGCGTGATCTGCATGTGCTTTGGCTTTCAGTCCTTGCTTATTAATTTTTTACCCTTTCTCTTACTCTTCGCATGTTTTACCTGCTCATTAATGTGAGCACCCCAGGGAAAAGACTGCAGCAACACTGGTTAGGAACTCCTCTTAACACACATGCACACAGAGCAGGCAGCAATAGCACTTTTGCTTTACTTACTGCAAATATTTAGGTTTTTGGAAGGGAGCTCCCTGCTTCTGCTTTGCACTATAAACAAGAGTTACTAACACTCTGGCCCCTTGTGTGCTCCCAGACCCCTTGTCTCTGTCTCCTTTACTGAATTAAATAGCAAAATGGAACAAAAATGGCTTATGTTTGTACAGCCCCAAGCACAGTGGGATTCTGTTTTGTGGCTGGGATATGAGGTGCCTCCTAACGTGCAATAATTAATTTCACTCTATCCACTCTCCTTATATTTAGAAGCATCAGAGTTGCCATCCTGAATTAGGCTCATGCTCCAGCTTGTCCAAAAAAATGTCTCCAACCAGCTAGTAGCAGTTGTTTCAAGAAAAAGTAGCTATTCAGTAGGTAGTTACAGACTCACTCTTCCAGAGGCAAAACTTCTAATTCATCAGCTAGTTTATATTTTATAGAAAAAAACATGCTAACTTGCAACTGCTTTGAAAAGTTGGGGTTTTTTTGAAAAGTAAAAATTATTTTTTAGCTTCTATACCTGCCTTTAAGTCTTTCCATCCATTTCCTCTCCCTTCCCCCTCAAAGAAGAAAAAAATACCCCCCAAAACGACTTTTCTTTTTTTCAGTTGCTACAAAGTATGTGACTGACTAGGTGCCTCACTCCTGCAAGTGTCTCTACACAGGCAGACTATTACAGCTCTGGGAGCCCGAGGGAAATGAATAGGGCTTTGTAAGAATGGCAAGGGCTGCCATCAGTTTGCAGGATCACAAGTCAGCTGACAGCACTGGGGAAAAAAAAAAGCCACCTATACCTAACCTATTGTCAAGTGCACAACATAGGCACAGTGGAAAAATACACAGAAATCTGTATTTTCCTACCTGGTCTCTCACTTCTCAGGCACCACATGCAGTAATAGAGAGACAGAAAATAGATCAGCACAATTTGTATTTTTCCTACTACCTTCTCATGCTTACAAAAGCTTCTTCTCTGCATTAAGGATCAAAGGGAAGCAGAAAAGTACAGGTCCAGGAAAGTATGGAGGGCACCATGAAAACAACAGAGAACTGAAAGGCTGTATTTTTCTGGGGTTTTTTGCATTTTTCATGTTTATAAATACCAACAGTGCTTTTCATGATTTGGTCAATATTTTCATTTGCTCCTGGGTATGTGGTATGTACAGTCACAAACTGACTGTATGTGGAATGGAGACTCACTAGCATAGGTTTTCTTTCCCAGAAAATACCTACTGGTTATATGAGTTAAGTAAGCGTTAAATCTGACCCTTTTCAGTTGCTCAGCTTTCATGGTTTTGATTTTTACTGTTGCCATTTTGGTAATACTTCAGACTTTTGGGGGCAGATAAACTTGAAATCAAACAGACAAGTAAGCAAAGGAGTGCAGTAGGAACAACAAGTTGGTCATCTGAAAAGAAAGCATGTTAAGGTCTGTAATACATACACACAGACGCACTCCCACTTCTCCAAATCCCAGGAAGATGTGAGACCAATGTATTTTCCAATTTTTGTATGTTCTCTTTCAGGGATAAATTGCATTCCTTTTATTAAGCTGTACATGCAGTCTAAGCTTCCAAGGAAGTATCTCACTCCTGTGAACTTTAGTAACTTTGGGGGAAGGGAAGCAACTCCTGCTTTACTGCAGCCATTCATTTTCCTCATTTTACCGTGAGCAGGACAGTAATGCTACTTGCACACAAGAGGAAATAGGCAATCATTCTTTTCTCCTTTTTGCTTACATAAGAGCTGAAAGAGTTTTGTGTCCTTTGGCACGTATAAAAATTGTATAGCTTCAAAGTATGTGACTTCAAACACAAGTGAAATAGCACTGAAAGAACAAACAAATAAACAAAGATGGGGGGGGGGGGGGAAGGTATCGGGGCATGAAATGGGGGTGAGTGGTACACGAACAGTTGTTGTGTCTCTTGCTAAGGGAAAAATATGGAAAGTTATTAAAGGACGCTGAGAGCACAACTCTCCTGTCAGCATCAGGCTCAGGGTTAACATTTACCCTTCGATCTCTCTAACAGCACTAAAAATGGAAGGAACAAATAGTCAGTGCAAACTCAGAAATGCCTTTGTCACATATTCTCTCATATATTCTTTGTTCTTGCTTGCTACCTTCTGCTACCCAGCTGCTGCAAGAGTAATGGGAACTGTGGGTAAAAGAGAAGTCAGAAAAGAAAACAAAGGGAGGTGAAGAGTTTGGTGAAAGAGAAGCAGGTTCTGGATGTGATCCGAATAATTGTACCTTGCAAATGAGAAGACAGGTGAGAAAGAAACCACTGGAATGTAATACCAAAAATACAGTGATTATAATCAACATCAACGTAAAACGAAAGCAACCAATATGAACAACTAATAGCAGAAGTCATGAATAACAAGATCTGTGGATGGGCCTTTGAACTGTGTTGTATGATAGTGAATACCATGACTCATGTAGACAAATTCAGAATATGGAAGAGACGCTTGTACCAACTGCTTTCTCCCCATGAGGAAAACCCCGTTCTTAGGATTCATTTTGTAAAGTAAGTGATGTGTTTGGCATGCTGTCGCAAGTGCTTGCTGCAAAACTGCATGAGAAAGTCTGAAAAAACATGCATGAGACTGGAAAATAGTGTTTCTGGATGAGGAGCAGAACTGCTAATAAGGTCCCACAGTGCACAGGCTTCAAGTGGCTCCAAAGACCAGAACCTGTCTGACAGCTTTGGTTTGGTTTAAGTCTGCAAGGGCAGGCGTGAAAGGAATTGTCAGCTGGGTGCTTTTGACCAGCTACGACGTATGTGCTTCCTGAAACTGTCTTGGCAAGGCAACCCCAATAATTACCACCACTTCTCCCCCCTCCTTTTTTTATTTAAAAAAAAAAAAACCAGATTGGTGGCATTATTCATTTGGTTGAGTAAATGCAGAAATCTCCACCAACCTTCTTATGTCTAATGGAGATCTGAAACTTGCCTTGCAGTGGTATTAGCTTTCGTAACAGCAACGCCTCTTTGTGTCAACATGTCTCATTAAGTAATGAAGACTTTCAACTATCTGATTTTACTTATAAAGTTAGTAGGATTCATGATTTCTTTTTTGTTCTTCAAAAAGGGAATTGTTCTACTATTCTAACAGGCAGTGAGTCATGCCTAATTAAGGAAAAAAATACATAACCATTTACAGTGGGATTCTTGTATTGCAAAGAGCTGTTTTGTCATGAAGGCTTTTGGGGATTGAATTCCTTATAAATTTTTAAAAGGGGAGGGGGAGCAAAGAAATAATTTGAAACCTTTGCAACAATTCCCTTAACCCCCATCTTGTACTTAGGGTCAGTCTGTTGCAGGCAAACGCGTCGACACAGCCCAGATTACGCTCAAGTGGGGGGAAAAAAACAGCAGTGTCTGACAAAGGAACCAACAGTCTAGAATGCAACACAGATGCAGAAAGCTCAGCCAAACCCCAAAACTACGATATGTTTTCTTAAACTCTGCAATTTTTATTTCTTCCCCCCTCCTCTGCCGCCTGTGAGGACCAGGGACATTCCTAGAACTCTGTCCTCGCTGGCTGCGTCAAGGCAGCTGCTGAGGATGCTGGGACACTGTTTGTAAACACACTAACCACGTGCATGCAACCACATGGAGAGTCTTTGTCCTGACCTGAACATCTACCCACTTGGTAAGCCAGGGTATTACTGCAATGGAGCCAAATCCTTTTCCAACACAACATGACTTGCAGCTCACGCCAGGGCATTAGAAGACAAAGCTTAAGACTATTTATGCATTATTAGAAAGGAGATTAAGCAGGGATGCTGTTTAAATTTTAGTCACTGAAATACAAGTTTAAGGACAGGGTAGTTCATATAAAGAATGCATAAGTCATTATCCTCTTTATACATCTGCAAAAATATTGAACTTAAACCTGGAAACTTCTCCTCCTCCATGCATATACCTGGTGAAACCAATATTCATATGCTGGGAACCCACAAGGAATATATTTGAGGTTAGAGGTAATGCTGTAGAACAAACGAAGATATTTCACGTTGTCTAAATTGCATCACAGTAATTAATCAGAAAGTGCCAAGGCTACTGCCTTGTACCTGTGGAAGACACTTTCAAGGGGTATGTGGTTATTTAGCTACTCCTGGTTATCTTAGCTACCTTAACTACTCACCTGCTCACTTCTTTGCCGATTCTTTGAAACTGTCTTAAAAGATATGCTGTACTTTGTTAGGATTAAAATGCTAAATTTTCCTTTCTGGCTGAACTCGAGCCTAGAACAAGCTTATTCCTTTGCACACTACAATAGAAATGCTGCTTTTATTTTATTTTTAATAAGAGGGGAAAAAAAACACACACCAAGAATTAGGTCAAACCAAAGTGTCAATACTGCAAGCCTTTATTCATTTGTAAGAATAATCCTACTGGGGTTTCTTGCCATATAAATGCTACAAGGCAACAACACTCCAAATAGGAATCCACACCTCCACAAACAACCTTGTTTTTGAAGGACAGCCTGAATTTTGTTCAGGTTACTAAGATGATTCAGCTTTCTGGAAGGTGTGTGACAGAGATAAACAAGCCTGCTTGAAAAGACAGGAATCTAAATTTTTTTATGGCTTTTAATTGTTAAAGTGTTTTTCAAAGCACAGCAACTTTCTTTAAATTGTCCCCAGGTTTAAAATCCTTCACTATAAAGTAGTAGAGCACTCTTTCTGATAATCTCGTAAGGCAGGGATTTTTTTTTTTCCTTTCATTTCAAGAACAGTGCAAGATACATGGGTGAAATTAGTTAGCTTATTTCCCAAACCTTGTTTTTCTCTGCCTTCCTTCTTTTACTCCCTGCTACGTAATGTGGGGCTCATATCCAGAATTTTAATCCAAACAACCTTTTTTGGGTCAGTCATCATCTGTCCTTGGGATTAGTCCAGCTGATGCTGGAGGTTCAGAATTTTATTCATTAACCCCACCAACTCTATCTCCACCCACTCAGCAATTCCTTGGGAAAAATGGGTGATTTTTTTTGTTTGTTTGGTTGGTTTTTAAGAGACTTGCCTACCCTAAGGGAAGGCAGAAGTGATTTCTTTTCAATGGGTGACTGAGAAGATGATTACTCATGGTACTTTCCATTTGTAACGTTTTATTATCTAGGATATTGGGACCAGCTATGCAAACTGAACATGCAAGCAGTGATGATCTGAAAGTGTAACAACCGGAATTATGGAAACTTGTTACTAGTTACTTGTTCAGTGTTCAAAAGGATAATTTTCCTACAGAATATCATTAAATGAGTAAGAAGGTATTCACTGTCTTATGGAGTATGGGATCGGAACAATGCTACAAGTGTGATTGATTCATATAATTCCCTTTTTGGCTTTCAGCCATGGTGCAGTCATATGCTTTATCTCTGTTCAGACGACAGTTGTGTTTTTTTTTTTTAATAATGAATCATAGTACATCCCACTCCATTTCAGAACCAGCACATTGCCTTTCAAAATGATGTCACAACACTTACTGCTGTTGGCTGACTGCCTTAACAGCAATCAGAGAGCTGGACTAAATAAATACTGTATATTATTTGGCAAAATCATTTGTGGTTGTGTTCTCCAGCACAGTTTCCAAGATAACCACCAACTCTACTTGAAACTTGTCAACTTTGTTTTACCACTTTCAGGCTCCAATTGTGGAGCTGGCTTACAGATGCTGCTGCCACGCTTAGAGCTACTGTGTGGCAGTCAAGTGTGAGAGGTAGAAGGGTCACTCGCTGTGACAAGCCAAATTTGACAGCTCATCTGACATGCCACCTTGAAAAATGGACATTTTTTTTAAAAAAGGACCTTATTTGGCTCCCATATAAACACAGGACATATCTTCCACTCAGAAGGAAAAAGAGCAAGGGATCTGAAGTCCCTGCTTAGGCTCACTCCTGAGAAAATCACTTTACTGCCCATGCAAGTAACTTAGAAGCGAAGCACTCCCTGTAATCCCTAACAGGATTGGTAACACTAGTCCAACCCAAACTTCATGGTTTTCAACACCTGAGCAGCAGATTTGTTCCAAAACATGGTGAGGTGTTTGGTTTTGGTTTTTTCCTCTTTACAACTAGTAATTAAAGGAAGACTATGGGAGACAGAGTCCTAGAAGCATCTGAAGTGCTCAGAGCAAGAAGGAATGCTCCCTTCCAACTCCAGCAGCTGAAATCCCCATTCCAGCAGCAACTACAGGGTCTCCCAATTCTGCAGAGAAACCAAAACATTTAACAGGCTCCTAATTCTGTTACCCAATGCAGCACTGGTACCATCAAGAGACCTTGGAAATCAGTCTGTCATAGTAACTCCTGAGCGGGCACACATTTCTTGTTCTTTAAACAATGCTGTCACGCCGAAGTCTAGGACCATGCGCACTGTATCAAAACAATACCAGTTTCCCTGGCTAAACACCAAATATCAGCACAACGCCAAAGTCCTCCCTAAAAGCCTTACTATGAACAGTGGTAGTTTGGCAAATCTGGGAGCCTCAGCGTCTCCCGTTCGACCTTTTCTTCTTTTGATGATTTGCTAATGATTAGTTCTAAAATGGACAATACAAAACCACTTTCTGGTGCTCCCTGGATGCATTCACAAAGTTTTTTTGATGTCGCTTCCCAAAATGAAACAAGTTATTTCCAATGAAAGATGACTTTTGAATTCTTCATTTCATATAAACAGCAGCTTAGTCCCATCACCTGAACACTGTTATTTTTCACATCTTTGCCCTCCTTTTCCTCCTCCCTGCACCCTGGTTGCTGGATTTAAATGGTTTTTTTACTTCATTGGCAGGGTTCATACTACGCTTTCCATGACACTGAGGAAGAGACACAAAATATTGCCTGACAGCAATTTATTTACATTGGTTCCAAATTGTTGTTTTTCTGCAGGATAAAATCAAAGATGCGTACATTCTTTCAAAGTGTTAACAGCAGCAGATCTGACAGACTAGGAGTTCTTGACTTCGATTTACCAATGTTTGAGACACAATAGACTATAGTAGAAAGAATGTCGTTTGGAGTAGGGAAAGATACATACAAAATTGTCTTAATGCAGATGTGGCAAAATAGTATCAGTGTTTGTATCCAGTTTTATTTGAGTCTTTTGAAAAACAGCAGCTATTTAGCAACTGAGAAGTGAAGTGTCAGAAGACAGCAGCAATCAATGTGCCATGTGTTTTGAGAGAGAAAGAGCTGAAAGAAGTAGTGTTTCTGTATGATAGTCTACTAAAAGCTGTTACCTGACCATTGTCAGTCACAGACCTTTAGCAATAGTAAATGGTAAAAATGATAATCTATAAAGAAACTGCATAGGCTTACCTTTACTTGGAGGGTTGCAAGAAATTAATT
Organism: Falco cherrug; assembly: GCF_023634085.1. Classification (NCBI taxonomy): domain Eukaryota; kingdom Metazoa; phylum Chordata; class Aves; order Falconiformes; family Falconidae; genus Falco; species Falco cherrug. Next base: position 69,951,417 of record NC_073697.1, read on the forward strand.
GTGAGGTGACCAGGAAAAGGAAAAAAAAACATTAAGAAGGAAAGAAGTTTTGGGAAATGTAACAGTAGTTGAGGGGCAGGCAGCCCTACGTGCTCAAAGAAACCTGCTTATTTTCCATGGCTACTGGTAAAAGAAACCAGTAAGTTCATCACACACCACTTAAGGAAATTTGTCTAACTCCCAAAAGATAACAGAAGGAATGATTTATAGTCTACGGTCAGACTGCCACGCCAAGGGCATCTCTTAAAAGGACGCTGTATGCACCGTTGTGTTGGTTTTGCCACCTTTTATTCAGTCAGATCCCCCTCTAACTCGAGTTTATACACGACTCGTGACCATTAACAACTCCCTGTTGAGTATCTTCAGCAATCATGTCCCGTTTTGCACTTTACAGCCTCCAGAGAAAGTGCTGTGGTGGAATACACAAGTGAATATACACGTTACTACACTCACCCCCTGCTGCAGTAAGTCAACCTGCTATTAACATGCAAATAAAATGGCCTCATTAGCCGACAAACAACACCCACTAACCTGCTTTCACTAGGGACAGTATCTCCTCATCTCTGAAACTCCTAAACTTCACATTCAAAAAGAAAAAAAAAAAAAAAAATTACGCCGGACTGATATTCAGAGGTGCCGAACACTGCTTAAAGCCTGCATCTTTGCATGCCGCTCATCATGGAAAACAAATCTCACGATGAGATAGATCTTTGGTTGCAACATTTCAATGAAAGCAGGCTAGACCACATCACTTCTCCCCTCACCTCGCCCTCTGAAAAGGAAAATTACTTAGCAGAAAAGGGTGTCTGCTGAATTTCCAAGGTTCAAACCGCGAGCCGAAAAGCGTCCCTTTAACTAAGGACACGACAGCGAGCGCAAGCGTCGAAGGGGGTGATTTAACGCCAATAACTGCCCCGATGCGAGCGGACGGCGCCGCGCTCCCGACTTACGAACGCGGTAAGGTGGCTGCTCGTGTCTGTCATCTGGCGGGGAACTAGCCCGGCCTCACCGAACGCGCTATTTCGGGGGAACGCGCACGGGAAAGTAATTCTGCTTTCCTTCCCGTAGCCACATTGTGCAAGTGGCCCCGACGGCAGCGTTTGGCAACGCGGACAAAACGCGCGTGTAGATTGCACAGAAAAAGGAAGGCCTCGCAGCGAGCCCCCCCGCCGCCCGCCCGCACTTCTCCCTCGCCCCCCAACGCCGGGTTTCGCTTCCCCCTCCGCTGCCCCCCGCCCCCCAAACTCCGCCAGCCCCCCCGCCCCGCGCCCCCCCCTTCCCCGGGGCTGCGCCCGCCTTTGTGCCCGCCCGGGGCCGGGGAGCGGCACAAAGCCGGGGCCCGCCGCCGCCCCGGACCCCGGCCGCGCTCGGCGGGGCTCGGCGCGGGAAGCCGGGAGCGGGAGGGCCGGTCCCCGCGGGGCGCGGCGGAGGGGAGCGGGGCAGCCCCCCGCGGCGGGGCAACCGCCGGCCGGCCGGGGGGGCTCCGAGGGGCGCGGGGCTCCTCCCGCCGCCGCCCCCGTCCCCCCGCCACCGCCGCGCAGACAAAGGCGCGGGGAGGGGCGGCCAGGCAAACTTGGGGGCCGGCCCCGCGGGGACGGGACGGCGGGGGCCCCGCGGCGCCCCCCGCCGCCTCTGTCAGTCAGCCATGTTGGGGGAGCCGCGGCGGCGCCCACCCCCCGCCGACACCCAGCGGCGCGGCGCGGCCCCGCGACACCCCCGGAGGGCTGGGGGGAAGGCGGCCGGCCTGGGGGACCCGCTCTGACCTCTGCCGCGTCCCTCAGCCTTGCCGACATCCAGCACGCACAGCCGGGCGCCGCGCTCCCCGCTCCTACAGGGCCGCCATCTTGCTTCCTTCTGCTCCTTGACGAAAGCGGCCGGGCCCCCGCATCAATATGCACGCGGCGCCCTGACGTCGGCGCCCGCCCCGCGCGCCGCGCCGCCCCGCGCGCGCAACACACCCCCCTCGGCACCCCCTGTCCGCGCCGCGCGGCGCCGGGCGCCCCCGTGCAGCCAGCGGGGACGGGCGTGGGGGCGCCCCCGCCACCGGCCCCGGCCCCGACCGCGGGGCTGCGGCCGCTTTTCGGCCTTTTGCGTGCTCCCCCCGCCCGCCCCGCCGCCCCCTCCCCGCCTTTGCCGCCCTCGCTCCCCGCTTCGCGCCCCGCCGGAGCCGGTGGGTGCGTGGGGCAGCGCGGGGTGCCGGTGCCGCCCGCCAGCGGCAGCCCCCGCCGCCCGGGTCACCGTTCTCCCGCACCACACGCTCCACCTCCCTCCGCGGAGCCGGCGGCGCTTTCCCACGGCCGCGGGAGCCCGTCTGCCATCCCCGCAGACGCGGGCGGCTGCGGGGGCCGCGACTTCGCCCTCGGGCTGCTCTCCGCCGGCCGCCGCTCGGGTGCTCGGTAACCGGCTGGCAGCGTGAGAGGAAAGCCAAAACCAAAGAAGAACCGCTGTCAACGTGTCCCCGGGCTTCCTCGCCACCGGGTCCCGCGGCTGCCCGCGGGAATGTCGCAGCGCGGGGCCAGCCGGGCCCCCGGCCGGGCGAGCACCCGCCCCACGTGGCTGCAAAGCCCGCGGCCCCGGTGCGGGACGCTCCGCCAGCGGGGCCGATGGCGCCGCTCCCGCACTCCGGATCTTCGCAGGGGAAAGGGCTCCGTGCCCGCCACAGCTGGAGCCCCGGGAGGGGGTCTGGCTGCCGGCCTCGCCCCGCCGACCCGAGAGGGGAGCTCGGTGCCTTCACCCCCGGCCGGCCAGCCCCCGCCAGCGGGTGACCGGCTGCCGCCGCCGTGCCCCCGTTCACTGCCCTGCTCCCGCGCCGCTCGCCGCCCTCCTTCGCCGGAGGAGCTGGAGCCCTTCCAGCAGGGCAGCCGCGGGGAGCAGAAGCCAGAGTAAGCAACAGCTGCCTCCGTGAGAACCGGCTCTGGGGGCTCACACTGCCCCGGTGCCCCCCCCTCCACCCTGCTGTCCCCCTGCCCAGGCAGAGCAGCCTCCCGCTCTGTCCCGGCCTGCCGGGGAGGTGTTGCGGGGCAGGGGACGATCTGAGGAGGGCATTAGCTTCCCGGCAGGACCCTCTCCCGCCCGCGGACGTGTCCCCGACCCTGGGCTCGGCAGGCGGGTCTGCAGGTGCTGCACGGAGGGCGACCCCCCGGCGCTCCCTGCCCGCAGGAGGCCGGCTGGCGGGACAGCGTTCTAGCAAGATGCGAAATCCGGTGCTCTCGATGCAGATCGGACTGATTTCTAGGAAGTTCAGGTCATCGCTGAGTAATTTGTTTTTCACATCACAGGTTGTTCTCGGGCTTTTGCTTTTGCTTTGGTTTCTGTGAAATTTCATTGCAGAAGCAGGCTGCGCACAGAGAGTTGCCGTTACAGCTTGCTAAAATAGCACTGCGCCGGCGGCGGAGCATCACCTCTGTGCCCCTGCCGGGCGGCTCGCTGTCCCCAGAGCTCGGGAGGGAGCTGGCCTGGCTAGCCCTGTCCCGTTGGGAAGATACGTGGGGTTTCTAATTAAAAAAAAAAAGGGTCTTCATGTTTGCTGCCGTAGAACTTTCAGCACCGTCCCGTGCAGCCTAAACCTGTGCGAATAGGCTCTGGCTCTGCCTCTTCTTGGAAGAGCAAACGACGCCAAGAATGGCCAAAGTCTCTCTCAATCTTGCCAGTTTTGTTTGTGCTTTCACAGCGCTTCCAGCAGGCTTTAATCAGTGTTCCAAACTCTTTCAAGTCTGCAGATTTATTAAAGCCTGGTGTTGCTTTTTCCCCCTTGGTGTGGCACATCCAGCTGACATGACCAGGAACGAGCACGCCCGACCTCTCAGCGGGTGCAAAGTGCTGTCTCCTCCCCGGCCCGCTCTTACAGCACCTGCAGAAACACCTCCGGCCGCTGCACCGTCTTGTCCTGCCTCACCAGGGCACGGCACCGGCGAGGTTCGCCCGGGCCTCTCTGCGCTGGGTGAGGTGACCCTCCCTTGCATGGCCCGGGTCCCTCCCGTGGCCGTGAGCCCTTCGCAGTCACAAGCAGCAGGTGGCTGGTTTTGGCAGGACCTTGCCGCGCCGGCTCCTGCTTTCAGCAGGGTCACAGCCCTTCCTTTGCACAAGCAAGCAGCTGCAAACCTGGCTGAGTGCATGAAGGAAAGAAAGGAAAAAAAAATCACCAACCACAAAGCAGGAGTTTTACACTGAGCTGGGATTCTTTTCTTTTTTTTCTGACTGTACTTCTGTGCTGAAGATAAGAGACTGCTCATGCATATCTGACTTGCATGTAGGAATGGGAGAGAAACGTGCATTTTTTAAATGCTTCCTGTCATAGGTGTGGTTCGTGTCTCTATTATTTTCTTTCTCTCTCTTTTTTTTTTTTTTTTTTTTTAATTTTACTGCCCTACTGACAGCCTCTTGTAATCACCAGGCTCAATAAACTCAGGAGCAGTCCTGCTGAACCAGCGGTTCTGTCTTCCCTCCCGGAGCACAAGGCACATTTACCGGAGCCTCCCCTGCTCAGCTGGGTTGTGCTCAGCTATCCTGACCTACAAACCTCCTGACTGACCCGGTGCCATCACATAGCCTTGCTGCATTTTGACAGACCGCAGGATCTTGTGGCTTCCAAATCAGTGCAGCTTGCTCCACAAGGCACATTTCTTGGTATTCGTTAGCAGCCTAATGAGAGGGACATGGATCTAATTTCCTCCTTGGAGTAGTTCTGTTGGCTTCAATGTATTTACTGTTTAAAGAAAATTGGACTCATTTTGCTTTGCCTTATCTTTAGCTATCAAACAGGGAGAAAAAATGCCTGAACTTGACCATGATGAGAAGCGACTTAACCCCCCCACACACATGCTCTCACCCTTAAAGAGTTGGGGGGGAAAAGCCTTTTACGTTTCAAACATGCTGTTCCCAGCCTGGAGTTGCATGCATTGTTCAAAACAAGTATCTGCTGTAAAGAATGGATATGAAGCTTCCTTGGAAATGTGCTGAAATGCACTTAGCTCAAGCAGTATTCTGGAGCTGTTTCTAGGGCTATCCCAGCCACACCATTTTTCTTCTCGGTCAGTCTTTTCATCTATAAGCAATGAAAAGAAAAAAAGAAAAAAAGAAAAAAAAAAGACATCTCAACTGATTAAAGGCATGCAGTTGTGAATCCTACCAAAAACCCCACTCCAGACTACGTGTGTCCACTGCTGCTCTTGTAAGGAACAGCTTTTGCTCCTTTTGAGATCTGCTGGGAACAGAATAATCTGCTTCGATCTCTTTGAGCAGAGTGTTAATAGCAATACAGCCCAGAGACCCGATTGTCACACGGTGCGGCTGCAGGACAGGTACTTGGGGAGTCGCTGCAGTTGTGGCCAGAGCAGTTTTTCTCATTTCCCCAACAGGCACTGCAGCGAGGCAAAGGTTTCATGGGCAAAATGTCAGGTAAAAAACATCCTGTCACTTGGCAATTACAGCATTTGTGTGTATAATGCGTAATTACACACAGATCAACGGTTTAAAAGGCCATGGGCCTTACCCCTCTGCTAGAAGGAAAGCTCACTCCCCACGAAGGATGTCGGGGCAGCCAGGGCACAAGCTGCAGCCAAAGTTTTCTTCTAACTCTAAAGCTACAATGAGCAAACCTGACTGACTTACTGACAGAATGTAATGTGCTTGCGTCCCTTCAGCCCCCACATGAAACATTCAGAAAGACGTACAGTACAAATAATTTTTCACCCTTACCCTGCATTGAAGAATAGTGGGGATATATTGACTACCTGCTTCACGTAGCTTTCTGGGCCAAATTCGACTCCGACTTAAAATTTCTGTGCAAAAAGCAGTTCAGAGCCATAATTAAATTGTTTCTACTGAGCCTGCAATTCTTCATGTTGTTTTATTCATGTTTTCTTCCCCCCATGATGGAGCGTGAACAGCTACGTGAGGTGAGGGGAAACAAATTTGCTAGACAGCCTGTTTCACCTCCTTGAGCAAACCCCAGGAGTCCAGAATGCAGTTGCAGCAAGCTAGGTCTACAGAAAATCTCTCATGTCCATTCTCCACATAGACATTTGTCTCTGTCTTCCACCGAGGGACACTGATTTCTCAAGGGGCCTTGTCAGGATCACAGCAGCATCCACCAGAAGCCCTACAGGGACAAGGTGTGGGAAAGGCAACGGGACCGGTTCAGCAAGTCATCATTTTGCTTTGGTCTATGCTTTCAGCAGGGCTTTTTCAGGTCCTGAGACACCTGCTTGTCCATGTGCTCAAGAGCCCAGCCTCAAAGCTGAGGGATCGGACTGATGGGCAGCAGGGGGGTGGCTCTGCCAGACTCCAACAATTTATTTTTTCCCTGAATTCATCAAAAGTCACTATTTGTCATTTCTTGGCATTGCTTGCCTGGGCAGGAGGGGGCTTTTCCAGGACTGTGCAGATGAGATGGTGCAGAGGAAACACGGGGGAAGCCCAGCCTGTTCATGGTAGCTCAGTTGCTGAGTTTTGGGAGCAAGGTGCCCGATGGCTGGGATGCCTGCTGGGGCAACATCAAAGCTGCGATGCGTTATCCACCCAGTGCCACCATTCTGCTGGTGGCAGGTGCCTGTTGGCGATGGAGGAGAGCTGCAGGTGGTTCAACTTTTCAGCCCTTGGCTTTTTGCTCATGGTTACAGATGTCTTTATGCTGCTCGTAGTGTTTATGGCTCTGAAGGTGACTGTAGCCTTGTGATTGCTCAGGCATTTGTGGCTGGAAAACCTGAATCTGGGCACCTCAGGTGCCCTCTGGGCATTGCCTGTCCCCAGGACCGTGGCTGGGGTGCACGTGGGGGTAAGGGAGGCATAAGGAGAGGTGAAGCGGCAGGACCTTCCATGGGTCTGAAGGTACAGCTTGTCCTTTCAGGGCCCCAGGCTTACTTTTCTATAGCTGTGGGAGTAAAATCTTGAATCCTTGAATGCAAGGGAAGTGGAGACTCCCCTCACAGGCCTGTAGGGTAAGGTGCTGGCTGAGGGATGGAGACCTGGTCTGTGGTTTCCCCTGGGGAGTGGCATTCTGTTGACTTTCAGTAATAACCTTCCAGAAAAAGGCCAAAAGCTGACCTGCAAAGAAGGGGCTCTCAGCAGCGTGTATAGATCCTGGACACAATCAAATTGGTGACATCTGGGACCAAAGTCAACTCTCTCCCCGCTCTGCTCATCCCACTCTGCAGCTTGCTGGCATCCCTCAGTGTCTCTACTCTTGGACTACAGGACTGCGGGGAGGGCAGAAAAGCTGAGAAAGCAAATGAACCAATTCAGTACCACAGACCACCACGTGCAGGGAGACAAAAGCAGAATGTGTCGGAGCTCTTCCCCAGAATACCTGCTTCCAGGAGCAGAGGGGATGACCAGTTTTGCTCCATCAGTCTCACTTGCTGTGGCTGAATGCTCTCCCACAGGCAAATGCCTGCAGGAGCAAAGCACGGTGAGCTGTGCTGTGTTTCTGTCAAGCGCATTACACAGCTGTCAGGAGTCTTGAAACCGCACCGTCACAGTCAATCCAGCTGTGGGGAGGAAAGCTGGTGTGGAGCTGTGCTGTTAGCCCTCTACGGTATCATTACAGCAGTGACGTGAGACCGGGAGTGCTCCTGCGTGGTGCCACCAGCCCACCAGTGTCAAGCTCTGTATGTAACAGCATGCATCTCTCACCGCCTTTCCAGGCTAGAGCAACATTCGGTAGCTGTATCCATAGATTCTCTGATTGTTGGAGGAATTAAAATCCTTTGATAAGCCTGAGCTGTGAGCATTTTACTGCTGCATGAATAGCTAAGGGCTCGGGTGGACTGAGCAGAAGAGGCAGCCTACAGCTGTCAAATCCCTTTACTGACTTTTTTCCCTGCCTTCTCTACTGATGTTTGGTTTTCTCATCATCTTCAAATCCTTCCACAGCCGTGGTCAGCATCCTGGCATGCATCCTCATGTACTGCCCATGGGGTCTGCTGCACTGCCCAGCATCACTGCTGGCTGGCAGCCCTCGCCCTGCGGCTCTGCAGCAGCGTTACTGGAGCAGGCGGGTGGACAAGACCGTGGAGTTTCCCATGTTCTCTCTCTGGTCTCTGCCGGTGGTCGTGATGGAGAAGGATCCCTTGCACATGAGCTCTCAGTAGCTGTGTGAGCAGAGCCTGTGTGAAGTGGGGACTGGTGCAGGAGGTGTCAGTGCTTCTGTTCCTCGACACCAGCAGCATTGGCTCCAGCCAACACAATGTTGCTCCCGGGCCCTGCCTTCTCCTCAGCTTTACTGAAAAGTGTCCCAATTTGAACAGTGGTTCGTTTTCAGAGGCCACTCTGTCTCTGTCCCTGAACATGACTTTTGGTCAACTATGAATTGAAGGGGACAGACGGAGGGCTAAGTTCCTACGGGTGCTGGTCCCTGAGAGGTGCTTGGCATCTTCTCTCATTTTAGCCTGACTCCAGCTTCCTAGGAAAATCAGGTTAGGAGATGGAGGCATGGCTGAGCTCTTACCTCCCGCAACTGCATTTTTAAATTGGATGTCCGAAGACAGGCTCCCTGTGTCTGTAGTTAGGCACTGAGGAAATGTGGCTTTGTTACAGGGGAGCTTGATGTCCGCTGGTGTCACTAGTAACAGTCTCAGGGAATCAGTACTCGTTCGTTTTAGGTAGATATTTTCCTGTATATAGATTAAACATACAACTTTAGAAATCAGGAATTTAGTGATTTTCTACAGTTCATCTCACAAGCAGGAGGAAAAGGGTCTTGCATTGACTTGGAGAAGCCAAGGAGATGTGCCACTTTTTGCAGTGCAGCCTGTTATTTCCTGGCAGATATGAAAGCTGGCTCCTAAGAAAGTCTTGTGAAGGGAAAAGCACAGAGGAAAAACCAGCAGGAGCTGATGAAACAGCTAAACCAGGTGACACACAGAAACCTGGGCTGCGATACAGCGAATGCTGGCCTTTGGGAAGAGCCTTAGCTGTGTGCCTGGGCAGGAGCTGGGAAAGGCAGTGGTTGCATGGTCATGCAACTCATAAAAAGCGTTACCTTTTCATCTTTAATCACTGTTTGCCTTTTTAATGGGCTCGGTGGGACTCTGCTTGTTTGTTTCCCTTCTCCCAGCACATCCAGAAGAGAAGGCCAAACCTAATCACGGGGTTGCCATCGCCCCTGTGATTCAGAAATTCTTAGCAGAAGTGACTGTCATGTTTCTTCATACCCTTAGCGCAGGCACAATTATATTGAGTTAAATTCTTCTTAAATCAAATTTGCCCTATAAATAAAAGCTATATGCAAAGCTAACCGCTTTGCAGCATGAATTTAAGCAGCTAAATGGTGTTCAAAAGCAACGTAAATGCATGCGTACCCATGACCTTGTTAGCACAGATTTTCTAATCTAGAAGCAATATATAAAGAAGATAAATGTTATAGCTGTCTTTGTCTCTTTTGATTTCCTTCTCCAGCAGAGCAGTTCATCCGTGGTCCTAGCTGAGCTGTCAGCTTGCTTTGATTTTTTCTTGCATGCCTGCTACTGTTTAGGCAGGGAGTCAGCACCGTAGCTCCTAGGGGGAGATGTGTTCAGACACAACCTGGCAATAGCCTGGGGTTTTGCTACTTGGGGAAGGAGCTGTGTTTGGTCCTTTTTATTTGGGTGAGTGTGGGGGTGTTATATGCAGTCTCCCTTCCTCCCTTCTTCAAAAAGCTGTAGAAAAGCTCCACTGAAAGATGCAGACATACATCAGACACACAGTCACCACATTGTATATATTAAAAGGTACAGTTTTGTCTGAGGATTTGAAGAACAAGAGGAATAGGCTGGCAGGGCTCTGCAGCTACGAGGCACCAGCAGAAGTCCTTGCCACCCTGAGCAACTTAAAGAAACCCCAAAATTCTCTATTCTTTTGGGGTGTTCAGACAGTGGAGAAAATCCAGCTGCTTTTCCTGGCTCATTGGTGCAACTTTCACTCTTGCCAGCCTTTCTCCGTGGGCAAAACGTACCATTCCGTGCCCCTTTTTGGTGGGTGGCAGGCAGTGCAGCAGCAGGCGGAACTTGCTTTGGGTTACTGGGATTGGTGGGTGCCTTGGAGCGGAGCTGGGAGCTGGTGGCCAAAGTGTGGCCAGGGGTCAGCCTCAAACTGGTGTCGTGCACCTTTCTGCACAGCTGGTGTCTCCAATGTAATATGCTGCTGGCTGTCAGAATGAAACATAGCCATGGCGCATCTCGGCAGTGACAACCTGCCCTGGCTTTTCTTTCCCTTAATGGGGTGTTGAGAGACATGGAACAAATTATTTTATGAAGCTGGTAGAAAGTAAAAAAAAAAATTTAAAATGTAGTTGTTGGGATGATCTCTGCCTTGCTAATTCCATCTCTGAAAAATCAGAAATTGTATTAAAAAGTGATTGCTGTGAGAGGAGATTGTCTGTGGCTGTGGACTCTGATTGCCACATAGTCTGCAATGTATTTGTTTTATTTCCATCCAGGAAAAAGCTGTGGATGAGCTTCCTGCCTGGTGACAGCATCGTCAGTTTTTTGCGGTGCCAAGGAAGTGGGAGTGCCACCGATCAGAGATCCCTAAACTGAAGCAGCTTAAGAGGCACGAGTTTTAGGGGATAGTTACTTGACATTTCCAGAAAATTCAGCTGCTGGATGCTTTTAGGGCATCTCAAATTAGGGACCTGCTTTCTGAGATTTTTACTTCCAGTCCCACTTTGCCTTGCTTTTCCGTTGGTAAATAAGACCACTAATACCCTTATCAGCAGAGGGATTTAGCAAAGATAAACAGATTTGCTTTTAATTCCTTCAGAAATCATGCCAGAAGTACAGAAAATAAACAGGAAGTGTTTGGACACTCATCACAGAAGCAAACCAGGACTGCAGAGACTCTGGGGGACAGATCACAGTCCGGAAAGATGGATAGGGAAGGGCACAGCTGATTTAGTAAAACTAAGCAGAAAAAACAGGGGTTAAATTTTACAGCAAATACCAAGAAAGGCTGTTCTTCACCTGATGTTCACCAGGAAGCAAGAGGAAGATTTACTGAATGAGTTTGGAGACAAAGAGGGAGAAAGGGAGAGTGTCAAGAGGTGGCTTGTTCCAGCCCACTTGGTCGGAAGGGAGATGTTTGGGAAGGTACCACATGAGCAGCTGCTAAGCAGTGACCCGCTGGCCATGCAAGACTTCAGCTACCCCTGCCCGCGGTGGGACAGTCCCTGAGAGGGGCACAGGCTTGGCATGCCCGGGGACACCAGGGACACGTGGCAGAAAAAGCTCCAAAGGCACCAGTGCTGTCCCAGGGCAGATGGCGCCCAGCCATGTGTTTGCCGTGGGAGGTATCCCCTGCTGTTCAGCAGTATGTTAGGTGAGGGAGTTCAGAGATGGTCTGCAGGAATGACAGCTTATACAGTGAGGCTCTCCCCCAAGCAGAAGGGTTTGGGGCTGCTGAATTGGGATTTTGGCAGCTGTGAGGATGCGGGAAGTTGTCTGCTCCATGTTAAATTCTTTTAAAATGCTGAGCCTTGACTGCCCTTCACATCCACTGGAAATAAAGCAAGAAAAACCTGGGGTAATTGGCAGCAAGGCACATCTATTGTCAAGACAATAATTTCTGACTGGAAAGATAGTTCTGTGCTGAAACAAGTTGCCTAGAGAAGATATTGCCCCAGAGGCTCAGCAGGGCAGAGCCGAGCCTGTCAGGATACATCCACCCACACAGGACAAGGGTGGACCAGGAAACCACCTGCAGTTCTTCTCAGACCCACGTTTCCATCACGTCCAGAAAATTACGGACTTTTTAAAGAGTGTTGGGAAGAACAACAGCATCCCAGTTGGAGACCATACAGTAAATGAAATCTGAGTGCTGAGAGTAAGATAAATAGTGGAGGTGTGCCATTTGCTGGGCACTCATAGAGTTACAGGCCACATCATCACAGGTGAAGGAGGGGCACAATTTACACAATTTCAGCTGTAATCACTTTTTTTCCAGGATGCTGGGAGGGGGACTAAACTTGCAATATTGAAATATGTATTGGAAAAATATGGCTAGTTGTAAACTGAGGAGTGACTTGAATGGAAGATATTCTTTGACTTATGAAGATGGCAGTCTAACAAAGCCAAGCTTCAGAAGTATTTTAAATCACTTAAGTACAATAAAAATATGTAAATGTTAAGTCAACTGAAGGAAATAGAATTCTGATGGGAAATACATGATGGGGAGCAGAGACATTCAAAGTAATTACTGTAAGGCTATATCTGTTTAGGGACAGGGGACACATCAAAATGATGCTGACACGTTGGAAAAGGTTTGGAGAGGACCTGCCACCTTGCCATCAGTCCCTGACCTTTTTTCTGAGGTCAGAAAAACTTGTGTCCCTCTGAGAGATGTAAAGAAATTCACCCTATTTATTTTAAGAGATGCAAGGTTAAGATCACAGTTCTCAAATGTCTACAAAGGGAAACATTCTTGGTAGCTGCAAGTCTGCAAGTCCTTTAATCGGGTAAACAAAGGCAAACCAAAATGCAATGGACAGGGGCTAAAGCTGGAGAAATTCAGTCCAAAAGGTTCTCATTTTCAAAAGCAAGTGGCATTATTTTCCTAAATTGTGGAACACTTTAGCAGGGGAAGTGGCAGAGCCTCTCCATCAATGGCTTGTCTAGAAGATGCGCTGTGGTGCTTTAGCCAGTCACCTGGAGGCTGTGCTGTGTGAGAAGTCAGGCCAGACAGTTGTGTGGTCCAATCTAGTCCACAGATCATGATTTTCTGTTGCTATGATTAAAGTGCAATGCGTGTGGTTAACCTGAAGATACCTGCCCTGTCGCTGGAGGTCTGTGCAGTGAGCAGATGCCTGGTGTTCAAGAGTGAAGAGTTAAAGTGCAAGGTCCACCCCCCCACCCCCCCCAAAAAAAAGGTATTTACTGCACAGTGCTTCCCAGGCTTTTGAAGCCAAGGATTGCCAAAGGATTCAAGGGAAGTGGCTGTTAGCTCACTAGCAAGCCTGTGAAACTCTCATTCATGAATTACTTGGTAAAAGAAACTTTGTGGGCTATTGCCACCGGGCTCTGTGGTTTTGAGCGTTTCAGCTGGCTGTCCCTCCCTGCCAGAGCTCTTAATTTTCAAGCAACAAAAAAAGTGGTGCTCCATCTGAGGGAGGTCAAGAGAGCAACAAGTTTATGAAAACAGCAGGACTCAAATTAATAAATGTAGGTGGGATGGAGATGGTGAGGTGCATTTGTCTTTCACATCTAGTCACCCATGTTAATCCGTTCTAATTGCATTAGAGGGAATGAAAGGGCAACAGAGCTGATGTTTGCTGATGCCAGTGCTTGGAGCAGCTCTGGGCATCTGCCGGGAGATTTCACTGGGACAGCTGCACTGCAGGCAGATGCCTTCACCTCTCTCAAGCGAAGGTAAGCACACAAAACTTATGTGTCTATATTAGATTAGTGACAGGATATGTACATATACATATGTATCCATAAATGCTCTCAGGAAAGACATCTTAGCTTAAAAGTTTGCAGTTGATGAAAACATAGTACCCCTTCACTCCAAACTTAGATGAGACCCACACTTTCCATATTGAAAAAGAAGCTTTTAATTTCTCTTTTGCTCCTCCTGCACTTCAAATGCAATGTTTTCCCAGCAGATAACATTCATCACGTCCCCCATAATGGGCTGGCTCTTTCATACTGATCATCTCCGACAAAGTTCTTGAGTAACAAATTTGGTCTTGTCAGTAGAGGCCTCAGTACAGCTCAGAGTCTGTGAATCTCACTGAGGACAAGCTTTGCCGAAGTAAGGAGGGCAGGATCTGGTCTTTGAGCTAAACATCATCCAGAACTGGTGTTTTTTGCATTTCAATTTATTTAAACTTGGCTTTTTTCCTCCCAGGTCCATGGTTTTGCTACATGCAAATCAGCAGCAATGGGGAGGTAAAAATCCCTGTCGGAAACCCCCTCATTCCATCGTTGTACCTGATTGTGCATCGCCTGGTGTCTGGAGGGGACAGCAAACCCCTTTTGGCTCGTGCACATCTTGGGGTGGTATCTGTGAGTGGGGAGGAGTGGAAAAGAGCAACACGGGAGTGCAGAGACCTGGTGTGCATATCCCTTTGATCCAACAGCCACAAGGAGTTGGCATTTTTTAAGATTCCCTCCCATCTTGCTTTCCTGGCTTGTTTTCAATTCTTAGGAATGGTGGTGGAGAAGGCAGTGAGCACGGAGTGGTGGGCAGCAAGGGCGATGCCATGCTCAGGGATGGAGCCCCAGCTCCCAGCTGGGACCCTTCAGGTGACAGCACTGGTTCAAGGTATAAGATGGTGCTGGGCAGGAAGTCAAATGGCAAACACTTGCCTGCCAGAGTGGGGGGGATACCACCGTAGGAAACTGCACAGGCACAGCTTGCTTCTGGCTAGCATTTGCAGACAAATTGAAGGGAAGCACCAGCAGCCTCCTCACCCCTGGGGGCCTGGCAGAAGCATTTTCCTGCTCCAGGGGGTTTACCTGTCCTCTCCATGGATGGTCTGGTGCCCCGCAGGCTGGTCTTCTGTGTGCTCCTGGTGGGATGGCCCATGGCAGAGGGCACCATGGAGAGAACCTGGCGGCTGCCTGGGACATGATTTATCTGCTCTGGGAGGGTTTTGCATGGGCATGTCGAACAGAGTGCTTTTTCCTCCCAGCCGTGATGGGTTGCAGCAGACGAATGTGCAAGTGCACCACTGAGTATTAAAAAACCACAAAACCCCCATGATCTGATCAGCAAAGACCTGTGAGATCGGTTTAAAAAATATTATTTTTTTCTTTTGTGGTAACTTTTACATTCTTTGTGTTGAACCATCTGGGGTTTGAGTGGGTAGCAACTGCTTGAAGTTTCTCCAAAACCAGCACCTTGAGCTGCAGCTTTCTGGGTCTCCCTTCAAAGGAGAAGATGCTGGGAAGAAACCAGGCAACTCCAAAGCCTTGGCTCTTGGGCTGAGTGTGGGTCACAGGTGGGTCAGGGTTGGTCCCAGGTCCTGGTCCAGGCACACTGATGTGGGTACAAAGGGTGAGGTTTAATGAAACGTGCCAGGTGAAGGACTTGTCCTGGCCTTGTCTTTCTCCAGTCCTCCCTCCCTCCCCATCCCCTGCTCCCTCTCCCAGTCACCTTCCCAGTCTGCCCTCTGGTCTCACAGGAAAGCAACATCCTTTTCTTTCCAGGGGGAGCTGGTTGGCAGCCCCACCACCATGGCTGTAGCAGCATCCATAGGCTGCAGCTGTGGAAAGCTTCTTTTTAAGCACAGCCCCCCAGCACAGTCGGGGAGGCAGGGCGCTGCATCTGTCTCCTTTTTTCCATGCTCTAATCCCAGCCCTGGTTTAAGGGCTCCCAAATTTTGGCTGGCCCAAGTGTGCAGCTAGTGGGATGCTATCAGCACTACTGCAGTGAGGGCAGGAGAAGCAAACCAGGTGCCCTGGGCAGGATGCTGCAGGCTCCCAAGGGGGCAGAGCTGTCCCTCCTAATAGATGTATTGCTTGCTGTGTTGTTTTTTTAGGTTGTGGCATGTTTCTTAAAATACTTTTTCCCAAAACTTTTCCCCATTTAACTTTTGAGCTTTCCTTCTGCCAGTGGATTTTGAAAATATACTCACAGTATGCCAGGCTTCATCCCAAGGGAAGCGCTAAATGGGAATTAACAATTAACATCTATTTCCAAGCCCCCGAAAAAACCCTGTTGACACTCTTCCTGCTGTTAGGCGCCGAACAATAGGCGCTGAGCTGTCATGATTTACCTCGCGTACGCTAATTAGTCTCATACGTATGGCTGGGAGTGTACACACATGTGGTGGCCATCCCCACATGCCTGTTCTGTTTGGTGCTGTTTCTCCCGAGGTGAGGGTTTGGGAACTCTTTCCAAGGTGCCCTTGTGCTGGTAAAGGTTGAGCTGTAAGGACAGAGCATCCTTCAGGGTGCGTGTCCTGAGGAAGGATGGGCACCAACTGGTGCAGCTCAGCAAGCAGCAAAACTCACATCCCAAGCATGGAGAAATGCTTTTAATGTCAGTATACAGGCTCTTTAAAGTCAGAAGAGAAATCTCACAGTACGACAGTGTGGCCCAGACTACCTGGACTTTAACCCACCTAATTTAAGAGGGAAGCACAGCTCACCATTGCAAGAGAGGGAATTTGGAGAGGGATTTCCCCACAGAGAGAGGTAGCCCTGCAGAGCAGAAACCTCTTCTCTCCTTTTGGTGCTTTTTGCTGAATTTCAACGGCACTAAATCCTACTGAGTCCTGCAGGTGTGTTTTGTCCCCTGAGCTAATGCTGCTGGGTAGGAAATTGCCTATAAAACACCCATCCTTTGAGTGCACAATCTGGGGACTTGACTTTTTTTGGGGGTGGGGGTGTGTGTATTCATTTCCCCAACATATTTATTTAACACTAAGGTGCTGAAAATATATATTTATGAGAAAGCAGCCATCAGATAGTAAAATCCCTGATGGTCTCTCCCAGTTTTAAACAGAAAGTGTTGCTCTCTGCATATCGAAGCCAACACAAATCAGTGCAAATGATCGTTAAGTCATTAGCAAAGGCTGCAAATGCCAGTAGTCCTAATATTAAGCCTTCTGGTGCACTCCCTGGAATCGTCTGACTCAATTGCATCCTGTTACACTTGCAATCTGCTTTCTGCTATCGGCAGATAGGCTGGCAGCCGTTTAAATTCTCATTTAGAAAAATCTAAGAGCGCTTGAGTTGGTGTTTTTTTTTCCCCCTGGCTTTTTTTCTTGCTCCAACAAAAATGTCACGGCTCCCAGAGGGCAGCTTGGGCAAGGGTTTATCTCCCGCAGGGCTGAGCACTGGCAGCACAATTTTGGGCTGGTGTAGCCCACAGCAAGGGAAGCCAGGAGGGAGGGTGAGCTTTGCTCTGTGTGTGGGACATCAGCCTGCTGCTCCTGCCTCCCTCCTCATCCTCATTCCTTATCCCTTATGAAGTTTGTTTTCCAAGGAGACATGGGAAGAGGTGATACCAGCATTCCTGCAGCTTGAGGAGGTGCAAGCTTTTTTGGAGTTTCCTGGCCCGAGGGGGCAGTATGAGGGACACTGGGGGAGTTTGCTTTCATGGAGCTAGGATTTGGGTCAGACATGGGGATAAACTTAATCTTTCTGAGGAAAGAGAGGTGAAGTGAAGGTCTAGCATGGACAGGGAGGTTGTTCCTCCTCAAACTCTTCCGTTCCTCCTCTCAACACAAAACAAGGGAGAGTGGGGAGAGCCCCCTCTTCCCGGCAGCCCCTCCTGCAGCCCTTCATGCAACCCTGGCCCTTGGTGGCTCAACCCAGTGCTGCGGCGAGTCGCTAGCTGAGCACATGGGGATCCTTTCTGAGCCTCCCACCCGGCTCCCTGTCCCCTCCAGCTTGCAAGGGCAGCCTGGATGAGATGCTGTTTGCTGGAGATGCCTCGTAGTGCCAGCCCCTGGGGCCACCGTTCAGCCGTATGAAAGATTTCCCTTTGCAAACCTCCCCAGCTGCCCAAG
The DNA here is from genome assembly GCF_023634085.1 of Falco cherrug. Classification (NCBI taxonomy): domain Eukaryota; kingdom Metazoa; phylum Chordata; class Aves; order Falconiformes; family Falconidae; genus Falco; species Falco cherrug. The sequence goes on from NC_073697.1 coordinate 69,968,848, forward strand.
GTGTGAAGCCGCTGGTGCTGCTTGGTGCCTGCCATTTTGGCATCCACAGGCGTGAAATACTGCTGGGGATGCCAGCTACTGACACAGTCTGTGGTAAGCATTAAGCATTAATTCATTTACACCATTTAACTACAGGCAAGGCAGTTCAAAAAGTTTTAATATGCCCAGGGACATAAAATCCCCACCCCCCTGCCACCCCCGCCCCAATGCTTATGTGTAAGTCTGTCTCATTTGCACAGCTATGAAGATGTCAGGAGGTTTCCTGTAGGATTTGGCTGGGATGCTGGCCCTGAGGCCAGCTTTTGCATCCCTAGGTCTGCCTTGCAGGAGGGATCTGCAGATGTGGGCAACCTTCTTCCAGATGGCATCTGTCAGGGTACCGGTTTTGGGAAATGTTGTTCTAAGGGAATATTTTCTGATTTTTGGTCATGGCTCCATGACTTGGTGAACTATAACTACCTCCTCTGAAACTATCTTGTCAGTGTGGAAACCCTGGCATAACTATGTGTATACAAATTGTTAACCTAGTGTGAGGAAAATAATTTGCCCAGCAAAGTTTAGCTCCTTGGCGTTACTTTACACAAAATCCATATAAGCAAATAAAACCTGACAACCCCACTTCTGTCTGTAATGAACCACAGTAATCCTATTGACTGCCTCCTGAGAGAGGGCTGCACACATTCCTAGACAAGGAGAGCCATTGGATGTGCCTAACTGCTGCTCCAGGACTTGAGGGGTGCTTTGGTGAGAACATTTCCTCCATGGAGGAGACCTTTTTTAGCAGAATCTGGGAACCTACAAGAAGCAGATACACCCCTGGGTGGCGGCGCATCCTTTGGCCAGCTTCCCACCAATGCATGAAAGCCATCCCCCCTCAATCCTTCAGCTCTGTGCACTGGGGCTAGACCTGCCCTGGGGGCTGATCCCCACATGCATGGTGGGATGGACAAGTGCTGGGCGGTTTGGGGGTGGTTTGCTTTAATCTCATCTGCCAAAAATGGTCTCAAGGGAAAGTGAGGGAATAAATGAACATGAGGCTTGCCTAATGTACTCACAGGCAGACAACCCTCTAAAAATCCTCAGGCAGATATAGGAAGCCTAGGAGAACTGAAGGGCATTTCAATAGATCCTCTGAGATGTTCCAGGAGCAAAGTCAGGACTACCAGCTGAACACCAGGCTGATGACTTCAAAATACAGCCTCAACATGATCTTCAGCCCACAGATCTCCTGCAGGGTAAGCTTCTTCATCCCTCTGCTACCTGGAAACATGAGAAGTAGCTTTGACCTTTCAGATTGTGAAAAATCAGTTGGGGTAGCAGGGGACAGGGAGGCCAGTTCCCCCTGGAAACAGTGGAGACACCCCATCTTCATGCGGGAGGGACTACATTGTTTTTGCCCAAAGCAGAAGCTGGCACAAGATGCGGGCACCCCCTGCCCCATGTGCTCTCGTACCAGCATGCCGAGCTGTCAGTGACATCGAGGAAGGAACGCCTGCTATTTTTAGGAAGACTGTTATTTGCAGCGTAGGGAGGGGAAACTGGAAAGGAAAAGGAAAAGCTGCAGAAGTTAGATGACTTTCCGCCAGGAAAGCAGCAAACAACAACACCTGGGAAAATGGCAGCAAACCTCCCTTTGCTGTCAGGGCTGTGGCATCCCAGTGCCAGCTGGAGAGGTGTTGGCCCGGGGCTGTGGTCCCAAGGGGGCTCCCTTTCCTTGCTCCCCCTCCCCAGTTTTGCATCCCCTTGCTCAAGGACACCAGCAGTGACAGCAGCACCTGCTTCTCCTTCCTGCAGCAGCTCTTTTGGGAGGAGAAGTTGGTGATGGAGCCATCAGGAGGGAAGGGTTGCATGCTCAGGGCCTTTGTGATGGGGAACCTGAAGGTAGCTCAAGCAAAAACAGTGTATACATAGTTATATATAAAACTACGTGTGTGTGTATGAGATATATATAAAACTATGTGTGTGTGTATGTGCATGATTTTAGCTGGAACAATGAATCTGGGGGGTTGCCACCTGGAGCCACCCTCAGCATTTCCCGTTCCCTGCTCCGGGCATCCACCGCCTGCCCGGGGAGGGACCGGACTGAATTGGCAGCTCATGCACTTCTCTCCCTGCTCCCTTCCCATCACCTCGCGCTTTGGCTGGGAGAGGGGTGCTGGGGTGCCCCCCACACAGCTGGGCCTCTGGCTCTGCAGGCAGGTGCAGGGGCTTCACACCTGCAGCTGTTCCTAGAAACTGTTTGTTCCTTGCAGCATCTGTTTGGGGGGGGGGGGTGTTGGGTGTTGGGTGTTGGGTGGGAAATGTCTCCCACCACAGCAAGGGGCCTGCCTCCCAGAGGGAGGGGCTTTACCTCTCTGCCAGCTCCCTTCTGAGGAAGCAAGAGCCTTGGGAGCACCACAAAACACTGCCAGGGAAATTAATCCTTTGTGCAGAGACAGGGCAGGGGAGGGCAGCTTGGCCAAGCCCTCCCAGGAGGGTGCTGGGTGGGAAGCTGCTTACCTGCCCCCAGGGGAGACCCCTCTCCCTCCTCTAGCTGACAGGCTGGTGACATGTGGCTTAAGGAGCTCAGTTCCTCAGAAGTCACAAACAGCACTCCATGCCAATAGCTGCCAAATTATGCATGCTTTCTGTAGGTATGACTATATAGGCAGTCACAAATATATACATACATGCATATTTACAGTCAGATATATATACACACATACGTATATATACAGCACATGCACCCAAAATGTTTACCAGTGACCAGGGACGGGCTCAGCGGCACAGAGGGGAAGCGAGCCACATCGCCCGCCATCCCCGGCTCCCTCCGTCCCTCCTGGGAGGTTTAGGGTGGTCTCCAGTGCGCGGGCGCAGGGCTCCTTAGCACCGCCATGGGCACTGGCTGCTCCCCGTGGTGTGCGGCTGCTGCTTCTCTGAGTCAGCACAGGTGGCAGATGATTCATCTCTGGCATCAGTAAGATGCTCATCTGCACAGTCTCAGGTTAGATGTTTTTTTTCTTTTTTTTTTTTTTTTTTTTTTTCAATGCCCGGATGATTCATCTCCTTGCTCCGGTGCTTCAAAAGCTTCAGTCCCAGGGGCACTGTCTTCTGTGGTCGGTCTTCTAGGAAAATCATGCCACCACTTCCCTCCCTCCCTGCTGAGCAGCACCATCTGGGCTTTTTGCATTCTTTGCTCTTTACTTTCCTACTGACTTACAGTTGGCTTTATGTGGCATCCAGATAGCATTAGCTATCTGGGAGTGAGTTTTCCTTGTCATGTTATCCCTAATATTTTATGAATACAGCGATTACCGTGGCATCTTCTAGTCTCACACCTGCAGAACGTGGCTGAAGGTGGTGAGATAGTTTGCCTGAAAGTCTCACACTACCAGAAGAGTCTCCCCAAACACCTCTCCCTGGAGTGAGTGGGCATGTTCCCCTGAAGGAAACCAAAACTTGCCCAGAGTGATAAAACACACACTCAGCTGTGAGGAGCGCCAAGGTGAAACCCTTCCAGCTGGCAGCAACAAAGCTGGTTAGATATTGTTCCTCTGGTGTACTTGTTGGCCCATGAGGTGGTGGAAAAGAGCTGCTGGAGGTAATGAGGGTGGGAGGTGTGAGGGCTGTAAAATGGGTGTTTGTAAGCACCAGCTGAGATGGGAGATGATGATCAAAGAGCCATGAGATCAGTCCAGAGAGTGAGAGGATTTTAAAGGCAGAGGTATATCCAGAGGAAGGAAATGTCCTTCCTTCCAGGCAGGAAATATCCCTGCATGTGCAGGGAATAGGAATGGAGGGGGGGTTGAAACCCCAGCTCTACTGTGCATGTAGCAGAGACCATGTGCATTTGTGGCTTAGATTTTGAGTTTAGCATTTCTTGAAAAATAGTAATAGTTTCTCAGAATAGTCTAGTAGGTGTGAAATGTGTCCTTGCCATGGATACGTTTTCACTGCTTGTAGATGTCCCCTCTGAAAAAAAGAGGGCTATAAAAAGGCTGCCCTTCTAATTGAATGTGTGTGTAGACAGAGAAGGTGCAATCTAAGATAATTAATGCTAATTAATTATTACATGGTCAAATGAGCAGGAAATGCACATGGAAACTTGAAAAAAATTAATTATATGAAAATAGGGTAATTGCTTGTGTGTTCATTTACACATTTATCTGAGCAAGTGTATACTCAGCATTTTAAAAAGGGTTACTATAGGGAAAAAAAAGCTCTCAAAACATTTCCTAAAATAATCCTTACTGTATATTAAAAAAGCCAAAGCTAGCAAAAAATAGATGAAATTAAGAAAGAAGCTAGTTTCAGTATCACTTGTCTTCAAAGGGGAAAATACTGACATTGCACAGCCTACTGCACTGTCACCATACAAATACACCTGGTGTGTGAATTTAGTCGTTAAAAAAAAAAAAAGCAAACAGAAAGGGCTAAATTTTGCTAGTTGTCTTCAGGGTGTGCATTGTTTTGTTTTGCAAGCCACTGCAGTGAGACTGGAGAAAGCAAGGTGAGAAGGCTGGTGGGTGACTGACTGAAACCTGTGGGATAGGAGAGCAGAGGCAAACATGGTTTTCACATCTGCCACAACATGGCCCAAATAACCATTACAGCTGCACGCAGACAGAAGCTGGTTTCCTTACAAATATAAAAATACTTGCTTAGAAGGTCTCCAGAGGTATCAGGATCCAGGTTTTCTTCCCATATGGCTTTTTCCTTGTCAGCTTCCCAGCTGTCGTGTGTGATGAAATGCTTCAGCAGCCGAGGCAGGGCTTGGCGCTGGTGGAGGCTGGGGGAGATGGTGGCTGCAGCGTGGGAAACTGGGGTTCCTCACCCTGACCTGTGGGGTTCACCTCCCTGCTCTCCACATGCTGTCACACATCAGGCGTATGGTGTTGCATTGCTAAGCAGGTGCACCACCTCCATCAAGCACCACCTCCAGGGTTACCGGTGGGATATGTGGGACAGTCCATGATGGAAAATGCAGAAATATGTCTGTCCAGGAGGCCTGAGATGGGGGAGGCAGCGGCACTGGAGAAACAAATTTCAGCTCCTGTGAGAGAGATTTAAAATATAGAAATTTATAGCCAAAATTTCTCACTTTCCCCCTCCTCCTCATCCAAGGATTCTGATTTTAGATGTTTTAATGAAAAAGCAAGCTTGCCAAATGTTCGCAAAAAAATTGCTTAGTGGAAAATCTAATTTTGTCCTAAAACTCTATTTGATTCAGAAATTCATCCTAACTCTTGTCTGAAGACTTGCAGTGCCAAGACACATGTGTTTATCTGCTTATACCTTTCCTCTGAGGAGCAAGTGGGAGGAAGATGAACAGAGCGTGGACCTTTCTCCAAGGAAAAGCACAACTGTTTTCTATTGATGCACCTCAGTACAGACTTTCTATCACCTTTGGGGAAAAAAGAAGAAAGACAGAGCAGCTATCCTTGGAAATGGATAATGGTCTGAGCATTTCCTGGGATCTGTTTGTGCACGGAGGGCTGGAGGATGAGCTCAGTGTTGCATCTAAAGGCATAATCAAGTCCTCAGAGATACGTAACAGCTAAATTCTCATTTCTGAAAAGCAGCAGCAACAGTGATTTGGGATTCACTGAACATTTTATCCAGGCACAGGCATCAGGTCAACCTCCAGGAAGCAGGCAGATGAAAGGGTGAGGGGGAGTGTGTGATTTGTACTAAGTTAGAAATAATCAGTTAAGCTAACAGCAGTTCCAGGGAACCACAGCAGACCATTTCCAGTAATTGATTTTTTGGGAGCCCTGCAGATAGAGCTTTTCCTTTTTTTTTTTTTTTTTTTTTTTAATAATGGATCTGTCCCCCAGTGATTAACTAAGTAATTCCTCTAGCAATTACATCCTCCCCAAAATGACAGTTTCATGGCTTAGAAGTTACTGGGAGTAGCTCTGATCCCTACGCCCGTGCAGTTTTACCCCCCGGGCCATTTCCACACTGTCCCTCCAACATCTCCATCCCTCTCAGACCTCGCTGTCCCCCATGCTCGAGCCCCATGCTCTATCCCCTGAGCCGCCTGCTTGCACGTGAGAACCTCGTTGCAACATCTGTAACTGTGACATAAAGACAGGGCAAATGGCTCACACCTGGCCTGGCACAAGGGTCATGCTTGGTCTCTTGCTGGCTGCTGAGCCCACGGGGCAGGGAGGGAGGTGCTGGCAGATGCAGGGGTGGCTGCTGGGTGCAGGAGTTGGGCTGCGGGCATCTCATTTCTAACCTGGGACCTTGATGTTTGCTGACACTGGGGATCCAGCAACACTGCAGTAGCTCAGGCAGGAGCGATTTGGTTTCTCTCAGCACCTGGAGAGTCCTGCACATTTGCAGTTGGAGGTGCAACAACTCATGGAGGAAGGGTCTCTAACTGGGAGGGAGGAGGGCAGGTGTGACACAAATGGGTTGTCTGGATGTTGGTGATGTACACTGCCCATCCTGCTCTGTTTCAAGATGCGTTTTGGGCATACCTAGGATATAGCAAACAGATTTCTTCTATTTACTTTAAAATTGCCTCCTTAACTCTAATACAGTTAGCAGAGCATGATTAACCACTTCCATCCTTGAGCGGGAGCTGCAGAGGCACAGCTTTTCCAGTAGAAAGCTGTAAACTCGAGGGTGTACGATGGAACCAAGTCCTTATGGCCAATGGCAAATGACTACAAACTAGCAGGGGCACCCACTTCCTTCAGCTTTGTATAAAGCAGATAATTATCCTTTGGCTTTGATGCTGGTATCATCAGTGCAGTGTTGGCTGGTCAAGCTGGCAGGAGCCCGTCCACTCTTAGCAACAGGAAGTTTCTTCTGTGAATGTTTAAGCCTTCAATAATTATTTACTGAATGGGTAGGATGAGAGCCAGGGTACAGTAGAAACATGAAGAGTTTCCCAGGAGAACTTCCAAAGTCTTTGAGATACTAGCAGGTCCAGCTGTAAAGTTATTAAAAGGAAAGAAAATCTTCTCTAAATAGCTTTTGGCTATTTTTCTTGCTCTCTTTCCCTCTCTCATTTACCTGGCCAAATCTCTCCAATCTGCCTTTATTTAGTAAAGTGAAGGAAATTATTTTCTTTTATAAATCCGGTCCTTCCTGAGTGATCTTAGTGGAAGAGAGAGAAGAAAGAATACAAATCACAGTACCAAATTTATTTCTAACAACAGCAGCTGTTGCTGCTAGTCCCGAGACAAACAGATAAGCCCAGTAATTATAGATAAGTGTTTTTGTTTGATCCGTATAACAATTTTTGCATTTTCAGGTAATTTCCCTTAGGTGTTCACAAGCAGGTGGGAAGCTGTTCTTATACAGGTTGTATTTTAATCTATTTTCAATTGACTTCTTGACAAGCAAACAAACAACTTTCTTCCATTTTTAGGACTAAACCTTTTCCTGAGAGTTTGTATGAGATGAAGTTATGATTGGGTTTTAATATTATTCTTTCTGACTTCTGCCCTTTCCCCCAAGTAAGTCAGCAAATAAAATAAAACTCCCCATTGCTTCATTCTTGATTTTCCCCAGTAAAAAGGACTTCAAAAATCCCCAGCATTTTGCAAGCCTTATTACAACTTAGGGGCCAAAAGCCCTGGCCAAGATTTGTTCTAACTCTGCTAGATGCTCTACAAACTTCTCCGGAGAAGTGAGAATAGTGTGCGAATAACTCAAACCCTTTGTTTTCAGATTCCTATGAAAGCCCACTGGGACATTTTCCAGAGGTATAAACAGAGACACAGATGCCTTGCTAAACCCCACGTACCCCACGCACTTAACAAGCTAACATGCAACCAGGACTTTAAGGCTGCTCGCAGGAACATTCCACTGGCCAGGATGTTCAAAAGCAGACACGAGCCGAAGCCAGTCCCATAACCAAGCAATGAAGTGTTTGATATCCCAGCTTCAGCTCCCTGAAACAAAATCAAAATCATGGGCAGGTCAGTAAGCTGGCTGTGTGGCCCACGCAGTTGCTCAGAAAATGCTCCTCCGGCTGAAACCTCCCTGCCGTATCGGTGTTTCTGGGTGATTGCGATACATTTCAGAGGTTTTTGCTAGGGAAGGATGTATTTTTTGATGTGCAAGGTGAGCACAGTAGTAGGCAGCATGTCAGGTTGGCTGGGAGTTGTTCTTTTAGTGGTGAGAGAAGAGCTATTTGCGAAGGTCTAAAGCAAAACCAGATACGTTGAGCTTTGCATCTTGCTCTTCCTCCACTTCTCCACTCTTTCTGGTCCTGAGAGCAGTAACCTGGCTTCAGAGCAACAGCACTCACCGCTCCTACCGCCAGGTACCTCCAGGCTCAGTCTGGCCCTGACAGCAGCCCCAAAAGGGTTGGCCAGTCGGTCCGGCTGAAGATGTGAAGATGAGGGTAGGTGGGTGCTTTAGCTTTTTTTTTTTTGGTGCTGGTGGTAAGGGTGGACTGAATGGTGGTGCAGAGAGACGGTGACAGTGTCCCCTAAGAAATTTGCTTGTTCTGAACAATCCTTGGTGGCCTTGTGGTAGCTGCCCCTTGATGAGGGGTGGTCACCCTTTGGCAATGCAAGACCTCTTGTGGTCAAAGGAAGCCTCAGTCTCAGTAGTGCTGTGACTAAAGGCCAGCCCTGAATTGGTTGCAACTCTGCTTCTTGCAGTGAAGCTTCAGGGATGTTCCAGTGAGGTTTCTAGGGCCTGTTATAAGCCCTAGAGTTTCCCAAGTACCTCGGCTGTGCTTGGGTTACTGCTTATGCTTACTTACACCTTAATGGAAAAGCCGATGTTGAACTGGATGAAGGAAGGTTGGTGTGAGACACAACTGCCACATTTGTTGCCGTTCTCCTGGCCGGGCAGTGAAGGACTAGCCAAGGGGAGGTTTCTCAGCTGCTGGGACTTGGGGACAGGAGCAGAGACAGTCGCTCCTGGGTGCACCCCATGCTGGCTGAGAGCAGGGGTCTGTGAAGGGGCGTCACCGCAGTGTGGCAGGGATATGTGCACCATTCAGCCAAGCTGCACCCCTCTCAGACAGCACCGAACTGTGGTGGGTTTCCCATGTGCCACCCTGGTCTGTGCCCACCCATGCTCCCCAAGATGGCACTGGGGGGAGGCAGCCATGCTGCCTGGTGGGGAGAAGGGCTCAGCTGGTGTACCCACAAGCCTGTGCCCTTTGCCATCAGCCCTTCCCTGTACTGCCCAGACATGGCCTCAACATCTCCTTGAGAACAGGGTATAGCAAAACCTCTGACCCACTCATTCAGTTTTCCACCCCATTCCAATGTCACTCTTTGCCACTTGTGCCACCAACCTTTCACTGATGGTTTTGGCTACCTCTGGCTGTACCTAAACGAGTTTGACCACTTCCCATCAGATTTTCCCTGGTTTTCTTCTTTCTTGGATATTTTCTGGGACCAAACAAATGGAGTATGACACGCCTCCCACTTAGGAGCATGGAATAGCTCATGGGATGATGTTTGACAGTGTGGTTGTGCCTGGCAGAGAGGGAGCACTGATGTTTAATTGCGGGCCACGTTAGTGTCAGCTAGGTGTAGAGGGAACAAGTGTCTAGTGAGTATTTGACACAGTTCATTATCAGTCATGGTAGATTAAATAACAAGACATACATTAACTCATTTAATAATTAGCTACCATCATATCAACTTGATAAAAGAGTACTATTAAGTAAGTCTGACATTGTATTAATACAGTCTTTAATTTTTAACATGGAAGATTAAGATAAAGCAACTGCCAAGGATGGCATTGTAACACCTTTCACAGCTATGGTGGGGTAAACAGCTGTGGTGGGTTGGCCCTGGCTGGGTGCCAGGTGCCCCCCAAGGCCGCTATGTCACTCCCTGCCTCAGCTGGACCCAGGAGAGAAAATATGACAAGAGGCTCGTGGGTGGAGATAAGGACAGGGAGAGATCACTCACCAATTGCTGTCAAGGGCAAAACAGACTCATCTCAGGGAAATCAGTTTTAATTTCTTACCAGTCAAATCAGAGTAAGTTAATGAGAAATAAAACCAAATCCTAAAAAAACACCTTCCCCCCACCCCTCCCTTTTTCCTGGGCTTAACTTTACTGCTGACTTTCTCTACCTGCTCCCTCCAGCAGCGCAGGGGCACTGGGGAGGTGCCGTCAGGTCATCACCCACTCTCTCTGCTGCTCCTTCCTCCTCAGGGGAGGGTTCCTCACCTTCTCCCCCTGCTCCAGTGTGGGGTCCCTCCAGACAAGCAGTCCTCCAGTAACTTCTCCAACGTATTTGTATTAATCGCTCCCTTGCTTCCCATTTGTTTGGGAAAGACCAAACCGGGAATGGACACCTGCTGCAGCAGAGCCGGTTTCAGGGAGGATGTGGTGAAAACATGGAGAGCAGGGACCGTCCCTCACAGTGGAGCACGAGGAGAAGGGGCAGGTGGGGGTGCTGGCTTAGGTCTGTCACGGGCTTCCTCTGTGATGCTCGAGCTCTTCACCTCTCTGCATCACTTTCTTGTCTGTCTAAAAATAGGAATATTGATCTTTTTTTTCCATGCCGTTTTGCTCGCTATGTCACTGCTAGTGCTGCCGTACTACGTGTAGGGTTAACCACATTTCCTGGGCTGATTCAGGAGGTACTGAGAGCGCAGTAGCTGCTGTGTGTGCTGCCCATATGCGTTTCTGTTGACCACATGGAAAGTCCAGGTTTACGGTAATGTGGCAACAAAAGCGAGCTGTGGCTTGTGAGTGGTTTGAGCTGGTTACATCTAGCAGATACCTTCTTCATAGTGAAATACTAGTAGGAAGTGGGATGAAAAACAATTGTTTTGGTTACAATCATGTGGCATAAATTTGCTATGTGTATATTTTGTCTTTTTAATTTGCTTTAATTAATTGTTGCTGGGGGGGTTGTGCTAGCAGTGCTTTTTTGAGCCTCTCAGGCAGCACGCACCCTCCAGTAGGACCTTTGGTCCCTTGCCTTCACTTCTGGGTTTAAAAACCATGCAGGAGAAGACCTGCTGGTGCAAATCACACCCAGCAGTAGGTGGGGGCGTAGCAGCAGCCGTGCTCTGGCCAAGGCACTGGCGGGCACCCCGGGGAAAGCAGAGCTGCAGTGGGGTTTCCCAGCAAGAGCTTCCCCAACTAAAGCTGCTGTGTAAAGGTGCTGGAGGAATTTCTCTTGCAGGAGTTCATCCAATCCTTTTTCAAACTCTGTAAGTTTTCAGCACCCACAAGATGTGCTGCCAGGCCACCGTGCAGATGAGTATCTTTCCTGTTTTCAACACAGTGCCAGGGAGTTCCTTTCCATCCCTGCTTAGCTCCTATGTTACAATGAGCGTGAACAGTCCTCACCGGTCAATGTGTACCAGCTCGTTGCCTTTGCTGTGTCACTGGATAAGTCACTGCATATTAATGCAGGCAGTTTTGGGTGTTTAATTTCAGTTTAACTTCAGAAGCTAGATTTAAGTTATTTCTGGGGAAAAAAACACTAAAAGACGAGTATTTGGTTTGCAAATGTATACTAACTTGAATATTAATTTCTGTTCTTTATTGCTCTGTTGACCTAGAAGGCTAAATGGCTACACCATAGAGGGGTTGCAGAAGTCTTTATGAAAGGGGCTTAAATGCTGTTATACAAGTGCATTCCTTGTTAAATACTGCACTAACACCAATGGTCAAAATTAAAAAATAATGGTAGGCCCTGAAAAAACAGCAGTCATCTTAAAATTATAAGAATGAAAGGAATATATATATATCTATCTTTTCAGTTCTTATTTATCTTCTGTTTTTTGAGACTGCGGTTTATGCTTGCAAGGGCTTTTCCTACACTGATATGCTGTATCAACACTTTTTTATTATATTGAAAACTAGGTTCCCATGATATTACTCAGCTGAAGGGCTGAGGCTTTCAGAAAAGTAAATATGACAAGAAACTTGATAAAATCATGGAAGATGACAAGTTACTGTGTCTGCTTCAACCATCTTCTCTAGTGAAACAAGTTGACTAGACAGTTGGGGGAGAGAACAGGTAGATTTATGCTACAAAATCAGATTAACAGTGTTCATGCAGGAAAATGAGCTCTTGATGGGAGGTGCTAATTATTATTAATTAAACAACTTACGGATTATATGATTAGTATTGACCTATAATATTAAACCAGTAAATTATTTATAGAGTGGGCAAGACTACAATATGGAAAATTGAATAAGTTAATAAATCAAAATTAATGGGTGTCTGGAACAATTATAGTCATTAGTGGAACTACAGTCACTTTAAATATGTAAAGAGAAGTCCATAAAAACTAGTAAAGTTACTGTGGAAAGGATTTCTTGGGACGAATCAGAGATACAGACTACCCCAGACCCCATGTTAGGTATTGAATGGGGGCATCGAGTGGGGGTGCACCTGTGGATAGGAGAGACATTTCTTCTCTGTGACTTTCTTAAGGTGGCTCAGAGAAACTGCTTCCAAGCTGTATGCAGTATGCACCTCTCCACTGAAGTCAATGAAAATTAGTGACTCTAAATACCTCTTAAGGTCAGGCTTTGATGTGATGTCCTCCCAGAGATTTTAAAAAAATAAATGGCACCTAATTTAATAACCCCAAATCCTGTTCTACTCTTACAAGGATTTTTTTAAAGTGCTGTGAAACTTGGAGGATCACTAATGGTTTAGAAGAAAAACTACCACTCGAGGGCTGCTGCTGGGACCCTGGGCTGCTAGTCACTCACTTCGCTTTTGCTTTCTTATCAGACTGCATGGGTATGGCCACCTTGCTCCAGCCTGGATCCAGGGCCCCGCTCCATAAGCCTCACCTCTCCCTCCCTCTGAGCACAGCGACTCTACCTGGAGAAACGATCATTTTCCGCATCGTGGAAATGTTTTGCTGCCCATCACGAGCGGAGCCGCTCCTAGCAGGCACGGTGTGGGAGAGTGCTGCAATGTGTGCGAAGCTCTTGGTTACAGCTGGAAGACAAACCCCAGGAGCTGAGGTACGTGGCCTCAGCTGGTGTCTAGGGTTCTCCATGCAGGCTGCGTCATTTCCCACACGAAACGAGTGTGTACATTGGCAAGCTGGTACCTGCAAAACTCCCTTTTGAAAGTGCAGTCACAGTTACTTGGTGCATTGCATGTCACACACAGCAGGGCATGTTCCCCAGCCCTTCTTGCCACAGCCTAAAACAGAAGGGAAGGACCCCTGCTAAGTTCAACGGTGAAGCCTTCCTTGATTTGGGTGGCACAACGCACTTGGTCTCAAATTATGAAATCTCATGTATGCCTGTGAGGTTTCCACCTGTGGAAGGGAGAAGGGCTTGCACTTGTGGGCTGAACTAGTTCCAGCACTAAGGACACATGATCTTGTGTTCAAAGAAGATGATCTTCTCAGTCTTCAGTGTAAATCTGCTGGTCCTGGTCACCTCTGGAAACCATGGCCACTGGCTTCTGGTGTGCAGGGACATGCTGACACTTACACAGGGGTGCTTTTGAGGAGAGGGGCAGGAAGGTGCTCTGAACCCACCAAAGGAGGTAGCATGCTGTGGAGCTGATATCCCTTATTTGTGTTAGCTTATGTGAAAATGCAAAGAAGACTTAACACCCTATCACCAGGAAACTGAAGATCTCCAGACATTTTGTATCCAGAGGCAAAGTTGTACTCTGTTACTGAGGCAGATTTAATCAACAGGAACCAGTGCTGGAGGGCAGTAACAGATAAGCAGAGAAATTAGTCCCAGAGTCATTGTAATTAACAACATCTGGGTGATGTCAGCCTGCCTAAAAGGCCATTTGTACAGAAGAGTCTGCAAGCACTCCTAAACTCCTTGTGCTAATTGTCAAGAGCAAGCCTCTGCATTATATGCCACACTTACTCTGTGTGCGTGTGTGCATGTCTGTGCAATATTTATGGGCTTGGATATTCCCACAAATACAGTTTCCCTTTTTTCAGTGTTGGAAATCCAATGCCACTTAGGAATTTACAAGGACAAATTGATGGCCAGACTCCTCAGCAGATGGAAATGTTTAACAAATTTCTGTATCCACTGGAGAGACTTACCACAGATGTATCTTACCCAGAGACTTCAGCCAAGTCTTATTTGTACATGGGGAAATGTTCTTTTTTTTTATATGAGACTTTTCTTTTCACTGACACCAAGCAGAAGCAAAGAAGCTGTAACTCTCATCCCCGCCTCTGGTGCAGCAGAGTTGACTCTGATGAACGCAATTCAGATGGAAAATGGGCAGAGTTCAGCTTTCCCCCCTGGGATGTATGGCAAGACTTTCAACATTGGTACCCTTCAACCGGAGAATATGCCCTTCACCATATTATTAAGTAAGGTGGAGACAAATAGGCTACCTCAGGGCCAACACTGGAGTAGAAGTGAGTTTTCCACCAGGCCAGTGGGAGGGTTGAGCTGGGGGCTGGGCATAGGAAGGGACATCGAGCCAGTGCCGATGGGAACTGGGCACTGCTCTGCTTTTATCTGGGATGGGAAAGAAAGGGGTGGCCATATTCTGCACCCTCCCTGCCTCTGTCCTGCATCTATATTCCCATGTGTCACTCTGAGGGGATGGATGTAACCTGGTCTTCTGCATTTCTTGCTTTGCAGCTTTATTCCTTGCCTCTGCCTATGTCTTCAGGTGGCACCAAAAATCCCTTCTGTGTCCTCAGGCTGCAGGTGCAGATGGGGTGGGGATGCTCTCATCAAGCCACAGCGGTGCACAGGCAGTGTGGCTTACCACAGGCGGGTGCCCATGCTGCCTTTTCGGGGATGGGCAGCTCAGGGGTGTGCCCAGGACTTCCCCGTCAGAGAAATTGGCCAGAGCAGGTATAGCACAGAATTTTTTCCCTTTGCAAAGGTCAGTAAGACTTTCTGGTCAGGAAGGACTAATATCGACTAATATCCTTAATGGTCAAAAGGGCATTTCATTATTTTTTATTATTATTATTATTAAGTTTAATTGACAGCCAACCATTATTTTTATTGTTTGTAGGGCCTGTGTTGTCCCCGCCAACAGCTAAACTTCACAGCTTATTGGTTTGCTTTACAGTCTGAGGGAGAGTCATCTTCATTAACATTACTGTGAGACTGTCAAATAAAAAAGAGCTCCAGACTTTTTCAGATACTCTTCTTGTTATTTTATGGGATTCGATGCAGTGGAATGGATGCTTCGATGCAAACCTGCTGTCAATACAACAACTGGTATGAGACGGGGCAGCAAGGGTCACTGGGAGTTACTGCAAGACATGCTATACAGTACAATGTCACCAGCATCTCCATTAATGGACTGCTGCAGGAATTTTCACTGCACTAAAATTAACCTGGGGTATTGTTTAAGCATGTTATCAGACTGATCTAATCTGCTTTTCCAGGTGTTTATAACATAACCACAGTCACAGTATTTATGCATGCTATGAAACTCTGAAGCTTTGCAAATGTGTTATGCTAGAGACTGAGTTTTCTCTTCTAAATGTTTCTCTTTCTAAATGTTTCTCTGGAGCAGAGAGCGCTTGTCTTGTCTTTGATGTACAGAAGAGTACAAGAGGGTTTTTAGGGTGAGGCCACTATAATACATCCCAAGCTCATTGCAACTGACTTTAGGGTTCTCTGTGGCAGAGAACCTCATCCCTTTAGCCCCACGCTTTCAGGAGCAGCCTCTAACACACGGTGCTGTGTGCATCGGGGACGGTTGCTCTGCTGCTGGCTTGCAGAGGTGCGGAGCTATGGCTGCCCTGGCGGGATCCTCGGCAGCTCTGAAACAAGCCTGCGGGCTGAGCACGCCACAACTGATGCATGAAAAAAATAGCAGCTGCTTTGTAGCTGTTTTAAACAAAAGGGAAGAGCCACATTCTCTGACCTCTTTGCTGCAGTGTGCTCACAATATTGTTTCTCCCAGCCCAAAGGAGGTTGCATTTTGTAAAGCCCACAAATAACTCTCCCAGTAGCTGAGGCTATTTTGAAGACACTTGTCTTTTTTTTTTTTTTTTTTTTGCCTTTCTGGCATGCAGTGTCATAAAAATATTTTAAGTTTTGCTAGATAGAAAATAAATTTTCTTAAAGAGATCTGTATTGTAGGAATATGAGCAGTGGGAAACCTTGCCAGGCATTAAAAATATCCAACCGAACAACTTCAGTTTGCATCAGTGTGTCACCAATACCATGAAAGCAATACCAAGACTGCATTTGGGCAAGGTCAGACATGCTGCCTTTTAACCAAGCTTCAAGACAAGCCATGTCCAAGACAGGACAGGCAAAGTCCACCTACGCAAACCCTTAAAAGAAAAGACATGCTAGCCAGAGGGAGGCTTGTTGTCTGGCCCTACTCTTCCTTCCCTTGCAGCCCCCAAAAACCTTCTCTATGGAGGGAGTGAGGGTGTCCTGCTGTCAATGCTGTGTGCCCAGGAGGGAGCAAGGTTGTCATCTGCCCTGCCCTCCCAGAGCTAATTCCCACCACAGGTCCCCAAGCTGAATGCAACGCATCCCAAAAAACCAAGGAGGCCAAAGGATGCCCTTAGGATGAACAGGGGGGCTCATCCAGCTGTTTGCTGCTTTGCTCCCTCCCAAGGCAGTGGTGGATGAGAGGCACAGGCACCTAACTTTTCTGTCTGGCTCCAAAGCCTTGTAAAACATAATAGACCAGATCAAAGACCTCGGAGGTTTAATAGCTACTTCCCACTTAGCTTTTTGCTAAGGCGGTACTGGAAGCATAAACCTGAACCAACTGGGTGAGAGCAAAATCACATGTTTTCACGGGGAATTATGTTTGCGCTTCAACAACCAGGAGAAAAAAGCTTGAGACCAACAATTTGCTGAGCACAACAGCTTACTAGTTATTAGGCATGTACAAACCTGAGGAAATGGCTGCTCCCATAGCCTCATGCTCAGCTGGAAGCAGGCAGGGGAGGTGACAAGGATTTTGCTACCCTTTGCATCACTTATCAGCCTCAACCCTCCCTGCTTCGGTGGTGCAAACCGGTGGTACCTGCTCTGGTGGGATCCGGGATCTGCCATTTCTAAAAGCAAGTGCCACAGGGGCTGATGGCAGTGCACTGGACAAAACAGAGATGAAACCACACGTTCTTGTCACATGGATTAACTAGGAGTGTCTGTGCTGGTGCGTGGGAGGAAGGGGATCTCTAACAGGCACATGGCTTGATGAAGTGCTGTGATTACCGCACGGCGTGGCTCCCGGGAGCCTATCTCACGCCTTACCATTTTCCCTGCTCCCACGCTCCATAGAGTTATTTCTAAATAACTCAGCCCATTTACCAGAGGGGGTCAGCTGCTGAGCAGCTTCTTGATCATAAGGGCTCATGCAGATGCTGTGGAATATTAAATGTTTTAAACTTTGAAATGTCACCAGTATTTCCAGTTTTCTTGTCAGGCTGGGCTGCATTGGAAACAATAAGTGAAACTCTTAAAAATTATGTGATTCACTGAAAATAAAAGTGTGGGGTGGCTTAGTCCTTGTCACCTGCAGTGCAAGTGACAAATCGCCATCAGATGAATGAGATCAGGGTTTATGCAAAGACTTGTTCTGTAGCAAGCGGGTGAGTATGGCATGATGCTTCCCATGGATATTCATTCCTATTTTAAAAGTGACTTTACATCAGCCATCCTGGGGTAGCTGGTGTCTCTGCAGAAGGTTACCCACTTATGGATCCTGGCTAATTCATTGGCCTGGAATTTCTAAAAGCAAAATTCCCTTGAAGTGAGTTTTCTAAGCAAGCTGGCGGTTTTGACAGAGAGGAACAGTGAGCAGCACCTGGGCAGTCCACAGAGTAAGAACCAGGGCAGGATCCTATAGGATGCAATAGCCCTTGACTACTTTGGCAACATTGGTCCTGACTGTGGTCCTCAGAAGCACAGCTGGGGTAAACGCTGAGGTTGCTGGTGTGATCACACACCTTCCCCCTGCAGCCTCCCCCTGCCCACGTACCTACACACACCCCCCACATAGGAGCATAAGCTCTGGCAGAGTGCAGGCAGGTTTGGAGGTACCATTTCATTGACTGGGTCTGGGGGGGGGGAACTTTCACACAGGGCCAAGGGGCCAGTGGCTGTGAGCAAGGTGTATGAAGCCCACCAAAAAATGGCTTTGCCAGAAGCATCTCACTGCCAGATATCAACCCACTGTGGCCACCTTCAACCAAAAGACACCTCCATGGTAACCTAGTTAACTCTGCACCTCTACAGCTTGTGATGGGGCCAGTGGGAAGGGGATGACGATGTCCTGGTGGCACTGGTGCATCTGTATCCAAATGCCTTGTGCCCCACACTGCCCCACGGGGTCCCCTCCCTCAGCCTGGCACAGCGCCAGAGTGAACCTCCCAAAAGCTGCAGCGAAAGGCTTTTTATTGTGTTAGCAAATGGAACTGAGGGTGAGCCAAATTATGGCTGCTACTATCTTTCTGAATGTGGAAGGAAATACTCTTGGTATCAGGTGGTTTACAGCGTGCCTCTGATTTTTCTCAAATTTCATGCAATAAAGTTTTTTTTTTCCAAATACAGACATCAGAGTTTAGATTAGTGACAGTGCTGGATTAGGGTTCTGTCCAAATATTGTGCTCAAGCTGAGTAATACCCATGGCTAGGCAGCAGTTTTGCTCCTGATATCCAGGAGCATTGCACAAATGAGAAACACACAGCACAGATGAAACAGCTGTCTCTGGAGAAGGCTGGTTGCCAGCACGCAGATGCCCAGGTCCAGCCTGCACACATTATAGGAAAAGCATCTCCATCACTTCTGAAAAGCTGGAGATCTTTAAAAGCTGGAGGTGCTGACCGTCCTCCGGAGGCCCCACCTGGCTTCCCTCCCCACTCCCCGCAGCTGCCTGGCAGGCGGTGACAGCTCTGACAGCTGCTGGGAATACGCTGGGTCAAAACATTTCCAAGCCGCTGTTTAGATCATTAAGAGCCTGTTTGCATTAGGACAGGGGGAAAGGGGCCATGCAGGGAACAAAAGAGCTCCTGCAAAGCTTCCAGTCCTCTCCAGCTCAGCTGCAGGTGGGCCAGCTACAGAAATTGCCTCTCATGGTTTCTCAGGTGCCTTCAGGAGTCAGAACTGATGAGCTGTTTCTTCTTGCAGCCCATGAAGCAAAGAGCAGCTCATCAGAGAGGCCCGAGCACACTCCCAGCTAGCTCTACTGCAAAGCAGCTATCCCACCCGCTCTTCCTATATGTTATGTGTAGGAACTCTGAGCAGTGGGGTGACCTGCCCTGAACAGGCCCTTCACACCCTCTTGCATCGCACTCGGTGCCAGTGAAAGCCAAAATGCCCATTCCACCTGCCTGCAGTTGTGCAGTCCCACCCCACCGCTGGATGCTGTGAGGATGCTGCTCCCGGGGCCGGTCCCTATGCTGTGGCCGCTGTTCCTGCTCCCTCTCCAGGCTCCTTAGGGGCAAAGGCAGCTGGAGGGAGGGAAGGCTGAATTGCTGGGACTGTAGTTGTGCATTTGGGAAGGGTAATGGGTTGCTTGGGTGAGCATTAACCAATTTGTTCTAGCATTTTGCTGCTTTGGCTTGTTCCTGTACAGTGTGCCTATACCAGCCAACTGGGACAAAACACAGCACGGCTCACCAGCAACAGGCACGTGCCTCTAGAAATGACACCTTATTCCCTTGCTCATGGGGCCGGGACAGGGACTGACCGCAGCCACATGTGTTGGACCATGGGTGACTAAAAGCAGGGGGTGGCCCCTGCTCACGTGCCTGGGAGACGAAAGGGGCCGGCGGGAGCTGCCAGCCCAGTGAGCATCTCTCCTTGCACTGACCCTGCCGTGGGCTGCAGCGAGCCCAAGCGTGTGACCCCAGGAGAAAGGATGCATTGGGGAGGTACTACCCCCTCAACACATTTTTCTTGGGATATCACTGTTGGTTGGTTATTTGGTTGCAATTTCTGTTTTAAATGTTTACGGCATTAATAAAGAACATTTTGCAGCATTCAGCTTTTAAGAGAAAACAAAAGCAACTTTACAGGGTGTTGCCAGCCCTACCCACTAAACTACTTTTAGCTTTAAAAGACCTTATCAAGTTGAACACAACTGACAGGTCATATTTCGAGGAAGTGAGCCAAAAATGTTTTCACTATTTAGTTGGGTAAGTTCAAGCACTGAGCAGTTTAACCCCCAGAGCACCATCCTCATGTGCTCCCTGCGTGCCTTTTAAAATTGGTTTTGTAAAGGACAAAATGTAGCCTGGCTATTTGTGCACTGAAACGTGAGTAAAACCCCATGCTTTCCACAGAGTTATTAAATAGACAGAAGATCATTTGGTAAAAGGTAACTGGGGGAGGGAGAGGGGAAGAAAACCCCCAAAGGTGATTTCCATCAGTGTTTCCAGGCTCTACTTCCACTGTTGTGCAATTAAGTCCAATTCAGTTGATACATTGGTTATCCAAAATGGAAAGACAGAAGGCTTATATTGCTATCCATTATTATGGGTATGATGAAAGTACCACAGGACCCCATCCCTGATAGAGACCTCTATTGTCTGAGACACAAAGCTGAGTAATAAACACAGTCCCCGGGGGAGATTCTCAGCTGGTGTAAATTATCACAGCAATTAATGTGCTATTTTGAAGTATGACAATTTACAACAGATGATAATCTTCCTCCTGGCCTGGAAGAATTACTGATTTTAGCACACGATTCGATAAAGCTAGCTACAATTGCAAACTGCTGTGATTGACATGCTCTGGTAAAAACCTTCTTTGCCACATTCCTCTGAGTTAAGAGGATTAATCGGAACATTTGGGTTCTCCCTTTTCCTTATAATAGACACCTGTTGAGCACCCACCTTCCAGGTGGCAGCCAGAAGTTTTTAGGCATTGCTCTTCTACTGAAGAGCCCTCTCAGCCCTGCTGAAGGCAGCCTGGACATCTCACCCTCCTTGCACTGTCTCATTGCCTGGTGCTGTGGGGTTTTCCAGTTGCTGTCTTGAAGGAGTCTCTGAAATTATTTTTGGAAATGGGATGGAAATGCAGAGTTTGTGAAGTAGCAGGCAGACGTGGCATGTTTCTGCAGTTGTGTCATGGCCTGAAGGATGAGGAACAATGAGATTAGTGGGAAACCCTCCCTGAGCCCCCCTCCTTGGCACAGTACCTGTCACCACTGGCTTCTCCTTGCCTCACAGGCTATCCTCATACAGCACCTTAGAGCATGTCAGCATTGATCTGTTATTGCTTTTGTTACCTCATGTGCGCTTTGGTGCATGTAGCACATGTGACTTCTCCGCCACAGCTGGAATGCTCCTGCCTTTCTGGAAGCAGAGATGAAGGCTCCTGGGCAGCTAATGTGGTTTTTTTCAGAGATACACACAGAGGTTCCACAACATCTAAAGGAGGAACTTCAGGATCTGGCTGTGGATTTAGGCACCTAAATTATCTAAACTCCCCTCTAGCAAAGTGATGTTTTATTTTTTTTATTTTATTTCTTTTTCTTCCTTGGGGTTGTGGGCTGCTAGTGTTCCTTCTGTACACATATATCTTTAAACCTGTGAATTACATTGCAAAAGCTCGCAACAGTGAGGACTCCTCTCAGGTACTTTACGTCTAGCACAAATACATGATAAGTTGAAACCTGCCTTGATATATTTATTTTTTTTTTAGCCTGGAGATGTTCCAGATGCCACTGCTGTTACACGTGTGCAATGGAAACAGGATTTCTTTATCTGGTTGAGCACTTTTGGATCCTGCAGGATATAGACATTACTATTATAATAATGGTTATGGTAATTTCCAAGGTAGGTGATAAATCTATCGCTTAATCCATCTCTTCCTTAATTAGACAGCAAGTGTAACATCACTATCTAGAATAGAAGGAGACTCAAGTGAGATCAGTGTTTAAAATCTAAAATTCAAATTATCCTTTCCTTTGTGAAGATGGGGGGAACTGTTTAAATATAACAAACTCCAGTGATTTATGTGGTATCCTCTTGTCTTATCAAAAAAACCCCATATTCAAACTGCGGAAGCTTTAGTGGACCCAGTGGAGAAAAGTCTTAAGTTTAATCCTACCAGGCGTTTTAAAACTGTGAGATGACACAGAGCACAGGCTTTAAAAGGCAAAATGAAATACTTAATCTTCATCAGTTAAAAAAAGGCCATTCCAATAACACAGAAGATTATGTAACTTTGAGGACAGGGTTTAAGTGGTTACTGCAACCTGACTAAACTGGGATGGTGGGCAATGGGAACAGGAGATGTGAGCAGAGGGTTTGGGTTTATCTTAATGTTAGGGGGTCAGTGCAGGTGAAATCTAGACCTGAATATGTAAGTTGAGATCCTGGCCCACATGGGGCCCTCTTACATGGGGACAGCCCAAAGTGCTTCAATAACCTGAAAAGAACAGGACAAACTGCGCACATCCCTGTGATGCCAAAGCGGTGCAAGGAGGCTGCTTGGCCAGTTATGGCTCACGTGGTGACGGGCTGCCACACATCCTCTGCATTTCTCTCATATTACCTTCATTTTAATTTGCAAAAAATAGTTCTTTTTGTAAAGGTTTTGCAACTAATTTTCCTGGATCAAGAGGCCTTTCAGGTGCTGGGTTAGAGGTCTCCTGTCCCTGAGCTGGGGCCCTTGTAAAGAGCTCTGCAGTTTTGCCTGTAACTTCTGGATTAGTATTATTACTGTGCACTTGGCATTAAACCTGCATGAGCTGCTTTCTCAAAATGGCTTAGAATAGAGAACAAATTACAGTTTTTGCAGGGGAAAAAAAGCACAAGTTAATCCGTTTAAAACTTTGCCTAGTCCTAGCTTGGAGATGCTCTGCTAGCTAGCACTGTAACTTTTTATTCCATGAACTTTTAACAAGATGTGTTTGAAGCTGGGCTGTGGCTGCAGTTCATCCTTTCCTCTCTTATTCTTCACCACTGTGTTTTCTTTCAATTAAAAAAAAAAAAAAAAGTGCTTTCTACACCCAAATCAGAGTGTTAGACTCGAAGTGCCTCTGATGCAACAGGTGGTTTTAAGAAGAAAGGTTTGCATTTAGGGTATTTTTAGCTTATTTGTAACATAACAAGCAGCTTATGTCTATGGCCTTAAATGTGAGTGGCAGCGACTTGTCACTCATAAAGCCTTATCTGTTGCAGAAGATTTCCTCCATCTGGAGCTTCTCTGTTCTGCTAGCTTTTATCCTACTGTGGAGAAGCTGTGGATTGTTAATTAATAATATCCTAAGGATATTGTCTTAAGCCAGTGCAGTGAAACAAAGCACTGATTTATCAAGTTTCTTTTTCCTGCCTTAAAAGACTTTAAAAAAACTTGTGCTAAAAAAAACCCCATACACAAAAACCCAACCAAACCACCCAAAAAACACACCACCCTCACACCCACCCACTCCAAAAAAAAACCAAACAAAAAACCACCAACGAAAAAACCAACAAATACCAGAAGGTTTGTTGTAGTGGCAAAATCTAGGCATAGTGAAACTGCTGCATGTGCTGGACAGTGGGGGAAGAGTGCTGGAAAATCCCATCTTGCTTGCCCCTCTGCCAGGAGCAGATGTCTATAAAAGAGCTAAGCTAGTTTACAAAAAAAGCCCGCAAACTAGGCTGAAAGCAGCATGCAGCACTACCTCGACAGCAGCCTCCCGGATGTCCTATGGAACCTGGGTGGGCCTGGGTGGGATGGACACGTCCCATCAGGGTCAGTCCCTACAGAAGCACTGCTTTTGGAAGATATCTACAGGTTAATACCAGCCATGAACCTTCCCCAACCCCAGCCACCAATTTTTTGTATTTATCTATTTATTTTTAGGGAGCTACTTTTAATTTATATTGGCTTCACTGATCAAAATCAGGACCGGTATGTCAATAAACTCATGGACCACTGTCCTGATGGGGTCTGAATTGCTGCCCTTTCACTTAGACCTGCTTGCATTCATTTCATATACCAACATAATCACGCATTAGCATCCAGATGAGGGTATTGAAAGAGGAAAATTAGCATGACTTATCAGAGGTGATGTTCAAATACAAAGCACCCATCACTTCCCTGACTCCAACTCTGCAATTACAAAAAAATAAGCCCATTATGTGCTGGGGGTCCTTTCAAACTGCAGGGCAGCCTTGCAGGGAGTGAGCATGGCAATAATGCAAGCCACGCTTTGTGTTCAAACAGTGTTTGACAGCATTAAATATAACATAGGCTCATCTAACCTTCATGTCTCTGTACAGGTGCCTGACAACAGCAGTGTTGTTTTATTATAGATTGAAGTGCCTTTTCCTTTGACTGGCTTTTCTTTTCCCTTCAGAGCACACTGGAGAGATCTAGACATGCTTTTTTTGGTGTATCGAGACAGCTAGGGGTATTTTCTTCTCTCTTTTGACTTTCCCACGGTGCAGGCTGTGCCCTGCAGCCAGCTGTGGGAGCTCTGTGTCTCTGTAGCCCCATCAGGGGCCGAGACCCCTGCTCCCGTTTTGAGGGCAGCGTTGAGCACTTGGTGAGTGGCAAGAGGCTGTTTAAAGGGGATGGGAAATGAAGGTGCAACAGATCCGCCACGGCGGTGCTATTTGACATTTCATGCAGCCAGCAGCAGTGTGGAGGGGAGGGAGGAGAGGATCCAGGGGTCGATTTGGCCACGGGTTAATCTATCCTGACAGTGGAGCTGTCAAGGTATCTTTGCTTAATGGAACCTGGAGATAATTGGATTTAGTGGCTGGGGCCAAGCTGTGAACTCCTGGGGTGAAAGGGCTGGATCTTGGGATTTGCCTCCGTGGAGGGGTGGGGGTGTCTGCCTGGCCAGGAGGTGGCTGGGGAGGGGTCCTCGCTACCACAGAGCTTGGGGTAACCAGCCAGAACCTGCATCTCCCTCTTTGGGATGAAATTCCTTTTGGATCACCTTCTTTCGCTCCCCCTCATCTCAGATGACTTCTTTTTGTTTTCCCTAATGGTTAATCTCAAAGGAATATTTCAAGTGAAGAATCATATTGATACCAAAACCTAGGGTTTTTTCTTTTTTAATTGTAGTCTTACGCAGCATTTCAAACCATCCTTAGGAAGTAACAAAAGTTACAAAAGTCAGAGTGAAAAGAAAGATGAAACACAATTATACCAAAAAGTAATTTAAAATGCAAATGCACTAGAGAATCTGCAAACCCCTAATTGCGGCGTTCTCTCTTCTCGTTGCTTCAAAAGCCCGGCGTGCTGCCTTCCTCCCTGCGGGAAGGGCCTCAGCCGCGGCTGTGCTGCCACACTCTGACCTCTCCAGCGAAATACGGGTGACCCGAAATAAAACCGGGAGGAGAGGGGGGAAGGAGGGGGCTGGGGTGCCTTGGCCCGCTGGAGCTCGGAGGTGACTGGGCAGCCCCAGGGGCAGAGGTGGGAGCGATGCTTTACGGGGCAAAGGCTGCCGATGTGTCGATCTGGAGAACACTAACCTGCTGCGTGCACCTTCTGGCCAGTCTTTAATGGCAAAGAAACGTAATTGCACTTTAAAAAAAACTTCAGTGGAGAAATCTGAAAATACTCCAGCTACTGAGATGCCTTTGCCCAGAGCCTGGTTAGCAAAGACCTAACAAAAACGTATTTAGTTGTTGAGCAAAATGTTTGTGGCTCTGCAAAGTTGTCCTTGGGGGCTAAAATCCTGGGTTGAACCGCATAGCAGCCAGCACCAATGCACTGCACGCACTGCCACGGCCGCCCAGCCAGCACCTCTCTCCTCTGCTCGGGGCAGCTGGGGCAGGGGGACCTCTCTGGTGTCCCCTCCCCTGGTCTGATGCACAGCTGCTGTCAAGAGTTTCGGTAGAGGTGCCAGTCTTTGCCAGCCAGCACGTGGATGTGTAGCTGCGGTCTGGCCATCAAAGATGTCTTCAAGGACATCATAGAGGTAATTATGCCTCGTGGTATCAGGCAGGATGGCCTTCCAAGAACTTGTCTGAGTGCTCCCTGACATTGTTTTCACTCTAACCTTTGCAGTAACCCTGTGCAATTAGTCCCCACAGTTTTACTGTGACTTCATGGGTGGCATTGGAGGGTCCTGGGCCAGGCTTTGGGCTCGGTGTCTCACAGTGAATTCAGAGCAACCGGATTATTTCTAACCTGTTCAGCCATGCTGTAGCCTTTTCCGCTTGTGGTCTGGGCCACTTTTTATTTAATTATGTTTTATATATGAACGTGAGGTGCCCTGAGGCTTTCTGATTACCAAAAGGCGGTGGGGTCATTTCGGAAGCACTGAGCACTGTGGAAGGGGCTGATGCCTCCATCTTCCCTGCACAGGCTGCCCAGGGTGGTGACAGCCGGCAGGGTGGCACGAGTCACCTGGTGTGTCCCTGCCTGCCACAGGACTGCGAGGTTTGCTTCAGCACGGGAGGAAAAAGCAGCTGGGGACCTCTGGCCAAAATCACGGAGCTGCAGATGGGATTTGCTGGCCTTGTGTTCACTGCAGTTGCAGGACCCGTACGTTACCCTTTCCAGCCCCCCCCCGTGCTGTATCTTTGCCTGAAATTTTGGCAATGCACCAAGCCAAAGCACTGACTTTTGTCTGTTCCCTGGCAAGGTTTCACAGAGGCTGGGGCACATCTGTGGTAAGAGGTATGATGTCTCTCTGGTGCTTGCCAGCACCTTGAACTGTGGTGGGTCTGAGGGTGCATGGGTGGGAGGTTCTTCTTGCACCTCTAACCCAGCAGGGTGCTAATGCAAGCAGTGGAAAAGCCATGCCAGACTATCACCCTCTTAATGGTCCTAGCGGGGACCTAGAAAGGAGTAGGTGGAAAAGGGGATGAAGGCAGGCATAAAACACCATTTCCACTTGCACAAGGAGCTCAGGAAACAGTCAAACAGGCTGCACTGGTTCAAACATTCACGAAGTCCTGATCTCCGTTTTGCCTCTCTCCCACTGCAGCGCGAGCGGTAGAGCCAAATCAGCCCATGTGGTGACTCACAGCTTAGTTGAAATCCACCTCATCAGTAAGGCGGGCTCCTTCATTGAAGTGCTGGAGCTGCACCCTGCTGCGCTGGCATCCCGCGGGGAGCTGCAGGACAACATGGGGTTGTGGGTCCGGCTTCTGGGCACCCCTGTGCAGGGCCTGCTGCTGCACTGGCTGCTGATAGTTGGTTAATTTTGCTTATCGTTGCTCTGCTTTTCACAGGTTCTGGTCGGCTTTTTAGGGTTGCATCCTGCATGGCTGTTCTTCAGCCACGTGGGGCTGAGTTCCCTCTGTGATTCCCCACCAAAAGCGTGCCTGCACACAATGAGGGCTTCACAACCTCTATGCTGGCTCTTACAGGATAGGTATTGGGATGCTCTAAACCAGTGAGGAAATGGGTTCCTTGGGGTGGCTGCTGGCATCTCCTCTGGGCTTGCATGTACTGGGGGACACTTGTGGTACAGCCAGTCCCATGCTACTTCAGCCTGTGGTGGAGAGGGGACCAGGCTTTGCAGGCAGGCTGGCATGTGTATTGCTATACAGGCTGCTTTGGGTAAAATGACTGTTGCTTGGCACATCCAGCTCCGTTTAACTGTGTGAACAGCTTGCTCAGCAGGTACAGCGCCAGCTGGACGCATGGTTACAAATGTAAGCACAAGGAAGAGGCATTCGCATAATCTGAGAAACAAAACGTGACTCTTAAAGGCCAGTTAGTTGTTTTTCTTAAGCTGAGATATACGTTGGCTTCTCGGATTATTATCACAGCCTTATGCCGGAGATATGTGTTAGGCGTGGAAATGTTCGGTGTTACCACCTGTCGGTAACCTTTACGAGTTGGAGCTTGCCAATCTCATTGACTTGATCAGTACTTTATCGAACATGTCCAGAGACATGTTTTCTCTGGAAATACTTATGTAGCACTACCTACATGTGACCTAATGACATTGTTTAATTTGGCACTTCATTATTATTGCTACTGTTACTGTGCCTCTAAAGCACTGCAGCATTGCCTGGAGTCCTCCCTGTGCAAGAGCTGTCCAGGAGGGTGGCAGCAGCAGCTAGCTTAAGGAGCTTAAAGTAGCAAATTAAGTTTCAAAATGACCTTCCAAATATTATTCCTGCCCTGACCCTGGGTTGGATGTTGTACCCATTCAAAGACAGGTATCACCCCAGCCCTGAATACTTCTAATGGCCTTCATTCATAGGTCTCAGAAAGGTAATCACAATGCACAAACATGAGTTAAAAAGCTGTTTATAAAGCCAAAATGTAGGGCATCCTTAGTTTATGTAGATGGATGAAGGCAGCAGGCACTCATTCTCATACAGTTCTAAAATTTTGGAGCTGGAGGCTGGGTACTTACATGCAGCCACCAGTTGTGGCTTGACAGTGGCAGAGCTGAGCAAAGATTATTTATTTCCATGTAGCAGAGCCATAATGAAAAACTTCTTGCCTCAGACAGGCACAGTCCTCACCTGGCTCCTTCTGTGCTGATGGACAGGAAAGCAAATGAGGTTTTACTTGCCTGTGGAAAAAGAATCCACAAAGAAAGCCAGCCTGAGCTCACCTCGGAGGGGCTGCCAGCGACTTTTAAAGCTGTTTTGGAGGGTAGGGCAGTAGTAAAGTAATTATTATCTGAATGCAAGCATACAGTAAAATGGGTATGTTTTCTAAATGTCTCTTTTAAAGCAAAACTGAGTAGTAAGTAGGAATGCTTCCCTGCAGGCTGGCAGAAGGACACAGTTGGTATCACACATTTCAGCAGCTGGCATGTTAATGAGGACATTTTTATTGAAATGAGCTAAATACTATTAACATTTGCGGACTCCCAACTGATTTCTGAAGCATTTATTGAACTTCAAAAAGTGCTTCAAGAATCAATTAAAAATAATTTTTTAGATTTGATAGAAAGAAGACCAAAGAAAATTGTGCCGCCACATTTATGTTTATCTGAACAGATCTTACTTTTGTGTTGCTGACTTTAAACAGTTTCCTCTCTTTGTTTTCCTTTCTGTGCTCTAAATAATGCTGGAAAATATATCTTTTGAGAAAGTGATAAGGTGGTTTGTAGCCAACCTGATTTTGTTGGTGTGGGTTTTCTCCTGCGCGGGAAGATGGTTGGTGTGTGGTTGAAAGTGACTATATGGCTCTGTTACACAGTGATTGCACTTGGCCACTTGTACCTGTGACTATATGGCTCTGTTACACAGTGATTGCACTTGGCCACTTGTACCAGTGAACTTAAAGTGTATTTAAACTATTGATTAAAATACTAAAAAGTTTTAGAGAGGAAGAAAGCAATGTAGAGCTGTCTGCCTTGGCATTGCAGGAGGGGTGGACGGCAAGCAGTGCTTCCCGTCTCTGCTTTCTTCAGGCAGGTCTAGGGGAAACCCTTGAGCTTTGACGTGTTTTGGGAAGCCTGCGCAACCAGGTCTGGCAGCAGTGGTGAGGCGCCGCTTGCCATGCCAGCAGGGCATCTGGTGGTTCAGCACACCCAGCCCCACCACAGCACAGGAGGTGAAGCGCTGCCGACTCCTCAGCTGCTTCCCTTGGCTACGTGAAAGCTGCAGCCAGTCCAATATTTAAAGCGTTGTGACAAGCTCTAGTATCTCCGAGGCAGAGTCAATTATTCGGTGCTAAGGTGAGGAGCTTGTTGGTAAAGACAAATGTTTAAAGGAAAAATCAAGCCACGTTCTTGAAAGCAACATTAATCTAAGCAGCGTGTCAGCTCGCAGATGCTCGTGGAGTCATTATCCCAAGCTGAAACAACAGCCTATGCAATTTTATTTCCCTCGTTTTGTATTTTTTGTCCCAGCAGGTATTCGTTGCCTGCAAATGTGTGTAACGTTTGTGAAAGACAGCCAAAGGTTGTCCTGTGCCTTGTGGTGCATTAGGGTGGCAGGAGCCGGGCATGCCACGGTGGCTGGTGGCACCCCCCAGGCGACGGGCTAAGTGTCCTGTGCAGCTGATGCAGGTGGGGGCAAATTCAGAAAAAGGGATGGCTGACCAATCTGTTGAAATAAATCTAGATAAGGACAATTGGGCCATCCTCTGGCCTCCCGCAGGAGCGGCAGGGGTATAGGTGCTACCTGTCAGGTGGCCTCTACAGCCAGAGCAGAAAACCTGCTCATCAGCAAGACTCCCAGGCAAGCAAGTTTGTGCATTCAATGCTCTTGGAGGGACTGACACAAAAAACTGTAGTAAGAATTCCAGTCCTTGCCATAAGTGCACCTTGCCTATTTACTAATGAATCCAGCCTGTGGCAAAGGAATGCTGTTGGGTCCATTTAGCAGCTCTGGAGAGGAAGGCAGAGCATTAAGAGTATCACCTACAGTTACGTACCAAAAATATGGGCTGTTAGGTCTGTGTGCAATCTGCAAGACCACAGTGTGCCACAAATGTGCAACCATGCAGCAGCTAAAACGAACGGCATTTCAGTTTCTGTACCTGTTCCAAAAAGTTGTATCATTGCTTCTAGTTTTACCTTATATCTAACCTGACAATTACTGGCCACTATGTGCTGATTTTTTTTTTCATTGGTTTCCTTCGGACAAAAAAAAGACAACAAAACAAATCCTCAAAAACAAGCAAAAAAAATCCCACAATAAAAGCACAGCACATGCAAAAATAAACCAGTAGGCCAGAAAGAAAAAAGACTACTTACTGTAAAAATATGCCTAGAGGTGGTTGAGTTTTTTTCTCATTTGACTTGAGTCTTTTCCCAAACTTTAAAAACAGCCTGATCAGAAGAAAGGAGAAGGAAACCAGAAGAAACAGCCTGTCACTCCAGTGCCCTTAATAGCAAACCTGTGCTTCCCCAATCTGCCAGGCAGTCACCCAGACAGCACTTGGGTGGTGGGAGCGTGACACCAAGGGAAGGAGGCCAGAGCTCACCAGGCAGTGAAGGAAGGAGCTTCTCTCACCCTTAAATGCTGGAGACAAGACATATAAGCCTGGCAGGTTGGGACGGTGTGGAGCTGGAGCTGGGGCAGTGGCACAAGATGGTGTAGGCTCATCCTGCCAGCTGAGAGCAATGTCCCCCACTTGCTTCCTTCACCCTCCCTTGCTGATGGCATCCCCTGCATGCTCGTGCTTTTGGCCATCAGGGGGTAACAGTGCACTGGAACAAGTGTGATGCACCTTGCGTGGAGGTTTTTGGGGACCTAGATCACAGCTGACAAAGTCAGCAAACTACAGCTGGTATAGGAGAGATACTTGGTTTACATTTCTTCACTCTTCCTGGTCGAGTTTTGTCATATGAAAAAGACACATGGATGATGCAGTCGCCTAAGTTAATTGCTAAACATTGATCTTCATTATTTAGCCCTGTGGCAAAATCTGTTTTACCTGTTTGTTGTCTCTCAGGCTGCACAATTGCTTCAGCCTTCATGCAGGGAGGCCTTTATCCTTTTACCATTATGAAAATCATAGACTGTTTCTCAGTGTGTGAGACACAGCATCCTCGACAAAGTACATGCAGACTTATCCTCCGTTGGGCACAAACACATGTGAGCACCCAAGGTGCACTGAAATTTCGCACTCATTTACCCACTCTCTCAATGATCTCTGTGCTTGCATATTTTGCATTTACCTAAAGAGTCCAGGGTCAGTGTTTCAGCTGGCATAATTTGACTTCTTTTCATTAATATCACTGTCATTCCGCTGATGTAGTACAGCTGTGGGTCTTGATCATTCTCTTTAAAATACAGATTGAAAACACTCTTAAAATGCTTTATGAGTACTTTCTAAATAACTGGAAACCCCCTTCCAACTCCTTTTTGCTGAGCTTCACTCACACAATTTGCAGGACAGGGGCAGGGTGCAGGTAGCTCTGCTAAATGAGGGCTGTGAGCATCGCCGTGGCAGAAATCAATCCAAGATGTGCTTGTGGCTGTGCTGCAATTTCAACACACAAGTAATTAACATGTTTAAATAAAAAGCCCAGCCGAGGTATTTGGTGATAAAGGCAATGTTCAAAGCTCCATAAACTAATCCCTGGGCAGGGTTGGGGCTCCGCAAGACCAGGAGCTGCCATGAGGCTGGAGGCTATACAGGAGTAAGGGCTGGCTCCAGCCCTGGCATCATGCAACCAGGCACAAATCCAATGGGTTATCGTTTGTTGGTTTTAACATTACTTAGATGACTTGCATAGGCCTCTTTTTAGATGCTGAATGGTTTTATGGCAGCTGCTGCCTGGAAAGCTTCACATGCCAGGGCCCTAATCTCGAAGTAGTCGTTTAGGTGATAACTCTTAGTAAGATTAATAGCTCCATTCACGGGATGGGGATGGCTCCTAGTAATTAATTGTGCAAAAGTGTGGTGGAAGATGATGCAGCTGAAGATCTGAAATCAGCAAGAGGATGTAATAACTGATAGGTGTTGGAGGAGGCAGAAAGGATAACTGGGATGATGTCATTAATGAGACAAGATTTCATTTTAATTCTCCTTATAGCCATATAACTTCCCTCCTATAGTTTATTCTTGGTCTTATTTCTGGTTTGGTTGATTGTGTTTTTTTCCTTTCTACAGGTCTCCATTTCCATGTGTTATTGTTCAGGGAAATCCACCTCACCCAGCCCCTGGCTGTCTTGGTGCCTTTGCTGCTGCAGGGAGGTCCCTGCCACCCTGCCCAGTTTGGCCATGAGGAACACTGGCAGTGCCTCCGTGGCAAGCTTTGCAGTTTGGATGCCTTTTCATTTATTTTTAATTTTTTAAATGAGAATATTTACTAGTGGTGGGTACCTTGCCCACAGGACCCCAGTATGCCAAAATGAGTGGAGCCAAACGGTGCCGGTTGCAGCTCCCTGTCTGTGCTGGGTGCCAGATCTGAGCAGCG
Source organism: Falco cherrug (assembly GCF_023634085.1). Lineage (NCBI taxonomy): Eukaryota > Metazoa > Chordata > Aves > Falconiformes > Falconidae > Falco > Falco cherrug. The sequence continues at coordinate 70,001,477 of NC_073697.1, forward strand.
TTTGCAGACGCTGGGTGAGCCCTGGGTGGGTTTGCTGATTCTTGTATGACACAGGGAGAAATGTTAAAAAGCGGGGCTGGCTCTTGCCTACAGAGAAGGTAGGTAGCTGCTGATGAGCAGCAAAAAAAGCTGTTTATTACCTGAGAGGGCTAATAGCTGCTTTCTCTGGCAAATGAGAACTTAGAGTTGGCACAAGTAAAGATTAACTTTCCCTGCTGCCTCCCATGTGTAAGGCTGTCCCTGGGTGAAGGTCTGGGAGGAGGCTGGAGGGTTTGCAGGGTGGGGAGAGACCTGCACAGGAGCTTGAGAGGGGAGATCCCAGAACAAACACTGTGGCCAAACCCTTCTCCTCTGGGCTTGTCTTTGCCTCCCTGTTTGCTAGGAGGGTGTCTCTGTGACAGACAGCCCTCACCTGGCCTGTGCGACAGGGAAGAGCTGCAAAGAGCTGCTCCCTGAACACAACAATAGGAAGTGAGCTCAGACGGGGGCTGGCATCTCCTTTGTTGCTCACGGGGTGACAGCATCAGCCTCAGCTACTGTATATAACCCAGAGGCTTTAACTCGAGGTGACTTGTTCAGGAAATACTGTTTTCCCTCCGTCCCCCTCCAACCATTCCTGTCTTCCAAAGTGGTGGTGCCCTCTCCATCTGCTCGGCCCTTCCCCAGCCCAGCACATGGGAACAGGGGAACGGTGGCAGCCTGAGCTCACCTCCCTGCCTGTGCCTGCTGGTGGCTTGCCCCGGGCAGCAGCAAGGAGCTGAGGGTTCCCCTGCAGACATGCAAAGCATTTTGGATGCTTGCCCAAACCCAAGCAGACTTCTCAGTGTGATGTTGACTCCAGCTCCCACACCTGGGCATGTGCCTGGCGCTGTGCCGAGCCCCTGGTTTTTCCAGTCTCACTCCGTTGTGTTCAGGAGGCACCACTCTGCCTCCCTAAAAAAAAAACCCAAGAACAATTAAAAAAAACCAACAACCAACCAAAAACAAACCAAAAAGCTCCTGCGAGGTGGAGAAAGGGTGTTTTAACAAAATGAGTCAAATGAAAGCGCTTTGATCTGAGCTTTGCTCTCTAATGTCACAGTGTGGTCAAAGCGAAGAAACAAAAGGTCAGATGTTTTTGAGGCTTAAATAAGTAATTTTTAGCACAAACAAGGCATAAAGGCTGGGTCCAGACCTAATACTGCCTGAGTTAGTAGCAGGTGCCATTAGATGTGCAAAACCAGGGAAACTGGGACTCTTTGAGGAGCCGGTAATGGTCTGTTCATGGTAAAGCTGGACATGAAATCATCGTGATTAGTAAAACCAACTCTTCTCACAGGATCAGCCCTTTTGCAAAAACTTCCTACATCACCACCTCCCACTCATAATGAAGAACACAAGGGGCCACCTTTTGAATTACCTGGCTATTTCATTTATATCTAAGCACCTTGAAATCGTATGATGGTGCTGTAGCCTTCTCCAGAAAAATGCTTCTTTAAACAGAAACCTCTCTGCCCACAGAACTGTAAAAGTTGTATGGCTCTGTAAACAGAAACTAAAAGGGCTGAATTTATTCTTCCTGTAACTTCGATAAAGCTGATGCTATGGTCTGTGTCTGTACGAATGAAATCAGCCTGAACAGCAAGGGAGCCAACTTTATACCAGATTATTGCAATTGTTTGCAAATACTCTGCTTTGCTACAGAAGCGCATTGCTTTCGTGCAAAATTTAAGTACCATGTATCACATAAAACCAGAAATAGGAAGCTCTGCTTTGTTAAATGACTGCATATCAAGTGTTTATTATGTACACTCGGCTTTGTGAGGCATTGGGAAACTGCTATCACATACATTTTAGGAGCTCGCTTGCAGACCAGCAGTCTCTAGGAAAACACAGAGTCTCAACCTTGACTTTGCAATGGGGTGGTTTAAATGGTTAGTTTTGGTGAATTTCTGCTGTTCTGGATTTTAAGCAAAGTTATTGTCTGCTGCTGTTCCTCTCTTCAGGAATGGTGCTGCTATTTTTTACTTCCCGGTGAATGGCAAAAGCATAAAGCAAGCTGGCATCAAGGATTGTGCTTTATAAGAAAGGAAAGATAAAATGGCTGCATATGGCAATATGGACAGTTTCCAACTTAATGGAAATAAAAGAGTCTGATTTTTTGCAGCGTATACTGAGAACTGAACTGTATTTTTATGCAAATGCTATAGAAAATGCAGCTCAGCAAAGGCTGTTTTCCTAATGTTGGTTGGAAAGCGTTTTGAGCACCTAAAGACTTACATTTTCCATGAGAACTTGGTGAGAAAGAATGTAAAGAGATAACAGAACATCTAAAAATATTATGCCTACCACAGTGGGTTTTTTGTTGGTTTTTTTTTTTTTGGGGGGGGGGGTAAGTTGTTGGTTTTTTTAATCCAAGTTTCACCTCTATATTCAGCTAAGAGGAAGAAATACTACTGAGCCTTTAATAAGATGAAATAGTGATTATTCCTTGTTTGTTTGTTTTTGTTTTTTTTTCTGAAGTGCAAGTCAAGAGCAATTTGTTTGTAAGGTAAAACACCAGAAAGATGGTGTATGTCTGTACAGCATGATTCAGCCCTGAGGGCAGCCACCAGAGGTACTTTAGGTGCAGTATAGCTTTGATAGTGTGGAGCTTTATATAATCAGAGGGGAAAGGCAAAGTATAGCAGCATGGCACTGGTGTGCAGTGCTAATTCATCTCTGCTACTGAGAGGACCCAGCCTCACCCAGGTACCTCTGTGCTGAATGACATTGTGCCACGCCAACTGAAAAACTCATTGCATGTGATGAATAAAATGGTACCACCATCAGAGGGAGCCGATAATCTAGAAACGCCTTTGGGATAGGGTAATTGGGACACATTGGGGTATGGATGAGCGTGGCTCAGAACCGGGATGCTCCTTAGAGAAAGAGTTGAAGGATGCAACCCCCTTTACTAGCCTGGGTGGGATGGGCTGACTTCCTATATAGTCTGTTAATGTGAATATAAATGATGCAGCGTTAAGCCTGGGGGCCCGTGCAGGCTATCCCAGGGAGTCTATCGAAGAAAAATTTCTAGAATAAGTCTGAAGGAAATGAACTTGCTGCTATGGTGTCCCAGAAAGGAGAGATAAGGAGTTTTAGGCTGTGTGCTTATCGCGGTAACTTTTCAATATACCTGTTTGCCATTAGAGTTAATTGTGTCTGAAGGAGACCATCTCCTGCTGACAGGCAGAAAGTGGCAATATATAAGTGTAAACCAGACTGAAAAGCAGCATGCTAGAGACCTGCCAGGGAGAGGGAGCTCACAGGTAAAACACTGAGTCATATTTAGGGCAGAGATTTGTTTTATAAGCCGGCACAACAGGAAGGCTGGAAGGAGCAGGCGATGCCGTTTCTCAGTTTGTGTGAGCGAGGGTAGTGCCATTTGTGTACGGGAGGGTGGCTGCAGACATGTGGCCGGACGGATTGGAGGAGCAGTGGGATGGATTGCAGAGGCAAGGTATAATTTCACCTGCAGTGCCAGAGCCAGGGCTGTACCAGCCATATGTGCTCCCAAGACCCACAGTGAGGTAAGGATTTGTGGGAACTATAAAGTTACTGTAAATCTCCAGCTGCAAATGGATCAATACCCAATTCCTACACCATAAGATTCATACACAGAAGTTTCAAGAAGTGGGGAATTCATATCTCCAGCTTGCTCCCTGGTCTTCCAAAAGGATCTGATAGTGAACGTACCCAGGGGGCTATTTACAAACATGGTATTAACCCCCAGTGGCCAATCCATATGCCACAGGATGAGGGGGGTAAGAGTTAGTTGGTTTTTTGGATAATGTATTAATGAACGGGATGAGCTCAGAGGAACACTTCTAAAAGCTGAAGGAGACACTAAAGAGATTGCAAATATATGGCTTTACTACTAACAGAAGTAAGCATGTTTCACTTCACCAGACTTGTCTGGAGCACTGTATAGGTGCAGAAGCAATCTGCTTACTAAAAGGGAAAACAAAAATTACTAAGAACATACCATTACCACAGAATACTGCCTCTGGTCATGTTATGCTGTTGTAGTTTAGAAGTGTGCTCCAAATATATTAGCTTTGATCAGCATGATGTCTGGCTTGGTTTTTTTTCTAAAAAAAGCTTCATTTAGAAGAGTGAAATTAGGTATTTTGACAATCAAATAGCTTGAGTGAACCCTTTGACGCATTTTATTCTTTAGCATTAATGTTAGTACCTCCACTGGGAGGGCTGGTTCCTGTATTTTCAAGTATCTATTAAGAGATGAGTAAAAAAAACCCCATATAGTTATTTTACTGAACATTTTCAAAACCAGCCAGCGTTCCTCTTAAATAATACTGCTCTGCTTCCCACCTTTCACTGCAAAAACCTTTTGTCCATCATTTGCGGATAAATGCTAAAATGACCTGTTGGGATGAAAATATTGTCCTCATTGCCAATCCAAAACTACTGCTAGAAGCATGGAGGCTGAGAATATGCATTTCTCTGCTGGCAGAAGCCAGATAGCAGATGCTGAGTTTTGTTAGATAAGCATTTTACCAAAATATTTTTTAGAATAGACCCTCAAAAATGCTTTCTTGTACTCGTAGGGGGTGGGGAAAGCAGTTCAGTGTATATTTTCTACTCTACAGACCTTTTCTTAATAGTGCTGAAGAAATTGTTCTGGAAACAAGAAAAAACTACATTTTGGTTATAGTTTTACACTCTGGACTTTAGGGATGGCTTCATTACATCACCAGAAGCCAGCTTAAGTCAGAGTGCTTTTCGAAAATTTGTGGTCCCCTCAGCTCTTTGCCAGGGGGAATACTAGGGACGATAAAAAAACGCTTACAAGGAGACACACCAGCGTAATTACCCAAGTAACACTAAGAAACTATTGAATTGAAAAGGAGGTAAAAAGTAATTTTGTGTGCCTACTGCTGGTGCATATTGCTGGTGCCAGGACGGGATGTGCAGGACAGGAACCTGTGCTGTAAAACAGCCCAAGTGCCTCATGAAGCAAAATTTGCTGAAAACAGACCCAGCCAGCCCCCACGGTGCCCACAGTCCTGGGCTGCCCACCCTGCCAACAGGACCAGCTACACGCTTCAGAAGGGAGATGGTAGGAGAGACTCGCTTTGGTGTGCTGCTACAGCTTCCCTCGGTGCGCAGAAAAACTATTCCCAGGCATCCCTAACGTAACACATTCCCCATGCTGAAATCAAGCAGATGCAAAACATCTGGCAATAGAAAATCCCCCTTATGGTTTTCTGCTTCCCCATGTAATGCCTTAAGTTTCTGCTTGGGGCTGAAGGTACCAGTATGCAACTGGATGGGACAGAGAAATTTGGGAAAAGGCATGGTAAAACAGATTTTGGTGCCAGTGACTTATTAAGTAGAGGTTGAAGGGATGCACTGATTAATTGTCTAGGGAAAAGCTTAGAGCAGATGTAATATGTGGCTCCAGAAGTTAATAAAAATGGCTTTATCTTTACAGATTTTTGTTGTGTCAGAAAATGATAGTGAAGGAAAGAAAAGGATGAAAAGATGTGCTGGGTCCCAGAAGGAAGGAAGAATAAGATTAAATTCAGATGTTGGATTCCCTCCTTGATGCCCAGCACTGACCACTGTGAATTCAGAGAGCTCCCTCAGGGTTAGGCTTCTGATTTATTTTTCTATTGGGGATGTCATTCAGGTAATGCACAAGGGAGAAGCATGCTGTATTGACAAGCTGCGTGTTAAAGCTTTTGGTGCTGCTGATTTCCAGTTCACTGGGTAAAAAGCATCTAAGATTTTGTTCCTCATTTCCATCATGATTATGGCACAGTGGGGGCTGATGGTCCTTCTGCAGCCACTTCCTCACAAGAGTTAGTGGTTTTTAACTTCTTCATATATATCAGCTACCTAACTGTTTGGAAACAGAGCATAGAAATTTATATGGAAGATAACTGCAGTGATATAAAAAAACTAGATAGAAATTAACTTTAAAGGTAATTGTAGTAATCTCCTTCAGATTTTTGCAATGGGCAGAACAAATGACTTAAAACTGATAATGTTCTTTGTCAGAGAGATGATACGTTGCTCACTGGGAAGACAAACACCCACACGCCTTTAAGAGGCAAGTCCCCAATGGGCCATAAGCCCCCACCCTTTCCCATGCTGTGACCACTTGCTGGGGCATGAGCCATGGTTTGGTCCAGGTAAAGGGATGCTACTCAGCTGATGGCCCAGGGGGAACCTGGTCAGATACTGACTTTGTTGGTTTGTTGACCCTCAGGCAAAGGCAGGAGAGGATTTGTGTTAGGTCCTCTGTGCTCTGGGTTTGGTGCATGAGCAGAGGGCTGCGGCAGCCCTTCCCCAAAGGCAGAAGGGCAGCTGTGGACAGCTCTTTGCCTCTTTCTTTAAGGACTAAGCCTTGCAAGACGTTTATACTCCAGCTGCCTGCTTTTATAGTCTGCCACATTTTTCTCCTACGTGATTCAAAAAGAAAAAAAAATGTCAGATTGTAATTCTTAGCTTGCTCTTCCTAAAGGGATGAGAATTTGCTCCTTTGGAGGCTATTAGTATTGCCAAAGTTTACTTATTAAATGTTTATCTCTTATGGACTGTCCCTGTAAATCTCAGAGCTGTCTGTACCTTTAGCACTGCCAAATCACAAGCTGAAGGGGAAAGAGCTTTCCTTGAAGCTGTAGCTCTGGGATTCATATGATTAAAGCCAGATTCTTGTTTTCCATTGAAAAAGTAAGTTTCCAGCTGCTGTGATTGCAAAGAAAAGGTTGAAAGTGTAAGCCTGAAGTATGCAAAGGAAGAGAAGCAAACATAAAGAATATGAGGGGTTTTTTTTTTCATTTAGTCCTATGTTTTGAACTACTCCTCCATTCTCCAGGAGACTGATTCATTCTTTTGAATGGATTGTGCTGGCAATACCTTATTTTTTTGTTCCCCAAGGGATAACTTCAGAGCTTTTCTTTCAAAACCACTTCGCTAAGTTTAGACATCTCTCAGAAAAACTAAATGAGAAGGAATTTTTAAGAAAAAATAATGATCTGCTACATAAATTTTTCACAACTTTGTACACGGATGGAGTGGGTTTGTAGAATTACGGAACTGCAGTGACTAATAATAGTAATAAAGTGTCTGATTGTATTATGTGGTTAAAGATAGTCATAATACTCTCATTGTCTTTGCCGTTTTCCCACTCCTTGCTGTGACATCAGCCCATCCCAGACCATCACATCCTGCTCATGGCTGTGTCTTTGTTGATAAATAATGAGTCATTATACACTCTGCTCTATGACTCGTACAGCTGTATTGCCCAATTTTCCTCTCTCCAGAATGAAATCCCTCTTTGCAAGGATTTAGTATGCCTTTAAAACAGCAAAGTTTATTTGATGACAAATGTGCACTTCAGCAGAAGGAATGGATGGAATAAGGTTCTTTCTGGACATTTGGTACCTGGAGTAGACTCACCTACTGTAAATGATGTGGTTTTATTAATGACAAAACCCCACCGCCACTTTGTACTGATGGCACAATCCACCACATGCTGAAGCCGTGATTTCCATGGACTGTCCCTGCAGGGCACATTCAGTTCAAAGAGCCCTGCTGCTGCACAGGCATCTACACTGCATGAAATATTTGGATGTTTACATGTAAATAGATACACACAAAGTTGCATGTTTTCTCCACAATTGTCAAACTGATTTAGTAATGCTGAAATCAAAATTTCTTGCTCTCCAGCATGCTGCTATCTACACAGCATGCTTAGGAAGCTCTCCTAAAAAATTGATAATAAAATATATTAAAAAGTGCAAGAATTAATTGTAATGTTTTCCAAAAAGGCCAAAGTACACACGCACCCTTTGCTCTGACACCCAGAAAACTGAAGAAGTACCATGAGCAGCCTGGCACTAAACAGCTGATTTGCATTGTTGGGAGGTAGTTGTTTTCCTTCATTTTAATTTGAAAGTATGATCAAGCATGTGGCATAGCAAACTTCTGGCTCTGCAGACCTGCTTAACTAATACAAATTTCTTACTAACAGCCAATGTGCAATCCAGTATGCCTGCTTTGTACAGATGAGTTGCAGGGGGAAAGATCCTAAAGTACAACAGATCCTCAGTGAGGCAAGACGTGATGCATTTGGCTTTTCTTCCTCCATTTTAATCAGTTATTTTGACACTCACCCTTGCAAAGTATGAGAGATCAGGTGGCCTGGGGAGTGGCAGTGAGAGCATTCATGGATAAAGGAGGGATAAGCAAAAACCAGACAAAACATGTGGTCCCTGGGGCTGCTTGATGGATGGATGGATGGATGGATGGATGGATGGATGGATTGGATGGATGGATAGCTGGCCTTCAAGCCCTGTTCACATCTCTGTTGCCATGCCTTCCCTTTGCTTTCTCTAGATTGAGGGCCCCAAACCTCAGCCTGCCAGTTGCCAGGCACAAGATGCACATAGACAGGGATCTGGTGTGGAAAAAACCCTTGGCCAAAATCTTGGCTGTAAATCTTGCTTGGCTGGTGACCCCCTGTGGGGCTGCAGCTGTGTCCCTCAAGGGCTTTCCACCCCCTTTTCCCTGTCTGTAAGCACAAAGGTGTAATATCCATCCCACAAGCATGGTGTGAGGTGGTCAGGTGTTGCATGAGTGTGCTGCTATCAAGCAATATGTACACTTGCCAAATATTGCATACTGATGTTCAGGGGTGGTGGAGTGGAGGTGGTTTATTGATGCCTGTCACCTTGCTGGCAGAGCCCGTGTGTCATGTTGAGCATGCCTTTCCTCACAGTCTGGCCTGCAGAACCTCCTCATGCACATCTCTTTTTCACTAGACCTGAAGTGATCTAGGAAAGTCCCATCTTGAATCTCTTCCAGAATGATCCTGAGCGAAGCTTTCTCACGCCTGGCCCATTCTCCATGAGCTGGCCTGGGCTGGGTGCCAGGACGCCGCTCTCACCTCACTAACAAACCTCCTGCAGAAACAAAGATGTTTAGACGGCAACAAACTGGCATACATAGTTCACTGCAAAACAACTCTGTTGTTGACTGCTTGCGTGCCTGCAGCTTTCTTCCCCATATCACAGCCACCTCCTTTGGGTGTCTGAGGGCTGGGGGCACCATAAAGTCCTGCTCATGGTGCATCAGGGATGCAAACCTATGCAAGGCACCCTCTGCTCCCTAGCCCCATTTAAGAGCCTTTCTTGTGCAGAGGAGGGTTCGGCCACACAGAGAAGTGCCCCTGCAGCCATGCACAGGAGATGAGTCAACTGCCCATTTGCTGCCTCTCTCTCTTCCCGTTCCTTCTGATGTATTTTTGGGTGGAGGGACTGCAAATTTGATTTGTTAAATAGGTTTAAAAAAATGTAAATGATAATTATAAAATTCCACGAGTCTTTTTTTTCCATGATAAATTTTATGTGGCTGGCAGTTAAAATAAGTGATTACCCCATAAATACCACTTTAATAGCCTAGTCAACGGTGTAGCCTTTGCTGTTCTGAGATTTTTATCTTGGGAAAGGCAGGGAAAAAAATCCTTTTCCATGGATTTATATTGCTGTAGCAGCTGCTGCTGCCGCTCGTTACTTGCCGAGTAATTTGGGGAGAACGTGTTTCTACCGTGGGCAGTCAGGGATGAGTGAGCATGGATGCTGGTGGGGGCCGGCCACCCTGCACCCATGCAGCCAGCTGTGCCCCGGCTGGTGGTGGCCCCAGCCAGTGTGTCAAGCGCTCTGCCTGATTCTTTTGGGGTAACAACGTCCTGTTTTCCAAAGCCTGTAGTTTCTGTGCACAGGCACTGCCTTCCTCCATCAGCAACAGCCAGGCAGGCCAGGACCCTGCCAATGTTCTTGTTGCTGACTTGGAGAGATACGGGTTTGGTGGATGGGCAATGGCTCAATGTCCAAAGCAGATGGGTAACATGGGGTGTCCCTCAGGTGTCTGTACTGGGACTGGTACCGCTCTGTATGTGTTTCGATGCCACAGACGGCAGTGCTGGGTGCTCCCGCAGTGAGCCCGCAGCCGACAGCCAGCCCAGTGGTGTGGTGGATCCGCTGAAGGGAGCGACAACAGCCAGAGGGACCGTGACAGGCTGGAGGAGTGCCCCCATGTGAACCTCATGAACTTCAACAAGGCCCAGGGAAACCCTTCCGACCCCTTTCAATACACAGAAGGGGCTTAAAAGAAAGATGAAGAAAGACTTTTTACTAAGACCTGTAGTGACAGGGCAAGAGGCAACAGTTTTAAACAGAGAGGGTACGTTTCGGCTGGACATGAGGAAGAACTGCTGTACAATGAGGGTGGTGGGACACTGGCCAGGTGGCCTAGAGAGGCTGTGGATGCCCCATCCCTGGCCGTGCTCAGGGCCAGGCTGGATGGGGCTCTGAGCAACCTGGTCTAGTGGAAGGTGTCCCTGCCCAGGGCATTGGGGTTGGGACTGCATGGCCTCCAAGGGTCTCTCCCAACCCCAACCCTTCTGTGAGGGTGGCCTGGGGCACCCTCCGGTTTCAATTCACAAATCCTTAAAAAACAAGGCAAGCACCCCCCCACCATCACCGGCTTCCCAGCAAGCGGCCGCAGCGGCTGCGCCGCGGGCAACCCGCTCCCGCCGCCCCGCCGCCGCCCCCCAGGCCGGAGGCAGCGCTGCCCCTGCCCGGGCTCGGCCGCCGCCCTGCGCGGTCCGGGCCGGCAGCGGCGCCGCCAGGGTGCTGCGGGCGGGGCGGCGGCGCGGCGGGGCGGCGGCAGGGGGCGCTGCGGCCCCGCCATTGCGGCGGCGGCGGCGCGGGGGCGGCGGGAGCGTTGATCCTAATTGGAGCCGACGCGCGGCTCCTCCATAATCCTCCGACATCCCCCCGCCGGCTCGTAATTCCTGGGCGGGCGCTGCCGCCGGCTCCGCGGGGGAGCCGCCGCCGCCGCAGCAGCCGGGCAGGTGTTGCCGCCGGGCGGGTCGCGCCGCGCTGTGCCGCGCCGTGCGGCGCCGCCTCCCCACCGCGGGGGGCCCAGCGGCCATGTTGTCCCTTGGCGCGGCGGTAACGCTGCGGCCGCCGGCTGCCACAGCCGCGCTCCCCGGCGGCGTGACGAAGCAGAAAGGTGGGGAAGAGACACCCGCCGCCCCTCGGGGTTAATGATTAAGCGCTAAAAGTGCCTTTGTGTTCTTAATTGGCGCACGCTGCCCGAGTGCCGCGCGTTCGAGCGCGGGTGCCGTTCCCGCACAGGCGAGAGCTGGCGGAGCTGCCGGGCAGGGAGCTCCCGGCCCTCCGCGCTCGGCCCCCCGGCCCCGCCGCACGGGAGGGTGGGCAGCGCCTCCGCCCTGCCAAGATGCTGGGCCTCGGCCCCGGCGAGCGGCCTGAGCACCCGGGGTGGCCGGTGGCGTGACTTGGGGCGCTGCAGAAGCCTTAAATAAGCTTTAGGCGGTCACAGCCGGTGCGGTACCTCACAGGCCAGTTGCGCGCCTACAGTGTTTTGAAGTCAGTATTTTGCTGGACAGACTGTTCGGGGGCCCGGCGGTATTTGAGGGAAAAGTACTGTGCAGCTGGGTTAGGCCCTAAACCTGTGTTTGCACAGGTACCAGTACTTCCAGTAGTAATGCAAGTGACTTTCCGGGTTGCATGGGAGCTCTTCCTTTGGCCCAGGCAAGGGGTTGTGGAGTTCAGCATGGCTGCTGGTCAGTAGAAGCAGCCAAGTGCCTTCTTTTCCCCTTGCATCTGGCCAAGGGCCTGCCTGAGAGGTAGATTTTTTTGGTTTGTTTTTTTTTTTTTTCCTCTATGTGCTCCCTAAACAAAAGGTATACATTGATTTTGCTCTAGGCTTTGTGGGGCCCCTGGACCTTGCACAGCTCGTGTGCCAGGGCCAATGCAATGTGTGCATGTTTGGGGGATGGGACGGAGAGATACCAGCGGCTACTGGCTCCCAGTCCTGCTGTTCCAGGCTGTTATTATCAGATGAGCGCTATCTGTATGTTCACATGGGCACTCGTTTTTCCTCTCCATGTGAGCACACAAATTAGTCTTGCTAGGGACTGCATGCTTCTGCAGGTTTGCCAGAAGTGGAAATATGAATTGTTAAAGCTCAGGAATTGTAAAACTCTTAAGGTTGTTTCCACCCTCATTTTAAACAGATGTAAATCTAGAGTTAACTCTGCTGAAGGAAGAGTTATGCAGCACAAAACCAGTGTGCATGTCTGTGAACAGATACAGCTGACTGTCGGAGAAATAAAAATAATGAAGTAGTGGTGAATAAGCTGGGCACCTTACTTTCAGCCGTAATAAGCAGAGTTTCTGAGAAGCAGATGTTCTCCCTCTTGCAAGCGCTGGTCTCTAGCTGAACATGGCTGAGAAGGCAGTGAGGTCCCTGAAGCCTGTGTGAGGCATGAATGTATATACAGGCTTTAATGATGTCTTAGAGGCAGAGTCCCCGCAATATGATCCTTAGAATTACAGTATTAGATACACTGCCAGACGTGTTGCTGACATGGGTTGGCTTTATAGGGATCTGCCTTTGCATGTCTCCTTGTGTGTGCCATAAACTATTAAAGCAAGATTAACGGATGTATTCTTCTGCAGCTTTGTTCTCTTGGGGCAGATTTATATGCCTAGGTGGCTCCTGTAAGCACTGGTGCCATACATTATACCTTCTGCTGACTGCTAGTGCCAGTGTAACATGTTAAGGGCTCTTGCAGTCCTTTAAACCAGGTAGTAGTGCCATTTTCAACAGGCAGCTCTACTGCCCAGGGTATTGCGTATTAGCGGGATTGATGAAGGTTTCTCCTGTCCTTTCATTTTAACATGCTCCTTGATCCCAGAAAATAGCTGTGTAGTGAACTGGGACAATGCTTCTCTGACCTTTACGTGAGCCTGGAATAAGCAGGAGGAAAAACTCTCCACCTAGTCTGTTCCTCTGTTGTTTCTGCATTTGGACTTGGGTAAACATGGCCTCTAAAAATACTCCATTCTCAAATGCTTCTGTTTTTCTTGTGACCACCTAGAAAAGACCGCTTATCTTATGCTTTAAAGAGGTTTGCTTTACAGGAGTTTGTAACAATTTTCTGTATTTAAATTGCTTTCTGTTTCTTTGCATTGACTTTCTTCCCCGTATAACACCTGCATGCTTTCTTCTCTGGTATCTCACAGTCACCTAGAATGGAAAGTAAGGATGTATTTATTTATCTTTGCTGTTACATTGTCAAAGAACATACTGCATTCCCCAACAAGAATTTTATTTTTCTGTTTTGTGTGTTTACTATTGGATCTTCACTTGTGCTCCCAGCCCTTGCACATTTTAATACCTTTTCAGCTATTCTCTTTTCCAAACTGTCAAGTTTTTGTTCCCTCCACCCCACACCCCCAAGCCCCCGCCTTTAACTTGTGGAGTTCTTTTTGAATTTCTTCTTTTTCATTCTGTGGCTGTTTGAAGTCCTGATTCTGCTTTGTCATTGTGTCTTCTAGCTTCTTCATGTTGGCTGTCAGGTTGCTCTTCACAGCTTCACTTCTTAGCCATTCCACTCCTGTGCAAAGCTGCTGGTAAACTGTGAAAGACCTTGCTATTTCTCAGCTTGCACTTCTAGGGTGTTTAGTTTGCTCGTGCCCTATAGCCTTTTCAGTTTGGAGCTGACTATTACCTGTTGTTGGTCACTGCAAGTGAAAGTTTTTTTTCTTTTCTTTTGAATGTTTGCACTTGCAAATGCTGAACAAGCTGAGTGTCATTCTGGAAATTATACATCTTCTGTAATGATGCTGCTGAGCTGTATGGGCCCATACTCCTCTAACACATATGCAAGTGCTGCACTGGTTTCTGTATTCAGTAATTGTGTCTTTCTGTAGCTTTAATAATTTGCCCCTTAAAGCCTTGGCTGTTTAGAGAAGGTCTGTGAAGATCGGTTAAAAAATTATGATTTGCATTGTGGTCTCGTGATCCAAGACAGTGAACTCTCTTGTGGATACTAGTTGGTAGAACATAGCATAGATACTATCCAGTGCCTTGTTCTGCATGTAACATAGGTCTGGAGGAAAGAGATTTAAACGAGCATTTACCTGCCTCTTGCTATCTTCAACAGTGATTTACATAAAGTCTGGAGGGCTGGACTTTATGATTTGGGATAGACCTGGAGACTTCTGAATCTCTCCCACTTTTGTCATTCTGAGCAAATTTTGTTCCAGTTTTGTATACACTTATGCATGTTTCCTTTGGTAAATGGTATTGCTTGTATTTACCAGCAGCAGTTCTGCAGATCTCTGATTTTTTTCCTTTTGGTTCTTCTGAGCAAATTTAATTCTAATTTTGGTGTATATATTTAGAAGAGGGTATCTCTTCATATTTACTGATGTCAGTTCAGCTGCAGAAGTTCCTGAATCAAATTTAGTTTGTCCTATGGAAGGAGCCAACTACCAACCCAACCAGTCATAGAGCTGTAGGATAACCGATAACCAGAGTGGTTTCCAGGTGTGTTCACTTCCAGCCATGCATGTAAGGAACAGGCTACACAAGCTTGTGGGTATGCACTGGTGGTATCTCATGGACTTTGCTGCCACCAGTGGAATCCATCTGTACCTATCACTTTACATAGCTACTGCAGCAGGAGGAAAAAAAAAAGAAAGAAAGAAAAAAATTCAACCTCTAAGTGAAGAACTGTGGCTGTGGTTTTACTTAAAGGAGAACAAAAAAGGAGAGGAAAACAAAGGGGTTAGTATTTATAGTGAGTAGGTGAGGCTGCTAGTCCGCCCTTCAAAAGATGGTACTTGGTACTCTTCTCTCTTCATGGGAAAAAATTCAGCCATCATATTTTAGATCCATAGTGATAGAGTAGATCAGTCTTCTTACTTCAGAAGTCGGTTCTTTCTTAAACAAAAATCTGATTGCTGGATCTCTGTAGTTCAGACTGTACAGTTCTGTTTGTGTTTTTAAGTGGTATGTTTGCTGAAGAAAACAAATACTCCAGGGAGACCAAATCTGCTTCGGTGTGACATGAAATTTGGTGAAGGTTTATTATAGCTCAGCCCCCCACCCCCAAATCAAAGAAAGGGAGAAAAGGAAAGGTTTAAAAAAATGATTCAATTTTGTGGGCTTTTTTTTCCTTTTCAGGTCAAAAATAGAGAACAGAGGATTTACTACTTCAAAGGCAAACATTTCCTTGTTGTTTTCTTTTTTTTTTTTCTTAGCCAAACCATCCCCCTTAGCTTTTATTTCAAGTAGAATCAACTGAAATTTTTTCTGCCCATGATTGTTTTTTGTTTGGCCGTTGAACCAGATAATCCAATATTTGCACAGCTTTCCCTGGAGCTGCACAAAGAGGTAATGCTGTCATTATGACAGGTAGACCTCAGGAGATTATGTGGAAACACGGGGTCTCCTAGCAGAAGCTCCCTGGCCTTTAAATGTTCACTCTTAGATCTTCAGGATTTCCCTGCAGATCTATGGACTGTGTTATATTAGAGGGGGTTGAAGTGTTGAGGGGTCTACATCCCCAAAGGAAGGCAGAGGAAAAATGATATTCATCATCAGGGCATGGAGTTTCTGGACTGTTCAAGAATACTTTTTCCCTAGGGAAGGATAAGGCTTCTAGTGCTAAATGGTAGGATTTACTCATATATGTATTTGAACTTTATTTTATTTTTAGTTTGTGGTTTCTTATTGTTCTGAAAGCATGGTGACATATATACCTCTTTCTTGCTATTGGTTCTTGCTTATGCCAATGTACCTTGGTCTGTTTATACAAAAATATTTGTTACCAGTTAAACTCACCTTCTTCTGTTTGCACCAAAACATCTTAGGCTCATGAAAACTGTCTGACCAATGAAACTGTCTGCTTGGACAGACAATTTCTGCAGATCACTCAGTTTGCATGTGGAAATACAGTTTTTCCAGTCTGGCTTCGATGATTAGTAGTATAGATTTTCTAAGAAAATGCCCACTGTTATAAGCAGCTGTAGGTTTGTGCTTATGAAACCTATTTGCACAAATATTATCAGCCACCAAAGTCTCCACCCAAGTCTGCCACAGTTGTTCAGATCTTCCAACAATTACAATCTAATTAGAGCCGGCATTCAAAGTTGCCTCCAGCATTTCAAACAAAAGTAATTTAGTGGTAATAAAAGTGGTAGATTGACAGCTCTGGAATCTGAACTCAGCTTATCCGCAAAACATACCCAGGGTGGGAAAGAGCTACAAGAATCACGGCAACAACTCTCTGAAGGGCTTGACCCCTTGCCTTGAAATGACAACCTCCAAGGGATGAACATATGGGTAATTTTCTACAAGTCCCTCTACTGCCACTGCCAAGAGTGCTGCTAATTACTGACAATAATTAGTATATTGTCTGTAGCTTGAATACTTTTCCACTAGGAAAAACACCTGTATGATAACAATCAAATGCCCATCATGTAGTGATGGTGTTTATGAAGCTAAGAATTATTCTGAATTTGAACTGCAGCCTGTGAGGTGAAAGGCTTTATCCTATTACCAGTCCCCTGGATCATTCAGTCTACAGTGTGTGAGGCACAGGGCTGTGATTACCAATTCATTTCATAAAGGCCAGCCATTTAAAATTCTCTCAAACTAGCAGCTGCTGGAGGAAGAAAAAAGCACCTGGATCTGGACAAATATATTTTTCTTCTTCTGGGTTAATCTAAAAAGAAAACCAACAATTCTTTCCCCTGAAAAATGAGACTTTCAATCAGCGCTGAGCTATCACTGCAAAAGGATAACCTCTCTTTGCTTACTTGACATATGGGATTCTTCCAGTTCCAGAGGTGGAAGTCATGGTTAGGCTGAAGAGCACTTGAAAAAATAAGCCGCTTCATGCTGCTGGTCAGTAAAAGGAATCATTTGGATATGATGTGGAGAAAAGAATAGGCAATCCACCTGCTTCAGTTTTTTGTGGTGTTGCTGGATCCTTTTATTGCTGTTACATACAAGCACAGGCAGAGACAAGAAATACTTCTACTTCTTTCCTGTCTTCTGGTTCTCTTTCCTCTATCCCTTGGTTTCTATGCTCTAAAACACTAAATTATAACATAGGAAGGACCACCATGACTTCTGAAATCTGACAGGTCTTAGCTTTCTTCCAGCTGAGTTAACATACACCTTACTGCGGCAGGCAAACCTTAATTCAGTTGGCAGTAGGATTACAGCAGGTATATTTACCCTCAAGAACACTCATTTTCCATATCTAATTATCTCCTCATCTGCTGAGTCAGGGGGAAAATCAAAATTATCCTCTGTTTTAGATTATGTTTTCCTAGGACTGACATGAGAATTCTAGGTGACATTCTCAAAACCATCCAATTTATATAGGATCAAGAGACTCTGGCGTTCAGGGGATCATCTGCTCCTCAGATGTATTAGGGACATTAGAAAACAGTACCTTTGGTTTTTAACATTGGAGATGGAGGCACAGATAGAAGATTGCTGCATTTATAGCCATCTTTATAGAAGAAGATCATAATTTATGTTTTCAGATGAGGCTTTGAAAATGTCAATCTTGCATGTTCTAACTGGAAACCGAACTGCCCATGGGGTGTGTTTCAAGAGTATGAATTTGCACTAGTAATTCCACTATTTTTTTTTCTTTGTTCCTTTGCAATATATTTTTCTGGCAGCCGTAATCCACTCCAGAGGAGGAAGGAGAAGGTTGGGAGTTTTGTGTGTGTGTGAAAAAAGCTTTTGATTTATGCTGGGGGCAGCTGGTTTGGGTTTTTTTCTTCAGTTCTGCAGCATTCGTCTGTGATCTGCAGATTACTATTCCCTATTTGAAAACTGGGTATAAGCAAGATGGTTTTCTACCTCCTTCATCAGTCTGTTCCTCTTAGCCTACAAGCAGATTCAGCCAGAAGCTGTCTGTCATTCCAGTAGTATGTACACCTCTAATATCCATGCCTTAATGGTCTAGAAATACTATGCTATCCCACTCACTAGCCAAGGCTGATGTGGAGCGGTTGTAGACACATGCACTGCAGGTCCTTTTCTCATCCAGTTCTGTTCCCTCATCCCTATTTGGGAAAAGCAGGATTTCCTTGATATAGCCATGTCTGTGAACAACTTATGACAGCCAGCAGCCTGGCTCATCTCTGACTGCATGTTGCTGTGTCAGCAATTTGGCCCAGCATCTAACCCAACACCTCCTAAATCTCACCAAAATACAAATGCTAAGATGATAATACAGATGGAGTAAGATATGTAAGATGACAATACAGATGGAAGCATTGAAGTTAATATATGGTTTGTAGAGTAGTTTGGGATCCTTTGGGTTGGTAAATGCTGTGTAAGTTTAAAGCGCTGTTTTGTCTCATGCTCACGTAACTTACATTCCTTGGCTTTGCACTTTGGTGTGTGGATTAAGTTATAGCAGATCTGTCTAGAACACCCATTGAGGCTAAACAGTGGTGCATCTTCTGCTTCATTGTTTAATATCAGATGCTTTATTATGGAAATTCAAATAAAACTTGACCTAAACAAGGCAGGCCTTCCTGCTATTTTTAGAACATTATGCTATATCCCATGTCTGTGTTTCACAGGCTGGTGTGTAATTAATGATGTGTGTCCTTCCTTCCCTTGTTAATTGATGCACAAGCTTTTGGGAGGTATGCATCATTATCTAATGTAATCATGCAGAAAAGGGAAGAAAAGAAAAAATCCACGTGTTTAGATGTCTTACCACATTTGAAGCAGGAGGGAGAGAGCAGGCTGCCCTAGCAAGTTTGGAACTGGACTGCCTCGCAGTATCGCCAGGATCCACGAGTTTTGAACAGTCTCTGGCTCCAAATGCCTCCATGATCCTGTTTAGAGAAGTTGTTTTAAACATGTCTGTTCCTTCTGCTGCCCCTTGCCCTGGCATCTGGCAAGAGGGCAGAGGAGCCTCTCCCTCCATTTTCTGCTCAGTGATCTCCCAACTTGCCATCGTTTGCTTTCAGGTTGGAGGCAGGTGTGCAGGAGACCATAGGTTCCTTTAATCTCTATTAAGAACAGCAGATCACAGTGGCCCCTCTGGCCTTGTTCCCTATGACTATGAAACTAGCTTTAGCAGCACAGAGATTTAATCTTTCTAGTGGAAATGTAGCGCCAGTCAAAGGTCTACACTGCATCTTTTAGGACAGTTTCTTAGCTGTGTGAAGTTAATCGTGAGGCAGTGTCCGTTCCAAGTTGCAGATTTTGGAAGAAGGCTTGTGCTACAGATTGCCTTTCTGCAGCTCTGCTCTCTTCCTTGGGAGAGATCCCAGAGAGAAAAGCCACAAACTCTGGCAGAGGTGCAGAGTGGGCCTCTGGCCCCTCTTGGAGGCTCCTTCTCTCACCTGACTCCTTTTCCCACCACCTATCTGGTGACCAGAGGGAGCGAATGAGCGGCTCTAGGTGCACTGTGAGCTGCCTGGGGATGATAAGCAGGTCTTTGTGTCTCTGTTATCTTTAAAACCTACCTGGTGCAGTCTGTCAGCTGCTTTAGGTTCTCTGAGAGCGCAGATGGGGGCGAGCCAAGGTGGCTAAGCTATGTAGCACTCTGGCTGTACCCCTGCCAGTGCATGCAGCAGGCAGGATGGGCTAATTGGAAGCAGCCAGTCACCCTTTCAGCTGTTGCTCCCAGTTTTGTTCCTCCATCTTCAGTCAATTTAGATCATACCTAAAGTGCGTCCACAACTACATTTAAGCAAAAGTGGTTACCATAGTAACACTGGAGATTTTCCAAATGCAGTCTATGATGTAAACAGCTAAAATGACTGTTACCCCAAATAGTTGTTTATTTCTTCTGTGAGGTTTATTGAGTATTTAAATCTGTTGTAGCACACACAGATTTACCACTTCTAAGTATAACTTGGAGGAGTAACACATTTTTTCTTATTGCTTCCATTTCAGCAGATCTGTTTCCATGTCAACAGCTCACATTGATAAAGAATTGACATTCTGACTGCATTTGGCAGTGTAGGGTACAAGGTGACAATTAAAATAAATCAATGTTTCTAATGATGCTGATGTTAAAACCCTGCCAAAATACTGGGGTCCCCATGCACAGTAGCCAGAGATCGCTTCTTGAATCTGCAGAGAGCGAGTCAGGAATTCTCATGGGAACAGACTTTCTTTGCAAGGTTTTTAAGCCTTCCTGCTTACAGATGCAGAAAGACTGGGAAAGCAAACTCTCACAGAAAAACACACCTATCACTCTGTGTGTGTGCACGCACATGTGTGTTTGCGTTGGCCCATCCACTTCTAATCTAGCTGAGGTCTAGAAATGCATAAAGCATGCAGTAAAAAATTAGAGCACAATTCTTGGTCTAACCTGTTTTGAGTCAAGTTTCTGGCAAAAATTGTGGAGCAGTAGGGCTTAATTAACCCCCCCTCCTTCCACTCCTGATTTCCTTGTGGTGAATATATGTATTGAAATTACTGAGGGACAACAAACATGGAGGCCCAGAAGGGCAGTTTTTAAGCTTGCAAGCCTGTTCAACAAAGACTGGCACTTTGAATTATATATTTGGGGGATGAAAGTGGACTGCTTTTCTCTGTCTGTGTGAGCAGCATGTAGATACACAATCGCCACAGTTGAGGTGTCATCAGTGTGCTTGTTTTCCCATAGTGCGTAAAGGAGCTAAGATCAGTGGCCCACTATATTAAGCATCCCGTTTACACACAATAGGAGAGACAGACACAATCCACAAAAATCCCCAGACTAAGCAGACAGCAAACAGGGAAGGAAGGAAAACTGTTACCCCCATTTTACAGGGGCAGAGAGGGATTAAAAGGATTTTTTTCAAAGCTGCAGATAAGAGTGGTGGCTTCCAGGTGATGCAGGCTCCCCACCTGCACTTTGGATGCCAGAAAATCCCTTACCTGGTGTTGGCTCAGTGTCATACTGGAGTCTCGTGGTAGATGTGGCAATCCAAATCAGCGCTCCTGAATTGAAATGTGCACACCTTCAAGGGTGAGCAGAGTTTGGCAATACATTTCCATAGAGACATTCAGCTTGTCTGAAGGCACTCTGTGTGGTTTGAATTAGGTTTGAATCTGTAATTTCTGTTGCATCTGGGGACTATACATACTTTCTAATGTTGGGCATCTAAATGATTTGCTTAGTGATCTTAGTTGCTGTTGGTTCTCTTGGTAGCAAATGGAAAGAAGTAGTTGTGTCCAAGCAACAGTTCAGGTCACCTTCAGCAGGTGTCTAGCACTGCCTGATACTGCTTCATGAATGTGTAAATTCACTTGTTATGTCTTTCGTATCATGGGATCATATAATTTTTGTGGGTTTAACAAGTCCACAAACTTACTTTGTCTAGTGAGCCTTCTATTTTTAAATGAAATTCTTAGATACTGGTTTAGAGAAAAGAATAAAAAAGCAGAAATACTGTTAAGAGTCACGTGATTCCTGGTACCACTGAGGTATACCAAAATGTGGTGAGTTTTCACTCTCATACATACAAGAGCAAACTCCATACCCCACAACCAGTCATCTGTGTAATGGATATGAATATAGTAAATCCCCCACATGTACAAATGATAATTTTATTTCCAGATTGCATTCTTTGGAGGATCTCTGAGCGCTTCAGAAGGATTAATGAATTATGCCTCACAGCAGCCCATAAGGTGGTAAGTATTATTACTGTATTTTGTAAATGTGAAAGAATTGTGGGATGTTGATAAACAGAAATTGCCAATTCAGTCAAGTCTGTGGCAAGTAACTTTTCCCTGTAGAAAAATGCCACTCTTTCAAGATACAGGGCAGATACAATGTTTATATGTTTCAGCAAATGAGCCATTGCTGAATTACTTTAATTTGATTACACAGGAGTGAGACACTTTCAGGACATATCCTGTGAATGTCACTGAGGTGCTCTAACACAAAAAATAGATTGCAACTGAGAAGGAATGTGTAATCTCTGTTGAATATTGGCAGTGGCTGACAGTAGAACAGCAGCTGGTTGGATGGGTCTGCACAATAACGAGGGTTAAGACGATCTAGTGCTCTGTTGAACTGCTGTTGGCCTTCCTTATCATATTACCTCATCTCCTAGCTGCAGGGACTGGCAATCTTTCAAGGAGGTATGCACAATATTGTTTTCCCCCACTTTGAATTAGAGGTATGAAAGTAGCAGGGGCTGTAAGTGCTGCTTCTCAGAGGTTGAGCTGAGCATGGGGTCCTGCGAGGGGGTAACCTCCAGCACCTGTGAAATTTGGCTTTGGAGGGTGCCAGGGTTAGGGAAGCATCCCTCCTGGTGCACAGCTTCCAGTACCTGGCCCGTCAGAAGCCCTTTACCACACACTTGTGGCTGTCAGCTCTCAAGCTAAGTTTCAGTACCTGCAGCCATTGTTCCATGGAGATGTGACTAGCCATATGGTAGTGCTGTTTCTACCCCCATTTTATTAGCTAAATCTAATTAACAGGCCATTATAATAACCAGACAGACAAATATAATAATCTACTGTCATGCTTCATTGTAAATAATGGCTGTAGTAGCCACAGCAATATTATTTGACTTAATATGAATGTGTTTGACATACGCCATCAAGAATGAGATGAACATGATGCCTCAGACAAACTGTGTATTCACATGTGGTCCCTGTTGTTCAAAAGCTCTGGAAACACGGCTGTAATCAGTAACAGTAAAGTTCTGAAGAATGAAAGGATGGTCACAACCATTTATATACGAGTTAATGCAAACCAGAAGAAACACATAACCAAACACAGACTGGAGTTGAAGAAGAGATATAACATAGTCCCAGAAATTCTGTACTAGAGGCCTAAATTTTAACAGGAGTAAACAAGACCCATTCCTGAGATGCCGTTGAGAAATCTTTGTGTGAAACAGGAGGAATATATAAGTGAAAGATGTCAAATGGTGTTTGGCTGTAATTGGATACAGCATGAATGCTGTGAAAATGTTAACCTAAATCTGTCCTAAATCTGAAACAAAACTTTGCTCTTGCTACCTAAGATTTCTTCTAAGCTTTGCTGAGGTGCAGTTGTGGAATGACTAATTGAAAGAAAACTATAATTCTAATAGTTGAACATTCCCTTTTGTCACCAGTGTTGTCCAACACTAGAAAGTAGAGGAGGAAAGAAATAAGTTACTTTACAGCCGTTTGTGTAAAAAAAAAAAATAAATGGGGTGGGAAATAATAAAAAAATGTAGGTTTTGTAATAAATCAGATATATTAAGCTGAAGGCTTCTGCCCTTCTAAAATAAAAGGAAGTAAGAGATTTTTGGTGGCAAAGATACTACCTTGTGGGATTTTAATGGAATTGTAAAACCCATTCCCCTGACTTCAGGATGATGTAGTGAAAATGCAAGGTGTTAATCACAGTTCTGCTTGATTTCATTCAGGATCTGAGTTGCTTTGTGTCATCAGTGGGGTGCAATTCCTATGGAGTGAAACAACGCATACAGCATGGACTAAAGTGCTTCAGAACAGCTGTGTGCTGCCTTAGGCAGTACCTCAGTGGTTAATAGGACTAATGAATGTGCACGCTAACAACAGCGAACACAATTTAAGGATCAAGACCAAAGGTTATTTTCAGATAAGAGAAAAGAGAAGGTGAAAATATACAGGCATGCAGAAACAGAGTATTGTGAGAAGATTTAGGGCCTTGGCATCAAGCAAAAATCGTCACTTTGCTGTTACTTTGCAAGAAAGGTTGCAACCTGAAACATACCTACGTAAAATACTGCTTCAAGCTTCCTTAAACTTCACAGAGGCTCTGTTCTACTGATGAAGCTTGGGCAGAGCAGAAGGGAAGGGTGGTAGCTTGGGCTTGCTAAAAACTAGTGAGACTTTCTGCTGGGGCACGTATTATTGAGCAGTCACTTTGCTATCTTTTGAAAGAATAGACGTGCCTCTCCTGGTCTGTCCATGCTGGTGAAGATAGGTGTGCAGACACAGAAACCTGGTACTAGAGAGGATGCCACAGTGATTCATAGGCAATAAATTTTTGGCCAAAACCAGAGTGAAAGAGCATGCAGTGACACATGAGATGTCCCCTGTCTACCTCTGCTGCCCTGGATGTGCCAGGTATAGTCTAGTTCTTTTTCTAGGCCACAGTGGAGGAGAAACACAGCAAGTAATTGTCTAGCTGGTTGCTCCATTCACTCCCATACCTAAGATGAAGAGCTGTTGCTACCACAGGAGGGGTAGCAGTGGGTGTCTGGTGACAAGGTAAGCAGGTACCAGGGACTGGCAAGTGCATACTGCAGTGAAAGGGGAATCCCAGGGTGTCAGAAATGTCTCACCTTAGTTCTGTGTCTGGATGTTGAAATGCTGAGCCAGCATCTCAATGCACTTTGTTATTCTGGAAGAAAGTTACTCCATTTACTCCTCAGGTTCCTGGAAGGATTGCTGGGGTCAGAGACTGGCCTATAATTGCAGCTGTCAGCTCACTGTTAAATGGAGAGATGTAAAATACCTCCTTGCACATCATTTATTAACATTTAAAACCTGTCAGGGGACATATAAAACATTCCTTTTTTTGTAGCATTTATAAACTACTGAGAAGCACAGACACATTCCCCTATATTAATTACCCTAATTTAGGCAATGTCCATGGAGGGCCTGTGAGCACAGTAGCTATGATTTCCACACCCCCAACCCCCCCAGTTCTTTTATTTCTAGGCATTGAGGTTCCCCTGAGCCCATTCCAGCTGCAAATTCTGCTGGCATGAAGCAGGGTAATTCTGGAGAGTGAATGTATTTTCAGACCTTGTATACATGAGGGAGTTGCACTAAGATTACTGGTAAACCTGCTTAGTTAAACCAATGCAAAATGTGACATGGACAGTCCTATTTCATCTCGTTGCTTCTTTTAGATTTGGATTAGGTTTGAAATCAAGTAAACCCCCATTTAACATCTTTAAATAAAGATGTATGAAGGCATTCACATCAGTTTAACTTGAATTGTTTCAGTCAGATTTAAATGAAACCGGTGAAATTTTCTTGTACTAAGAGGACTTCAGTAAATACAAATTCCTGTTTCTCTTCTACAGGCCTGAGGTGTTGCAGCTCTTCTGGCTTTTCACAAGGCATAATTTTAGTCACCTATGCTAGGAGTCAGTGGGAATTACAGGCTCTGCTGGATCAGGGTAAATCAAGAAAGGGGCATTTAGTGGTCAAAGAAGGAACATGAAAGGCATCGTTATTTGTCTCACTCAGTGAAAATGATCACAGCAGATCTTTTCAACCTCTGCAGGCCTAGTGCTATGACCGGGTTGGACCTGCCATATATCCTCAGTGTTGTCTTGTTGCTGTCAGAGTATCCAATGGGGCTAGCACACATGGGGTGGTCCAAGTGATGCATCTGAGTGGGGAAGGTTCAGCCTACAGCATCTTCACATGGCAAATTCCTCTCTGCTGAGCTCTGGTATTGGTACCTATGTGTGAGAGCAAGAGACTGGGCAGGTATCTATTCCCCTTGGGTTATTTCAGCCAGCTGATAAAAAGGAAGAAATGTGGCTACTCTCAGGTCATGAAACATTTGTGGTGGGCATGTTTTGCTGCAGTAGTATGATGTTTGGAGAATAAAATGTTATACTGAATGTCATCTTGAGTTTCCTCCATGAAATAATTTGGAGAGTGTTCCCCAGCTACATGTGCTGAGCTGTGAGAATTGTTGCTGAAAGCACATAATGTTGTGTATCCTTAATTTTAAAGGACTCCACCATGGAGAAGTCTGTATGTGTTAGAGAATTACTATGGTTTTGAATGGTACAGATCTATGGTTTTCTTTATCAGAGGTGAAGCCATATAAATGCTGCTTGTCACTTTCTTGCTGTCACCTGTGAATGTTTTGGTGAGTGTCCCAAATCAGTGATGGAAAAGCACTGAGAAATACCTAGAGTAGTTGGGTTCTTGTGCAGAGGGGAGCTGATTAGGTCCAGTGCCTGGAGGAGGATCCTTCTGCAGAGGTATTCCTCCCATTAGCTGTGCCACTAAGCCATATATCATAGGAGGGCTGAAATTTGTTTTTATCAATTCAGGAACAAGATCCTACATCTGTTCCTAATTACAGGTAGGGGTCTCAGAGGAGGTCTGAGTTACAGTGTATGTGGATATCAAAATGCATAGCTCTCATTACTTGAATAGGTAAATAATTTTATTCATCATCTGTGCAGGGACGTAGGAAGCGTAGCCCAGGAGATGTTAACAATTAACTGCAATCTCATTTGCATTACTGGCTATCAATATCTTCAGCTCTTCTGCATAGTAGTTTAATATTGACTACATAAACCTTCTGAAAAGGGGTTAACTTTTTTGTGTGAATTGTGCATTTACAAATATATTTCTATTTTTGTCAGATTGAATATACATGATGTTTTGCTATAGAGGATGTGTTTTTTATAGTGCTTTGCTTTGGGGAATGAGGGACCAAATGTCTTCTGTAAAATCTGGGCTACCACAGCTTATGACTAGCTTCTATTCAAGTCAAGGTGCTAACCACCATGCAGGAATGACTGCTGTGTATGAAACAGATCATTTCCCTGGACTGAAAATTTTAGTTTTGGCAGAGTCAGTGTTGTTGCTTATGCTTTTGAGGGCAGCTGTCTCTGTCCCATATGGTGTACAGATTTTGCAGTCTAGTAAATGCAAGGATTTGATCTTGTTTTTTTAAACAACTTGCCCTCACTGTAGGGTTACTCTGGTTGCCTCCAAAAAAGTCACATGTAAGAAATGCACCAACCCATATTGATACAATTTATTGCTATGGATTCAAACAGACATAAGAGAAAAATATCGAGAAGTGTGGCTATTGGCAGGCAAATACACTACTATTCTTATTTTGAACTTGGGCTGGCTTAACTGAAGCATACTGGTGCCTTTTGCTGGAGTTGTCTGCATGGATGGGAGAGTATAGGCAACAACTTGAGTTAATACCTGGAAAACTCTTCTTTTTCTGTTAGAAATTCCAATTGTATTCCAGGCAGTGCAAAATACTGCTGACAGATTGGTTCTGCTCTTCGTTAATTGTGTGGTGGCAAAAGTGCTTTGATGGTTTGTGTCTATGGGGTTGGGAAATCCCTCTAAGAACCTTCACATGTGCAGTAATGTAAAATGCACTGCTGCTGTTACTTGAATTGTTAAATTTCTTGAGGTGAGCAGTAGCAACCTGCAAATGGGAACAGCAGAAAATGCAGTGATTTCAAAGCAGTGCATTTAACTTGAACTCAGTACCAAGCACATTGCTGGAGTTATTAGTAATCAGTTCAGAAGCAACTACAGCAATACAGGTGGTAAATAGATGGCAGCATGGATTTATTAAAAGTAAATAATACAAACTAACTTAATTTCTTTCTCTGATGGGATAAAAAGCTTAATGGATAAGGTAAATCCACCAGAATAATGTTTCTCTGTTTCATGAACTGTTTTCTTAACAGTTCCATGCAGCAGTCTCATAAGAAAATGAGAAGTGTGGATAAGGTATAATTTTTAGAAAATATGATGGATTGTAATCAATTTTGAGTGACAGTAAATGTATATGTCAAGGTATATCTCAAGTGCTTGTCGCATTGGTGCTTATATATTAATAACTCAGTTTTGTGAGAGGAGAGAGCTGTCTTTCAGGAATCAATTCTGGCTCCAATACTAAGTTAATGTGCTCTATTTTCATTAATTGCTTTGATGGTAGGATTAAGACTTCATTGATCGTATGTGTGAATGATATTAAGTCTTGTTGGGATTGCAAATACCATGCAGAGAGTAGTCATTAAAATATATCCTTCTCTGGACATGCCTCTGGCATACGCTCTAGAGCCTCAGAGAGGGAATATGTGCATGGCTGGACCACTTTGGAATTTTCTCTATAAAGCAAAACTCCCTCTGTCCTTCTGGCTGGGGTCAAGAGATTGGCTCTCTATCTGCAATTACATTAAAAAAACCCCCAACAAACCACACCAAAAAAACCCCAACTAAAAAACCTTACATTAAAAGAACATTGAGGTTGTAAAGCCAACCACTGAGTAATTAGGAAATAATAGAATTCAAGTGGCCTGTATAATTTTATTTCATCTTCCTAATGCATATGTATTATGAGGCAGTTTTTAATTCCAGGAATCCATACTATTTTTAACTCAGGATTCTCCTTTGGTAGCCCTCTGAACAGAAAGGAATTTCATACAGGCTGAGCATTGCTTCATGCGATTTCATTAAAAATTCCTCAGAACATCCTTTAAGGCCAGTTTGCAGCCCACCATTTCTAATGATATTCTTGCAAAATGGAGATGTCCGTGCAGAAACATAGAAGCACTTCAGTGTAATGTTTCAGAAGCAGTGAGAAGAGATAGGAAGTTTTGAAGTGCAACAATGATATAAGGAATTAGTGAAATCTAACATTTTTTGGTAAATCAAAAATTTAAAAATCTTTCCAAATTTAGGTTTCACTGCATATGTTTTGCAATATCTCTAGTTAAAGTCATAATATGATCTGTAATATGTACACTGAATCTTTGTGTCTGAAGGTTTCCACAGTTGCCTTAGATGCATAACAATTAGGCATTTTCGTTGGATGCTCTGGATAATACCATTAGATGCACAATAATTAGGTGTTTTAATCTCATTAATATTCATTTTCATACATTTAAATGCCTCTCTTATAGCATTTGTTAATTAACATACATTTACAATGGTATATTCCTCTTCCCCATTCAGCCATTCTGACTAATTTAATGAGCTGACATATCAGATGACTTCTCTTACAGGATTCTGCTGTTGTATCTTTGGTGGGAACAAAGAAGTGGTTATTGTGCTGTTTGTGAGCAGAATTAGTGCAGTTATTTTTTCTCACAAGGAATCTGGGGCATGGAGAGTCTGTCCTCAGTGATGCTGTTGCAAAATAGAGGGCTCCTTACTGTGTGTTTCCTTTTATTTGTATTATTAACACCTGCATCCCAGAAGCAAAGTTTGGGCCCTAATGTGTTTTTCAAATTGAAAGTGAATATAGTTTGCACCCCTAAAAGTTTGTTTCGTGCATCTTGGAGAGTAGAGCGCAGCCTGCAAAACTGTAGTGAGGGACACACCAACATTAAAAAAATATCTTTCCTTATTCTTGTAAGTAGGGCTAATTTAAAAGGTAAACTAAAACATTCAGGGGAGTTGAAGGAAATCTCTGTCTCCTGAAAACGCTTGCAAGGAGGTGAAGTAGTAACTGAAAAGCTGCTGTATAATTACACCTACTGGGGATATTCATTATGATTCTTGGGTTACTCTGGAGTCTGACTATTAGTATTAAGTTAGACAGCTTGCCTGTTATCATACAAATATTTTAACAGACTGTGCACGGCACCACCCACAATAATGCCTGTGGTTTCAGTTCCTGTGTTGCTGCTGAAGTACAAATAATAATAGTAAATGCATACAGAAAATAAACATAGTTCCTTCTGTAGATTTAGCAGATAGAGTTTTGGGTGATGGTACATTTCAGTTTTTTGAGTCTCATTTCATCAAAAATTAAGGGGAAAAACTCCTGTAAAATTCTTCATACTGATAAATCAAAAAGCAATCTCAGCAGTTAACAGATTATTCAAATTCAAGTGGAAAAAACACACCTGGAGGAGAATTTTCAAAAAGGCTCAATGTCAACTTAATTCTGTTCCCACTGAAGTCAATGGGAGTTAAGCCAGTACAGAGCGTTTTTCAAAATCTTAACCCTAGGATCTGCATACCCATCTAAGTTCGATGAGGTTTATTCTTTAGGAGATTCCAAGTTATTAAGGAAGAGATTTTCAGTAGCACCTGGGGGATTTAGAAGCACAGTTCAATTAGTCTTTCACTGCAATTTGTGCTTCTAAATACCTGAGACAGGTTTGAAAATCTCACGCTAAAACCCTGTCTCAGCTGTTGGTTAAAGCCTCAGTGCACATGTCTATTCTGATAAAAATAGGATTCCAGTCTGAGGCACATGCAGAATTTTGCATGTGGTTAGATGGTACGCCAGGAGAATAGGCTGTCACATTATCGTTAACTATAAATGAAGGGCATTGTCAAGTGAGGAACATTTGAACAACATTGCAAACACTGCCACCACAGTCCTGCGGTGGCTTCTGCTTAATACTAAAGTCATGTTGTGTGACCTGTGTTAAACTGAGAGGTGTGTAGCTCCCTGAAGATGCCAAGAGGGTAAGTTAGTATTCATTTTGAGCACAATGGAAAGATCTGGTGCCCCACTTTTTGGATTGGCATATCATTTAGGAGTGATGGATGCGGTTATACGTCAGTGAACATGATTTACATGGGTTTAAATGGCTCCTTTTGACGTCGTTTTTATACAGTGTTGCTGCAGCCACCCAACAAAACCCTGCCCTGCTAGTGTAGTGAAGATGATCAGTTTTAGGTGTCTTGACAGCCCTCGCTTTTTCTGCTGGCAAGAAAAGACATATCCCTGCTTTCCTGAATTTCATGGACGAGAAAACACAATTCCTTTAAAGTGTCTGGAAGAGAAAAGAAGAGAGAGTTCTGTCAGTGCATTAGAAACTGGGAGAGTTTCAGCCATGGTCCTTGGGAGGAAGGGTTCAAAGCCCAGTGTTACTTCACTTGGGGGCAGCTTGGTTGCCAATGCCAAGTTAACCCCCTCACTGTTAGGGACCTCCAGGTATGATATGCCAGTGGTTCACAGTTCAGTCTACCTTTTGTACTCATAGGATGCAGTGTATGTTTCATACAGAAACAGACATATGCCTCTTTTTAGAGGTCAGATTCTCCATCAGATACATCTCTTCTAAGAACTCCCAGTGATGAAAACTAGTTGGGTGGCTACTGAACAACGTTACTGCTAGAATGATGTTTTGTACTGTACCAGTCCATCTCAGGACCTCTTGTGAAGGTGCCTTGCTTTGCATTTTCAACTCTGCTGCAGTGTAGCTGAACAGGAATTTGGGGGTCAGGCAGGAGAAATGGCAGTAAGAAGCTGAAAAATGTTTTCCTTTAAAAAGGATGGCTAAAAAAAGGAAACTAAATCTGAAATATTTTAGTGTGCAAATACACAAAAATGAAGAGGAAGCTTCATTCATACAGGGGATGTCCTAGTCATGCTAAAATTAAGCCTAACAGGACAGCCAGTCTTAGTCTTTACTTGGGTAAGCAGATGGATGAAGGAAAGTAAGTCTGGTTTTGTACCATCCCTTCTCAGCAGGCCTTGTACTCATGGCACAGGGAGGAGAAGCAGGAACATTGCAGCAGCATACCTAGAGAAATGCCAGATGCTCTTCTCCTGTGAGCAAAGCGGGATGAAGTGGCAGGAAATGAAAGAAGCCTCATCCTGACAAATGCAGGGAGGTATCGAGTTCTGCAAAGCAGGGTGAAATAGCTTCCCACTCTGTAAAAGGAAGGAGGCTGGGAGGTGAAGTAGCTGTAATTCACGCAACCCATGCCAGCCTATTCAAGGCACTACTGTGTAATTCAATACAGAGTGAAGAATTACCATCTTTATACACTATTGAACTTAAACCAAGCCCACTGGGGCCAAACTGTTTCAAAGGAGATCATTTGGACTTGCACTGGAAATTACAATTAACTAATGGCTGTACAAGGTTCACATTACTTTAGGAGCTAAGTTTTACTGTCTGTCCAGGTTATGTCTTTATGACAATACCTTTGTTTAAAATATAGATAGCCCATTGGAGCTGCTTGATAAAGGAAAATATGAAACATTGATGTCATGGCGTTAGCCCCTGAGGGACAAGGACTCTTGCTCCTGAGGCCTTCTGAGCACACTAAAGCAGTGAAGCTCTTGGCTTTAGAAGGGTGGAAGAGGGTTTGAAACAGGCAGCTCCTAAACTGAATGAGACCAGGCAGTGTGGGGCTGACCATCAGGTCAAAGAATGGTTGCATTGTGGGCACACTAATGGCATGGGAACCTAGGATAGGTAAGGAAGCAACTGAACTGGAGGTGAGCAAAGTGAATCATGGAACAGTCTGGGTTGGAAGGGACCTTTAAAGGTTATCTAGCTTACCTCCCCTGCAGTGAGTAGGAATATCGCCAACTAGATCAGGTTGCTTAGAGCCTTGTCCAACCTGACCTTGAATGTTTCCAGGGATGGGGCATCTACAACCTCTCTGGACAACCTGTTCCAGTGTTTTGCCACCCTCTTTGTAAAACATTTCTTCCTTGTATCTAGTCTGAATGTACCCTCTTAGTTTAAAGCCGTTACCCCTTGTCCTGTCACTGCCCTGTTAAAAAGTCTGTCCTCATCTTTCTTATAAGCCTCCTCTATATAAGGATAGGTTTCAATAAGGTCTCCCTGGAACCTTCTCTTCTCCAGACTAAACAACCCCAAGGCTCTCGGGGCTGGGTTCCACCCCTCTGATCATTTTTGTGGCCCTTCTCTGGATCCACTCCAACAGGTCCATGTCTTTCCTGTGCTGATGGCTCTAGAGCTGGACACAGCACTCCAGGTGGGATCTCATCAGAGTAGAATAGAGGGGCAGAATCACCTCTCTTGATCTTCTGGCCATGCTTCTTTTGATGTGGCCCAGGATATGGCTGGCCTTCTGGGCTGTGAAGGTACATTGCTGGCTCATGTCCAGCTTTTCATCCACCATTATCCCCTAAGTCCTTCTCCACAGGGCTGCTCTCAATCCCTTCATCCCCCAGCCTGTATTGATACCAGGGGGTGCCCTGACCCAGGTGCAGGATCTTGCACTTGGCCTTGTTGAACCTCATGAGGTTCACATGGGCCCACTTCCTGAGCTTGTCCACATCCCTCTGGATGGTATCCCGTCCCTCAGGCATGTCAACCACACCACTCAGCTTGGGGTTGTCTGCAAACTTGCTGAGGATGCACTCAATCCCACTGTCAATGTCATTGATGAAGATATTAAATAGTACTGGTTCCAATACAGACCCTTGAGGGATACCATTTGTCACCGACCTCCATCCAGACGTTGAGCTATTGACCACTACTCTCCGGATACGACCATCCAGCCAATTCCTTATCCACCAGATAGTCCATCCATCAAATCCATATATCTCCAATTTAGAGAGAATGATGTTGTGGGGGACCATGTCAGAGGCCTTACACAGGTCCAGATAGTTAGTATCCATAGCTTTTCCTTTGTCCACTGAAGGGATAAGCTGTTGGAGTGGTCACAGGAAAATGTAGCATGTACAGAAGGATGCAAAGGAGTGAGAAGACAAAAGTAGCCCCATGACCCCGATAAAAGACTGAAGAGTTGCAGGCAACTTTTCTGATTTGGGATGGAAAAGTGCCTGACCCACAGAGACTTCTGGTCTGGTGGTCAGTTTCTGAACAAGTACTTATGTAGTCTGTTTTACTTTGGTTTCTGTGAACAACTGCAGCTCCTGATAAATGTTAGAAATATCCTTTTGATTCTGCATGGCTTGCCTGGCCTGTAGGCTCAGTCCAGAGTGATGTGTAATGGGAGCTTTGCTGTGACAGGAGCTCTGTACAGATTGGTGATTTGGAGAGTAACGTTTTCTTCCCTCTTGGCCTAATCTTGGAGGAAGTTGAGTCAGTGCTATCTTTCTTTCATTTGCTTGGAGGTTGTGCTGGTAGGGAGAACACATTATAGAAGAGTCAAGTTTCCCATTCTTCCTTTCTATACCTGTTTCCTCTCTTGTGCTAACTCATCCCACTTAATATGGATGTGTTGTGGTTTAACCCCAGGCAGTGACTAAGCACCACGCAGCCACTCACTCACTCCCCTTACAGTGGGATAGGGGAGAGGATCAGAAGGGTAAAAGTGAGAAAACTGGTAGGCTGAGATGAAGACAGTTTAACAGGTAAAGCAAAAGCTGCACACACAAGCAAAGCAAAAAAAGGAATTCATTGACTACTTTCCATCAGCAGGCAGGTGTTCAGCCATCCCCAGGACAGCAGGGCTCCATCACACATAACGGTTACTTGGGAATACAAATGACATAATTCCAAACGTCTCCCCC
Organism: Falco cherrug; assembly: GCF_023634085.1. Lineage (NCBI taxonomy): Eukaryota > Metazoa > Chordata > Aves > Falconiformes > Falconidae > Falco > Falco cherrug. The sequence continues at coordinate 70,035,312 of NC_073697.1, forward strand.
TTCCTTCTCTTCCCCTGATTTATATGCTAAGCATGACATTCTACAGTATGGAACATCCCTTCAGCTAGTTCTGGTCAGCTGTCCTGGCTGTGTCCCTTCCCAATTCCCCGTGCCCCTCCAGCCCTCTGGCTGGCAGGGTCTGAGAAACTGAAAAGTCTTTGACTAAGTATAAATATTACTTAGCAACAACTAAAAACATTGGTATCCTATCAGCATTGTTCTCACACCAAATCCAAAACACAGCACTGCACCAGCTGCTAAGAAGAAAATTAACCCTATACAGGAAGAAACAACTGGACTTGAAATGGAGTCAATGAATGAGTGGCTCTAAAAGGGACAGATGAGGTATTTACATAGTGGCGTCTGTTCATTCCTGCCACCTAGCCTAGCCTACATCTGCCTTTAACTGGCTCAAGGAAGAGCGATGATAGGGTAGCAGTGCTGTACTCTTCCCCTACAGGCAGAACCTGAGACTTGTGCAGCTTCTTGGGGACGTAGTGAACCTGCAGCAGTGAACCCTGTGTGAGCTGTTAATCCTGTTGTAAGGATGGTAGCAGTGCAAAGCTGTCTTAACGTCAGCATTAGCCGGATGGGCAGGTATGGTGTAGGGATGGGTTGTTCAAGAATTCCAGGACATTCCAGGAGGCCTCCTGTCCCTCACCTTCAGCTGAGCTGCTCTGACAGCACTGAGGCTGAAGGCTGGGACGCTTTGCATATTCTGAGGTGAAAACAGCAGCATACACTGCATTTTTTGCTGTTCTCTTTCCTGACGTAATCAAGTACTGTAAGTTTTACACACCAGTGCACAGATTACTGGCATTTACTAGGAAGCAGGAGGAGCAGGCTGGCAACTGCTTGGAGGCATGCGGAATATACAGGCAATTGCTCTGGAGCATGGGGACACACAGGCAATTCAATTCCCAACTGGTTTCTAGGCAGGAGCTACCAATTAAAATTAAAAGAATAAAAGACTGTAAGCTTGAGACTGATGATATGCTCTAGAGAGAGGAGTTGCCAACAGCTTGTGCTACAAAGATGCCTCTCTTTCAGTGAATTTCAAATGGTGAAAGAAACTCAGGTAACAGATCATTCTTTTCTTCTGGCTTCCCTGATTTTCATGTACTCAGTCGTGCAGCCAAAATTCCTACAAAGACAGACGGGGCTGCTCCCCATGAATTCCAAGCAGCGAGCCAGCCTTTTGAGAGCTGATGCAGTGAATATGCTAGTAGTCAGCTATACCTAGGAAGCGAGATTCTAAAACCAAGCATCAGGTGCCTGAGCAAAGAGTGTTGAATTATGGGGCTCAGATAATTACTAATGAGAGCATAACGTTTATTTATATATATATGAAATTATTTAGGATTATTATTTAAAAAAAATCTAATATGTCTTTCACATTAATTGTTAATGAGTCTCTGAAGCAGGCCTACCCTTCTGATGGAGAAAACTGATGCTTAACTAGGTGAGGTTATTAGACATACATGGGATCTGCAAAGCTGGGATTTATTCTGTGCCCATCACAGTGGTCCCTGAGGATCATGTAGGAAGTGGGCAAGTTTTAACTGCAATTACCAAACTGCAGCTACCATGGGGTAGATGAAGTTGTAAATCACGATCTGTCATTGGTGATAATGTCGTAAATCATAATCTGTCATTGGTTATGAAGGCAGAGCATGCTTCCCATGCTCCTTTCAGAAGTTGTGTGACTGTTGATGAGCTAGTCAGGTGGAGGTTGCTGGATGGGAGAATTTTCACAAAAAGCAGTGAGTTTGCCCGATTTTAAAAATTATTTGTACAAAAGAAGATAACACAGACTATTAGTGCTTCAAGACATGGAAGTTGTAATGGTGGGGCAAGGCAAGAACTGTGATCTTACCTGAACTCCCTGCCAACCAGAGAAAAAGCTGTGCCCATCAGCCACTGAAAAATGGTGACACTAATCCAAGCAAAATGTCTAGAGGTAGTGTATGCGTTGTTTTAAGATGCATATCGTCACATCTGGCCTTTACTTGGGAAGCAGAGTAAGAAAGTGAAGATTTCAGGCACTTCACCTCCATCAGGTAACTTGGTAATGACCAGACTCCATGCCACAGTACTTCAAAGGCATTATGGTACCTCATGTCTACACAATTCTGCTACATTAGGGTTTGCTTTGTGAACGACTATCTGTGTAGCTTTCAAATTTCTCTCTCAGAGAGCTTAACTCAGAAACTGATCCACTAGCAGGTACAGGATGGAATCATTTATTATTGCTTAGCTTAATAAACTGCATCTTAAATTATGATATCGATTACAATGTTGAATGAAAAGGCTGAGCTGGCATTATGGTATTGGACACAAGCAGCATTTTAAAATGTTTACACTGATTGTGTGATGCATCAGTATTGTTTTTGGAAAGCAATAGACTTTAAATACGGTGTTACATGAAGTGCTAGGTGCTTCTGAATTAATTTGCTTATATTTTGATGTAAAAATCAAAGACACTGTATGGCAAAAGGTGCTCACCCAGAGTTCTTGTCCCCATTAGCAAACACAAACCAACATTTGATGTATCAGTTCACCAAATTAATGACATTAAAGCACAGCAAAAATACATTTGCAGCAACCCTAGCAAGTTCTGTGGGATCTCCTGACAGGATAAACATGTCTTCTCTGCCCTCCTTTTTTTCCCTCCTCCCAAACAAGCAATAAAAACATTTTGCATAAACAAATTCCAAATTACAACTAATCATAGGAAAGCTGACAAATGTATGCTATGCTAGTCTGTGAAAATACTAATCAAAGCAGCCTGTCAATTGTTAAAGTTAATGATTTAGATATGCAAAACTCTGACAAAATTTTTGTGGATAATTACATAATTACGCCTGGGTTAACACAATCAAAAATAGCAATTGCATGCTCCATCTTGAAATCACCATGGCAGTTCCCTGCTATCTTTTAAAGGTCTCTTTACCCTTGTTCCCTCTGCACATGAAGTGTAGTAGGGAAAGGAAAAAACCCTGGGAACCAGCTAGGAAAGAAAAGCAAATGTGATAGGTGCCTCCTGCCTACTCCATCCACTCTTTGCCCTCTGCAGAAACAATCCCCTGGAGAGCAAAGCACCTGCTAGAGTGGGTGGAGGTGTCAAAAAAGCCAACCAGGTAATGGAGGACCAGAAACAGGAGAGTTATCTGTTGTAGCCAGCTGCAATAGCAACACCTCTACCCATGTATTAAAATACGTGTGACAATGAGCTTTTCCTGTGGGAGGCCTTTCCCATTGAAGAGGAGGGAGTTTATACTTTGTTTTAAAGGTCTTGCTATGATACAGGAACGCAGGACTGGTAAGGCTTACCTAGGTCATTCAATTTTTCATTAAATTATCAAATCATTCAAAAGTTCCGGTTCATCCCAAACAGTCCCTTCCCAGGTGTTTGGTGTAGAAGGGGCTATCAACCTCTTCCATCCAAACTGCTACCCCCGTGAGCTATGAAATGCCCCTCCACTTCACCACATGCTTAAAGGTGTTGTCAGAGGAAGGTAGGCTGTTGGTGGAGGGGAAATGAAAGGGGGTAAGCAAGCCAAATCCTGTGGGGCACTGGTCTTTTTTTTTCTCCTTTGAAAATAGCTTTGAGTCTATTATAAGCACCTTTGAAAAGCTTAGGCCTTAGAAATCTTGGATTTTGCTGGCAGCACTGGTGTTTTCCTTTACATGTTGGCTTCTTGTTCCCTTTTTATACTAGATCTAACTGATACAGTGTAGAGATTCCAGATGTCAGGAATCTCAGGGAGGTGACATAGTATAAATAAAATGAATATTGGGCTCTTTCCTGAATGTCACATTGGCTGGGATGGGGTAATGATAATGATGGGGATTTAAAAAGTAATATATCTCTTGTGTAATTTTTTATCATAATTTTTCTATACAGTTTCCATTAAGTAGATAAATGACCTAAATGAAAAAGAGAAATAAAGTGAAAGTATAAAATCAGTCCCTGTCAAGAGCTACATAAAGAGTCAGGGCCCCAGCCTGCTGAAATTGGCTTTCTAAACTCCTAAATCTGCAAGTAGGTATTCAGATGGATTGAATGGCTTTACTAGTGGCTTACTAGCAGTAGGGACCTAACACGTGAGGGAAGCAAATGCACATTGATGTAGATGTATTCCATCCCCCGGCAAATATACTGTCAAAGTCAGCTTCAACCAACTGATGTTATGGGGCCCCTTATTGCTTTTGTTATATTTTCAAGAGTAACTATTACAAATCCACTTGGTGCATTGCTCAGCCTGTAATAACGGCATGAAATTAAATAGTAGTGTGGTTGGATGTCTGAATGAAACCTGAAATGTTGTTTTGGAAACCTCACAAGCACCTGGAGCAATAGCAGGGCTCTGAGGCACGATTCAGCAGTCTTACACTGCTTACTTCTGCTGCATTGATGAAGCAAAAATAAACTTCCTGTACTTAGACAGATTTTAAACATTTTTCTACAAGACAGAAACCAGATGGAATATTTTCACAGCTGACACCAAAATTCACAGTTTTTGTGACTTCTGTGATATTGTGATTTATACAGGGACTTTCTATATCAGCAGCCCTGAGCAGACAGCCTCTTGCCATTCAAGCTTTTAAACATTATTTGGATTGGTGGGTCAAAAGATTGTGTTAGCTGTGTGAAATGTGAAGTATCAGTGGATTTAAATGATGGCTCTGTGGGCTGTTCTGTTTCTGCATCTTGACTGTAAGTCATAATAATAAAATATGTTAAAAGTACACTGCTCCAAAATGGATAGCAAACCCTTAAATGCCTTGAAATTAGTCATTTCTAGAAGCAAACAAAAAATTCTTATGTCAGGGCACGAGCACAAGGCAGGGTATTGTCTTCAAGCATTTGCTTGCTCTCTTAAAGGGAGGACTTGAGTGGCAGAAGGCATTCTACTTGGGGCTGTGTGTTTCACAGGCAGTATTTTCAGTTAAACCTGACAAAAACCCGTTGAAGGCTGGTTTTGGGGTGGGTTTTGTTTGTTTTGTTTTTTTTTCCCTTGCTGGGGATTGAGAAGCCAAGTCAAAGCTACTGGTAGACCAGGTAGAAGGAACTGGTGGAGAGTATGGGACCTGGCAGAGCTGGATGCAGGCAGAGGTTTTCCCCGCGCATCCTGTTCCGTTTGCTCTCCATTTGTGCTTGGATCAGCTTGTTGTTCTTTGCAGTCAAGCTTCTTCCCACCTTTGTGGGAATTCATGGTTTCCTGGGAAACTTGTGTTGACCTGTGCCTGAAGAAAACTTCAGAAACATATTGATTTTTCTGTTTTTACAGGGCTTTCTCTATGCAGGAGAGCAGTATTTCAGCAACCCTGGTGGCTGCCTGCCTGTTTCCAGATGTTATGTTTCCCTTTCGCAGTCTTAGGTGATGTGGCTTTTGGCTGTGTGATATCCTTACAAATCTGGAGCAGCACATTGGTGTTCCTGGTGCCAACAGTACTCAGGGGTTCAGCCTGCTGAGGGAGACAGCGTTGGAGGTATTCCTTGTGCATGTGTATTTATGGGGTCCCATACTCTGAAATCCATCTCTCTCCCCATCCAAGAGAGCTGGTTTGCACAGGGCTCCTGAGATCAGCAAAGTGCCTTGTCTTTAATCAGGTGTTTGCTTAGGAAAGGACGTGTTGTTGCTAGGGGATGTGATTTCTCTTCAGCTCTGAGAAAAAGGCAGGTATATATAATTTTAGGTGCTTATAATATGTACACCTTATCTTTATAGGAGGATTTATAGTGTAAATCGATGACAAAATAAACGGTAATGGCTCCTATGCAGCCAGGGCAAGGGAAAGGCTCACTCTCTAATGCGTTTTTCCTGCCTAACTAGTTCTTAAGGCTACTGGCATACCAAAGCATCCTTCAGTCTTCTGTAATGTATGTGTCAGTCTCAACGCCAATGCAATGGTCAAACGAAGTAGCATAAAACCACATTTATCCTTCACAGTGAAATGGTACTTGATGTTTTTTGGACCTGATGTGTGAGACTTCCCCAACCACCACCCCCATCCCCTCCCCTCACCCCCCCCCCCCCCCCCAAAAAAAAAAAGGTAGAAATATGGTAGAGACAGGAAGAGGTTGGTTATTAATCTGTAGCAAATCTTACTGAATTATATGCTAAATACATGTTGGTTCCAATGATATCTGCTGAAAATTGGCATACAACAAAACATTTGGTGATAACATATGGAAGGAGATGTGGAAGACAGTAGAAGCTTTTCCACTTTTCTGTACGTGTTTATAATCTAGTGTCCTCAACATTATAGATACTACATACTGAAACTGTCTGTATGCAAGTACGCAACCTGGCTTACAAAAAAAAAAAAAAAAAGGAGAAGCGCTGATATGAGTAGAAAATACTGCCATTCTTAACATGTTATTTCCCCACTTGGACATTTCTTCCCTGTTGTTTTTCTTTCTTTTCCCACCCTGCCTTCCCCAGCCAGCTTCAGTGAATACAGACACTGTATTATAGGGCTCATGCTAATGAGCAATCATTTAGAAGGCTGTAGCACAAATCCATAATATTCTCCTTCTATAGACAGCCACTGAAATCCAGGAAACCACATTTTAAATATAACGCTGGTATATATCTAAGGCACTTTAAACAAATGCAGTCACTTCTGCAAGATACTTCCTTTGGCTACGCTGATCTGGCAAATTGCTTAAATATATGCTTAAATCCCATGTGTACTTGCTTTGAAGTCAATGGGATTACTTATATGTTTATATACTCTGCTGGTTTGAGGCCTTAAAACATAGGAGGACATTTGGCATTTAGAAAAACAGGGCTGGAAGGAGTCTGAAGAAGTCCCTCTTCTGCAGAATTGGTTATATTTATGTCATTCCTGGCAGAATTTTGTTTTCTAGGCTGTTCTTAAAAACATCTGGTGATGGAGATTCCAGATTCCATAGCTTTCCCAGGCTCCACCCCAGTGCTTCACTATCTTAATTACCATAAATGTTTTTCTCTAATGGCTGACCTGCATCCATCTTGCTGCAAGTTAAGCCTGTTATTGTTTGAACTTTCTAACATGCAAGACCCCTGTGTGTGACAAGCTTTTACACATTCCAAGTCTTAAAATTGCCTTCCCAAGAATTCTTTTCTCTGAAGACCCCAAAGTTTTCAAATATTTTCTCCTGGACACATTTTCTGGACCTCTGGTCATTTCCGTTGTGTTTCTTCAGGGCCTCTCCAATTAGTCCATCTCTGCCTTGTACTCTTCTCCTCTCCATACCCTTTGAAATTCAGCCCTTTTCTTGACACTGCTGTAATTTGTCAACATCTCTTCAAACTCTGAGCCTCTATACTTGCAGTTGTCCTTTGCAGACCGTTTGTATAGTCTGCAAGCAAGTAAGTGTGCTGTTTCATGGCCAGATTCACAAAAGCACTAAACAGAATCATACCCACAGCAGAGTTTTGCAATCCTGCTGTCCCCCTAGATGGCTTGCTTTGACTAGGCAAATGGTAACTTTCTCCACTTACCATGCCCAGCCACTTTTGTACCTGTCTCACAACCATTTCATTAAGACCATGTTTTGTTAGTGTGCATGTGAGAGTGACATTTGAGACAGCACCAAAGGCTTTACTGAATCACAAAATGTGACATCTCCTGCTTTGCTTTTGCCATGAGGCCTGTTCCCATATGGCAGAAGAAAATTAAATTGATTTGACAGGATTTATTCTCTACAAATCCATACTAGCTGCTATTCATTTCCATGGTATCTTCTAGGCACTTACAAATAGTTTGATTAACTTCTTCTGGTGTTTTTCTGAGGACTGAAGATAAACTGACTGGCTGGTAACTCCTTAGCTGTGCTTTTCCTGCTTTGTAGAGCTAGATATTGTTTGCTCTTTCCCAGCGTTTTGGCACCTCATATTCTACTCTTGCATTCTCAGAGGTGACTGTCCAATGATTCAGATTGCAGAAATGGCTACTTAAGAATCACAAGTTGAAATTCATAGTGCCCAGTCAGTTTGAAGACCTCTGATTTATTTAAGGGCATTTTAATCAGCTCTTTTTAGGCCATTGTCTTCCTGCTGCTACATCTTCTGTGTCCTTTAGAAGTTTCTCAGCAGCACAACCAATTCTTCTAAACTTTTTATTTTTGCCTTCCATGAGACCTCTTGAGTTTAGGTCAACTGCTAGAGTTTAATCCTGCTATCATCATTGTGTTGCTTCTGGATCAAGGCTTAATTGGAGACTATGGAAGGAACTTGCATTTCTGGTTCTTACTGGGACAGTAGTCTTACTCAAGTGCAGGACCCCTGAATGAAACTAAGAACTGCAATAATGACACCTGTGGTAGGCTGCAATTTGGGATGCCTGCTGACTAACTTGCGGAAGGCAGGGTTTGAGCTGGTGTATTGATTCATTTTCAGCTGAACAAATAGCTCAACTGTCACTCAGGGAGCTTAATGAACACTTGTGCTACAGTGTCTGCTCCTCTATGTTAGAGCTGAGGATTTATTTTAACAAATAGTATGTTTAGAGAATGAATTGACCACATTGTGTTTACCTCCTGAAGTTTTTGTTTGTGGTGGCGCTTTCTCATTTGCAGTTCTTTGCTGTCAGTCAGGTACTAGAATGGTATCTTCACCCTTTATGTGTTTCCCTAAAAGAAGTGAAGTAGGGAGCATCGTTAGAAATGTGTACATGAACAAAAGTTCATGAGAGTTTCTGTGATGTCAGCTTTTCCATAGTCAAAAAAAGAAGCTCGATTGAGATTACTCTTGAATTAATAATTTACTGTATATAAACCAAAACTTTCTGTGCTAACTATAATACATATATGATGGCTTTTAGTTTCTCTCCTACAGAAGAGTATTTTCATTCCTATTATGTTTTTGCGTAATCTTTTTTTCTGAAAGGAAGAAATGCAAAAACTGAATAGACAAGGTTGTCATTTTAAGATGTGCAATGAAAGACTAGGCTAAAAGAAACTGCAATATTCTATATAATTTCATGGGGTCTTCTAAAGAAATATGACAATTTTATGGGGGCTCTTATGGAAAAATTCTGATTTCATGTGGATTCAGGTGAAAAGGTAAATTTCATGGGATTTCTGAAAATGTCTGGATTTCACTGGTTCCATGAAATCTATGACAGCCATGGAAAAATGCACAGTTCTTGTCATGGAGTAAATTTTTATTGCGGTCTGCAGAACTTTTATTTTCTGTGTACATCTGTTCCTCTGACACATATTATGCATTCTGGACCTCTTCCTCATCTTGCAGTCTCTTCCTGTGAATATTTTACACTTCTTGATGGATGCATAGTGCTCTGATCCTCAGATGATAGAAATCCATGACTGCCTACAAAGGAGGCTCAGTGTGCGAGTGTGTGGGGGGGAAGGGCATGAAAAATAAGCAATACTTAATACAGTCCTGGGGATTTCATATTTTATGGTAATACCAGCTTATTTTATGCAACATAGGAAGGAAAATAATCAGGAGTAAAGAGTGGGAATGATTTATCATATTCAACGTGAGATCTAAGCAATGTAGCATCAAAAGCAACCTACTTGCAATTTGCGAAATCCTGGCCTGTGCAGAGGGTCCAGCACAAGACCACCCGAGGAGCATATAAAGCTTCAGAGGAGAAAGACTGTGTTGTGGCATCTCAATTTATCCTGTAAGCAATGCCCTCGTTGGCTAGGACACAAGTGTGACTGTAGCATGCTTGCGTTGTTCCCTGTCTTCATAGAGGCAGCACAGCTGAAATAGATCTTGCTTTTCAAGGAGAGAAATTAAGACACAGAGGAGAAAAGGAATGCATCCTCAGACAGGGCTTGAAAATCAATGGTGAAATGAGGTGAAAACTTACAGGAAGGCTGTGTCGGAAGGGCATGGAAAATGACAAAGAAAAAGCAGTATTAGATAAGTGGGGGAATTGGAAAGGAAAGAATTGTGAAGCAGATTAAGCCAAATCTATGCATGGTTTTAAATGAAGAAGTCTGAACAGTGTCTTGAGACAAACAGGGAGCCATCTGATTAGCTTTGATTTAATGATATTCTTGAACATCTTTGTGTGCCTCAGCAGCCAGAACTGAGAACATTCCTGACAGTGGAGACGAAGCCTCTCCTGGGGAATTGCTTTCCCCTTAACTGAGGGGAGATGTGGAGAAACCTCACAAAGTACAGCAGAGGCAGTGGGGCTGTGGGTCATTCCTCATGCAGGACAACAGGGGAAATAAATATCAGGGTCTTGGATGATGTCCTGTACCGCTCCCACTTCTGTGAGAAATGGGAAGCGGTGAGCTGAAACTAAGGCTAGCTATTGATGCACATCAGGGCTTGTCTATATTTAGCAAAGCCAAGGGGAGGTTCTGAGGGGCAAGAGGGACAAATCAAAAGCAATGTCTGGTGTATGAGGGAGCTGTTCATGTTAGCTGCGATGAGCACAGGTATTTGTGCTGCATGTTATGCAGCTCTTTATTGCCTGCTTCCCACTCTCTTCACTGAACCTAATAAGTTCCTAGGATCTGTATTCCCTTTTGCTCAGTTTCTGTAAATGCTAAATAGAATTTTGCCATGTATAATGTTTTCCAGAGAAAACATCATCACCTTTTGTTATATTATTTTGAAGGAGGTTTTGGCCTGCTGGGACCTAGAACTGTTTTCCCCCCTTCCCTATCAAACAGCCTACAATCCAGCTCTCTTTTGCATAATCCTATTTCAAATATGAACAATATGAATCCTCCAGTTTATGCTAGCAAGGAAATTTGGTTGGTTATATTTCATCATTGCCTTAGAGAAGAAGGGCAGGGCGGCTGCCAGGCTGTCTCTGTACAGCTTTTCTCTGCTGAAATCTAGTGAAGAAACTGTAGTCGTCTTGATAACATATTCAGGCTGTTTTTCCCCCTCTTTTGCTAGCTCCGCAGTATCAGCAAGTTGTGGCTGAGCATTTTTCGCTTGCAGTGGATAACAACAGCCTGACCATCTCATCCCCAAAGGGTACAGGTCAGACAAAGTCCTGTTGTCTCTTTCTCTGGCTGCAGCTTCCTGATACATCTGCCTCTGTCTTCGTGACCCTCAGATCACTGTAGTGATGCCTGTATTGCCTCTAGGATTTCTAGTAAAAAATGACTAGTTAAAATATTCTGTACCAGCATGTAGTGAACTAGTTGGAGGCCTACCTTTTAGCTTTAGTGAGCTTTTCAACACAGAAAAGGTGTGTTCAGCTTGAGGGTAGTAAAGCCCAAAAGGAGATGTCTGTAATAGCATTGACCAGACAAGCCTGCAGGTTGGGAGGAGGTGGGAGCCTTCATGAGAAGCTGTGGGAGATTGGGGTGGTTGCTCTGCATCTGGCCTTTGCCATAGTCATCCCTCCTTTGCCAGGGAGTTGAACTCTTGGAGCTGCCAGGGTTAATCACCAGCAGAGCTTCTCCAGCCCCACTCTTTGTGTATGGCAGAGTTAGAGTTTGTGTTTCTTGGGGGCTCCCATGCTGCACCTGGTCCTTGTGGTGTAGGAATTGAAGCTAGGTATGCTGTCTTGCGGTGTCAGAACAGGATGCATTGGTATGTCTAGTCGAGAACATAAATCAGCTTTGTTCTTTGAAACTTTCCTGTTACTCCTTTTCCTTACATGCAGTGTACACTTGCCTTATATGTTTTGTCGAGTCAGGTAAGAAGAGAATGTCCACTTTGTAATAGGTTTTGGCAGGCTTTCCCTTTTTCCCCAGAAGCAATTTGTGCCAATATCTAACTACTCTACCAACTAAATATACATGGCTAACGCCTACAAACTTATTCATGCTGATGGGCCCTGCTTGCTGAAAGTGTTCTGTTCACACCAGATGCTTCAACCCTGACCACCCATTTGTGGATTAGCACACTTGATTAAACATGTGTGCAGAACTGGGGATCGCAGTACAAAGGCATGGAATATCTGAGCCTTTAATCTCAAATGTAGCCCATGGGTAAGGTAGATGAACTAGTATCATCACATGTAATCATATAATTTTACTTCTCAACCCCTTTGATTGCCTCTGTTTTGGGAATCACCAAAGATCCAGAGAGTTGCGAGGCCCAGAGATGCCAGAGTTCACATAAGCAAAGACACATATTACCTGTGGTGGTTGTTCTTTCCACCAAGGGAGAACTAGGTGGCAACCCAGCTATCTCCTTTTGGTGTCTCCTTTCAAAACGGTCAAAGGCAGTGGTACTTGGAATGCTTGATGCCCTGCTGTTTGCCTGTATCTGACATCGTAATTTCTTCTCCAGAGTAAGCTGGCTAAATTAATTTGATTTTAAAGAAGTGAAGCACTGAGTCTGTGCCTGACATTTTCAGGATTCCAGGACGCTGTGTTCCCAGATCAATATGCTGATTTAGTAACATAACTTATGCTCAGGAAGGCCATGTGACACTCCCAGACCCATCCATCTTAGTCGAGCATTTCTATTAGAGCTGTGCAAATCCTTTCCAGGACAGCAAGTGAGATTTTACAAGTTTCCCATTAGGAAGAGATAGTGTGGAATTACAAACACCCCCTGACCTGACCCTCCCCCCCACCCCCTGCAAACACCAGATTTGAATATACACCTTTTCTCACGTTTGAATCTCAAGCACGTCCTGACACAAGACCACCTCTACATTGGTAGTAGTCAAATAGGCACAAATATAAATCGATGTGCAGATATAACAATAATAGCCTACTGCCCCTAAAATTGTGCACTTGCGTATGCAGATAAAGAAGATCCATTTCTAAACGGGTGCTTTTTTTGGATTAAAAAATGCACTTGAAAAGGTAAAGGGGCACCTCAAGTACCAAGATATCATGTATTTAAAAACCAAGGAGAGATTTCCGTTCTTCACAGACTTACATAGAATCAGAATAGTGCAGAAATGTGAGTTTACCTGCATGAAAATAAACCAGATATCATTTGGTCATGTAGCTCATTTAGTTATCTATCAAAACTCTTTGGCTGCAGGCTATTCATGTTTGTGATACCCATAGAAACAGCACATTGGAGTCAGTGACTGTTGTGTCACTCAAACTAAAAGGGACTTTAGGACACAGACAATATGAGTCAGCTTCTTATTCTGGCAAAAGTCTTAGTAAAAGTATATCAGAAAAAATGCTGCTTCCATTTTCGGTGTTTAAACAGCTGGCGTTGTAGCTTTCTTACATGACACAATGCTTAGAGTTTGTACTTCCTTTACTTATTAAGGTATTGTCAGCTCAATCTCCTAATAGTGCTAGAAAAATCTTCATGTTATTTATTTCAAGGTGCACAGAAACTCTGTTTTAAATGAGCCAGCTTTCTTTTCTGAAGAGAGCAGAAATTAATGTAGTTGATCATAGCAGTGAAGTTGCCTAACTTCTAAACCAATAGCACTTGTTTTCATATTTGCCCAGCTTTGATTTGGGATATTTCAGTACCATGCTGTTTACCTGTAGGGACATTTGCCTGACTACATGTTTTAAGAACAGGTCTAAATTTATGCTGGAATGTTGTCTGCTCCTTACCAAAGGATACAATTTTTCTTCTAAGTGCCTTTCCTACTCCAGGTAGCCCAAGTACTCCTGAAGGTATCACATTCTTTACGCCCCATGCAATGGCTGACAGAGCCTTGCACATCAGAACCCTTTGTGCTCACCAGGGAACCAGGATTTGAAGGATCACTAAACTTAGCCATTTTGTGTATCAGTCCACGAGGCAGCACTTTAGTAATGTATTTTCAAGGTTAGAGTGTTCATTTTGGCCTCATACTTGCTAAGTGGCATAGAGATGTTATGCGTGGTACATGGTAATGCTATAATCTATTGCTTTCTAAAAGCCACCCAAAGTACTGCACTGCAATCAAATAGCACTTCTTGATGACATTGCGTGCTCCAGCTGTATCCTGAAACAGACTGACACAAATAAGTCATTTAATGATGCACAGCCAATCAGGAAATCTTGCTAAATGGAGGACTTGTGTATAAACGGTTTTCTATCTTTTTAAATAATGGCTTTGTTTTAACGAAGCATTTGCTAACAGTGAAGCTACATACACACATTTGGTCTGTCCCTGTTGTTCTCAACAAGGTAACTGATGTGGCCATATTCTGATCTGCAAGATGGGACCAGCCTGAGGTTAGTTTGTCTCTGTGAGGAAGAAAATATGCCTGTTACTCCTGCTCTTGACTTTGGTTACTAACCAAAAACCTACATGTTTTTATACTGGGAAAAAACCCAGACCAACAGCCAGAAGACTTAAACAGATGATGACATCTGCCCTCAAAGTGGCTGTTTCTAATGGAGTTATTTTCTTCTTTTTTACTGCAGAACCTATGAACCTCCAAAACCTATCTGCTTTCTGCCTCAGGTGGTTCTTATAAACATTAGCAGGTTACTTTAGATAGTGTGAAGGACATTAGTTTTTGTCAGGCTTGTATCGTTAAAAAGTCTCCTTTCTCATTTGCGGTGTGTCCTTTGCATGTCACTCAAAGGACAGTCTTCCTCCTGACTTCCCCTTTTTTTCGGAGGGGTCTCAAATGACCACTTCCCACCCATTTCCTCCTGGAGCCCCAGCTGAGCAAGCTCACAGTTCATGACACTTCAGCTCTTACCTTTGCTGATGTGCATCCAGCTCCTTGAGTGGCCAGTTTTCTGCCTGTGCTGCCTTCTTGGCTTTACTGGATGTCTAGTGCAGAATGCCTGCTTGTCAACTGGGGTGTTGTACAGTCCAGTCCAGGCATCGTTTCTGCCACACTGTCCTGTCATTCTCCCACCACTTACGGGAGCTGCTCTTTCATGCCTCAAGGTACCTTGTCCAGGTACCTTCAGGTACAGAAAACAGCCTCAAGTTCTCTTGATTGTGGGAGACAGGTGAATCTCAGCAGATCTTTTTGCTGTATTTCTGAGAGTAATGAAGAGATGTTTGTATGGGTAGGCCAACCTCTGCCTCTGTGTGACAGGCAGACATGTTTACAAAGTGTCAGCCAGGTTTTGAGAGCTATCTGGGACAGGCATGCCTTTAAGCCTTGTATGGAATAAAAAGCACACACATCATCATTACTTCATTACCAATCAGTACGATAACAAGTAAACAAAGTTGGTATATTCAATATCACACCTAATTCTTGGTGTAACATTGCACTGAGTCTCTGTAGAAATGTAGCCTGTATATTGGGAAGCAGGGGATCAGGTTCAACATGGCGAGTATGTCCCAACAACGTAAATACAATTGTTGCACCTTAATTTGCAGAAATGTAATATTTAGCTATGTCTGATATATTTTAGAATGCTTTTCTGCACCATTTACTCGATAATTTATTTTATAAGACAGCTTGGCTAATGCTACAATTCCTGGAGGCCCGTGTTCTGTAGCATAAAGAGAAGCTGGCATATTTATGCCTTCTGAAGCCAGTGGAAGTCTGTCTGTTGACTTTCATGGGGCTCTGGATTAGATCTTTAATGAACATCTCCTGATATCATTATAGGAGCAAATATTGGAACAGCATCATGAAAACTTCAGATTTAGTCGATACGAAGGATTTATTAAATTTTTTTAGAACATAAAGTAGTTTGAAAATTGCTTCTTGAAAATTGCTTCTTCACCTGCTGCTCTGTTCATGCTTATCCCACAGTGACCTGAGCCACCCAAAAGAATAGTTTGTCAGAAAGGAGCTGAGGCCAAGATTTGGACAAAGGAAGAAACCTTGCAACGTAAAATCAACCAGTTGCTTTGAAACAAATAGGCAAGTTGCAAATTCAAAAATCAAATCTGAATGCACCCAAAGAGATGTGAGGATAACTTCTTGAATGTGACAATTTCAGAAGTGTGGTGTGTTGGGTTGCAGAGAACCTGATAGTTTTGAGATGTAAACACATAATATGTAAAACATAAGCCGCAGAATTAATGAATCATGTTAATTTCACACTGCCCCCGCTTTGGACTAATTAGTGCAAATTACATGCTGCACTTGTCAGGCAGAGGAGTTTGTGCACCATGCATTGCATTAAGAATTATTTTTGGATCCATTTGCACAATGTGAAAATAGTGTGAAAATATTTTTATTTCAATTAGTCGTAGTTTTACAGTCATTAAAAGATTTCTTTAATAGGCTTAGACTCCCATGGCCTGCACAGCTGCGTGAGGTCTGGTTTGCATTTAAAGGTGGGAAAAGATGTAGTGGGAAGGAAGACATTTAGCTGACTGGATTTACTTAATTACCCCCACCCCATTCTAAAATGCCAAACCAGGCTGATCAATTATCTGTCCCTTCATCAGAGGCCAATTGCTTAATTGCAAATTATCCCTAATAATTACACAGTCAAATAACTACTGGATTTATTTTTAATGAATGTGGGAGCCCTTAACAAGGATTTAAATGTACCCACCAGGATTACTCAAAATCGACAGCTATCAAAGGGCCGGAATCTGCCACTCTCACTTACGTGGAGGAGAACCTCATTCCACTTATTTTCTCTTCGTTTTCAGTGAGATGCGGGGAAGTAAAGATGCCATGTCCATGCTTGGTAATGTTTTTAGGGTCTAACATGGTAATGTTTTTAGGGTCTAACATTTCCATTGTTCCAGTGAGATGGACTGAAAATGAGAGATTACTGAAAATGAGAAAGGGTATCTGAATGTGGGGTGCTGCGAAGCTGGGGCAGAATATAGGGCAGGACGTGGAAACACTGCCTTTGACGAAATGAGATGGAGCTCTGCCAGGCAGCAAACAAAGGGATTGTCAAAACAGCAGCGCACTCCCCCTTGGAGGCATTCCCGGCGTGGGGAGAGGGGTCTGCGGGCTGCTGGGGTGGGAGGCCTTCCCCCTCGGTGGGATGCAGCGCTCAGAACTGGCCGGCAGCAGGGATGTAATTAGTGCTGACACAAAACACAAGGCAAGGCTTTTGACACTTGTTTTCCAGTCTTGACAGAGAGGGGAAACATAAGAAAAGTGTCTTTCTAACCACCTCCCACCCCCCTTCCCCGCTCCTTAAATAGCTTTCTCTCTTCAGATTACCTTAAATCACTGAGTTCACGGCCAACACCGTGCTGGCCACTCCTCAGCGCACTTGTTAGCCTGGAAACAAGAGGTGTACTTTGTTGAAATACTAAACCAAATGAGAACAGAAATTTAAATATAGTGCTGTGTCTGCTCACAAGCAGGCAAAGAAGATTTGGTAGTTGAGTAAGTAACTGAAAATTTGGAGTGTGAAAGACGAAATAAACTGAATGCAAAGGAGCATGCAGAGAGGAGCTAAACTACGTATTTCCAACGTGGTGCAGGTAAATTAAAGTGGCTGAACTGTTTTGAAATGGAAACTCGTCACCTGTCTGTTCTTTACCTTTCTTGTATTGATGTCCAGAGGCCCAGTTGAGAAATCGGGGTCCCACTGTGCTAACCACAATACTGTAACTCTGTGTCCCCCACCACCATTGCCCAGCTTCTAAGCAAAAGCACACTCTTGGTTCTGATTTGCTTTTCCACTCCTATGTTGCCTGCTCTTTGTAGGTCATGTGTAAGCAATTTTTTTCTGCTGCTTTTTCTAGGAGGTTAAGTAATTAACTTGGAGAATGGGAAGCTGTGATCTCGCCTCACTTTGAAAGGCCTTTTCCTGAGATTTCTGCAGCATGCCTCTTCCTCCTCTGAAATTTCTTACTCTGGACTCTTGCATGGGGAGTTGATATTCTTGACTTCAAAGCCCCAGCTGGTATCTTTCTTGATTGTGAAGCATCCTATGGTATATTATACTCCTAAAGAGATTTTAACACAGACAAAGTGAGGCATGAGGGAATATTGGACTGAAGTTCTTTTGCGGTTGTGATTTTTTTTAATGCCTGAGTCCTGTCTGCTTGTACTCTGCTGTGACGGGTGTCAGAGTTTGCTAATGCAGTCACAGCCTGAAAATTTCAGATTGTGCTTAATGGCTCAGTGGCTAGAGGACACGATCCCGAAGTTCCTAAAGCATGGCTGGATTTTCTGGTTGTCACTATGTGAAATAGTGACCCCATGACCGGTGTAAACTTGACTTGTCACCTAAAATCTGAATTTATTTAAAATGTAGATGATCCTCAAAAGAGATTCGGTAGCATTCATCATTTTCATGTATGACTTTGAATTATTCTCTAGTCTCTCTGTGCTGTTGTCAGTCTGCTGGGTTTGTTCCTTACAGGGTTCACGAAGAATACTCAGGTTAGTACACATGGAATTAACACGTTAAAGTCAATGTGGTTTTCCACCTACACCCCTTGTTCACAAAATGGAAAGGAAGATCTTTGCACTGCAAAAGCAGTTGCTGGATTTATTCTCTGTACCAGATGCCAGTAATGTGGTGGGGGTGGGGAGGAAGAATCATCCACTCATCCTTCTCAACTGAGGAGATCTTTCCTGTTTTTCTAATTGATTTACCTTATCCTTTGATGTTTTTATTAGCAGTTTCTCATTCCTTCCTCCTTGGTTTCTTTTTCCCTTAAATACACATCCCAGTCTGCGCTGTTGTTTGCTCCTCTTAAGTTGTGGTGTAGTCTTGACTTCTATTTGCATTAAGAATACCTTGTCCCAGAATTTGCACCCCCAAAAAAAAATGCCTGTAGTGGTTAAGGGTGCCAGAATCTAGTTCAATATTACCAAGAAAATTCTAGCATTGTTGCATATCTTCTGCTCTTCTTTTTAATTTGCAATCAGTGCATCTTCCAGCTTTCTCAACTCCCTTGAAATTTGTTCAGCGTGATCACTCCTCCAAGAGCAATACTAGGTACAGGCACCTTTTTTTTTTTTTTTTTAAATCTTTTTCATCCTATGCTTAATGTGGCTTTTTATGCATCAGAAATAAAAGTGTAAAGCAACCTTTTCCTCAGCCTGGTTTAAAGCATGTTTCTCAATGAGTCTTCTCTTCCCATGTGCTTTGTCTTGTCACAATAAACAATCAACAGTTCTGAAGAATGCTGTAATTAAAATTTCCTCAAGGAATAGTTGTTGTTATGGATACCGTTAAGTATACTGAGACGTGTCATGGGTTACCGAGAAAGAAGAAATACTTATGTTTAGTCTTTTGACCTTGTTTTGACCTGGGGGGGCATTAAAGCAGGCAGGTGAAGTACAGGTATGCGGTTTTATTCCGATAACGCATCCTGGCTGGAATACGCAGCGCTGCTTCAGCGCGCTCCTCCGGGGGAGCGGCCTCAGTGGGCACGACAGCCCCGGCGGCCGGGGGAGCCCGGGCCTGGCCTTCGCTACCCTCCCGGCGGGCTCGGGCGGCCGGGCCTGGTGCCGGCGGGGCTGCGGGCAGCCGCTGAGCGGGCCGGCGCGGCAGGGGCGCTGTGCCGCCCGCCCGGGGCAGCCCTGGCACCGGCCGCCGCTCGCTCCCGTAGGGCTGCGCGGCCCCTCCGGGCATCCCCGCGCGGGGGGTACTGGATCGCGGCCGAGCGTGAGCCCCCGCCTGCTGGGGGAGGCGGCCTGCGGCAGGGAGCTGGCCCTTGCGGCCCGGCGGCCCCGCTCCCGCCGGCTGTGCCGCTTGCGGAGCCGGAATGCCCGCTGCCGGCGGGGCCGGGCGCCTCCGCTTGCCTCATGGCTGGCCGGAGGGGGTCTGGCCAACGCTCCTTGAAAAGTCCGAGCAGTCTGTGTCAGCTGGGTTTTCGCTGCCTGCTCTTGCTGACAGCCTCAGAGGGTCTAGCAGATTAGAGAGGACTGGTTTTTAAAAAGAAAATAAATTAATTTTTTATTTTATAAAAAGAAGTGGGACAGGTTTGTCCATATTCCATTTACCTAGCTATAGCTTCAACTGCTATTGCCCATACTAAAGTATGGCTCCTGGCTCTGCAGGCACTTTTAGCCATAGCTACGTATAAACTTTATGGCATGTTTGTTTTAAAAGATACCATTAAAAATTTGGCAGAAAATAACATATTTGTTACCTGCTCAGCAATTTAACTCTCCAGATTTTTTTAATATCGTTTAATCCAACCCACCCAATTTCTTAATTTGGCCTGCTGGCCTGTATTTTTACTCCTAATTGAAAAGTAAAGGATAGTGCAATGGCATTCTCTGCTGTGAATACACAGAGAATCTCTTTGCAATATAGATAATGGTCCACCCAAGGTCTAGAGGCTATGGCTTTGCGTCTACACCCTACTGCAATGTCAGTGCTGTTGGTGTTGCCCCCTATAAAGGTCAGTGATCTGCCCAATAATTCTTTAAAATGTGTAAAAGCAGATTGCAGGGAAGAGAGAAAATTACCCTGGGACATACTGGGAAGCCCTAGAAAGATCTACAAACAAAAGCAAGAAAAGTCTAGAATGAGCTAAAGGAAAGATAAACCTTGAAAAACAATTAAAATGGGGAAAGCACAGAAATGGTCTCTCAAGTGCTGTGAAGGCCTCTTGTGTTTGAATACCTAGTTAAGCAGCTGCATGGGAATTGAGCACCTAAATACCTGAAAATCTGGCCCCAAATAGCTAAGATTTTAAGCTGTCTGAGAAGGAAGTGATCTTCTCTTTCAGGATACGGAAAATACAGGATGAGCAGTTACATTCCACTCCATGTATTTAAGATTTATCTCATCAATCATAAGCCTAGGAAATAATAGTGAAGATGTAAATTCTGTGTGGCTGTGTACTGGTTTATTCTAGGAAACACAGAATGAGAAGAAATAATAGAGGTCTTACCATATGAATTAAGTATCTTGTAAATGGAGGTTGTATCCTGTAAAGCGTTTGGTGCTAAGCACGTGTGGAGCTCTGTGGGACTGTCTCCATGCTTGGTTAGGTGGGCATGTGAGCATCCCTTGATAGATCAAGACGCATCCTGGTTCAGCCAGGAAAAGCTCACAGGCTGGAGCAAACGCATTCAAGCTATACAGAAATACTCTTACCCGATAGAGATATTTCAAACTTCTGTTCCTTTTAAAAGACAAACCCAACTCTTTTCATTCAGTTCTAGGCATGACAATTTTGGAGTTTTAGGAGAAAACTGCTTTTGGCTTATGATGCAGAACTAAATTAGGAAATGGAGAGGGGAGAAAAAAGCATTCCAAAGATACAGTTTGGAGTTAATGCTAAAAAATTTCAGCATATAGACAAAATTATAAGTAGCAAAGAATAGGAGTTTAAAAACTACTGTGCCCTCTCAGCCGTGCCATTGATGTTGCTACCATGACACTACAGTAATTTATTGTTGCAGAACATTCCCTCCTAGAAGTCTCTAAATATTTTAAGGAATTTCAATTACATATTGCACGGAAACATCTTTAAAAGCATTTGTGTTTGCTAACTTTAAGGACCTTAGAGGAATCCATATGCAGAAAAGCAAACAAAACCAGTGAGAAATGTACACTGTTTAATTAAAATACCAGGTTTTGGCACATTCTTTTTCTTGCTAACCATGACTTATTAAGGAAAAAAGCCACGCATAAAATCCTTTAAGTGTACAGATAGAATTTTTTTTCCTTCTGAGCTTTGTTCCAGTGCCTTGTATGTCACCAGGAAAAAAAAACCCAAAACAAACCAACAACAAAAACATAGAGGGGTATATTTTTTGTTCTTTTCATATGTTAATTTTATGGACTGTTTTGGACCGTTTATGTGATCAATAATTTAAATGCTCATTGTCCTAAGAAATGTTGAATTCATTATGAGAGAAGTACTAGATTCAGTATCTTCATCTCAGTGATCAATTGTTAGGATAGGTGTTCAGTTACGGTGGATGCAGGCAGGCAGGGGAGCTGCTTCGTGAAGAGCACTGCCACCCTCGGTGCCAGCCAGAACTTGCTGGCTCTCAAGTTTTGTGTGGGAACACACAGGTTATTTTTGCTACACGGGTGTACGTGACTAAGGGGTGTAATTTTCAGGCTGTTGCAACAATAGACTTTGTACTTTCAACACAAAGCAACTCTCCTCTTTGCACTCTGCATGAATCTTTAACAATTCCAAAGAGTGTGATTAAGAAGGGGAGGAAGGCTTGGATGCTTCAGTGAATCGTTAAGGGCATTTTGTAGCTCAGTTATGGGTGGCTGTCCTGTATCAGCTGTCTCTGCAGTTCAGTGCAAAGTACTTTGCAGCAAAATAATTTTATGTAGAACACACTTAAAAATCTCCGTCCGGGAGGCAGTAAATAGAGTTTCTGTTTTCTAACTGTGTTTAGTTAAGAGCCAAAATTTTCCTGATTTCTATATGACTTTGGCTTCTAAATTACTGCAACATTTTCTGCTTCACTTGAATGCCGGACACTGCTGTTGTCCGCTTTGTGAAGCTGCATAAGTGATACATCTCAATCTTTAGAAATAAATGCTCGCTTCCTTTCAAAGTACAAACTGAGCACACTGCTGCTAGATTAAAGTTAAGAAGGAGTTGTGAAGGGGTAAACCTGCCACCATGATGATAGATGATAGGAGGCCTTTTGGGGAGTCATACAGGTATCTTGATGCATCAGGAAAAATGTGCTCATGCCTTGTTGGAACCCAGCACTGTGAGTGAAGGAAAATCCTGGGCATGATTCTGGGCCTTGTGGACTAGGCTTGACCCTGCAGCTCAGTGAAGCAGTCCATCTCTGCCTGCACCAGTTCAGTACTGGGTACACCAAGGGATATGCACTGCAGGAGCTGATAAGTAGCCATGCCTACCTCTTACGTAGGAATGATCAGTATGAAAAATTTGTTCCAAGTTTTGCTCTCAGTAACACCAGTGTTCCCCTAAAATAAACCAGGAAAGAAAATGTAGCAGAGAGTACAGCGTGACTATTCATTTTTACATTCTCTTGTGTCTGTGGTCTTAGTGATGGGACCTGATGCTATCAAGTGCCCTAACTCTGAGCACCCCCCAGCAGGCACTCAGCTCACCAGCCCAGACCAGGCTGTTTGATACTAGTTAATTCTAAAGAGGGCTAAGTGGGTTCCAGGAATGATATTACTAGTATTAAGGTAACTGGGTGACACACCAGAAGAATCTGAAATCGTAGCTCAGTTATGAGCATAGGGGACTTTAGCTTATTCTGCCTTGAATATACTCTTTCTGTATTCCCTTGACTGCAATTAAACTGCAGAATATTTACCTGCCTGATTGTTGTTTGTAAATCTCAGCTCTTTTCTCCCCGCCCCCCTCCTAAATCTCCTTTAGATGCTGAGAGGAAAAAATAGCATACAGAGAAAGTGGCTGTAAAGCATTTCTTTTCTGTTTTGCCTCTCTGCGTAGAGCTTTTTGTGGCACTCAGGGGTGCAGTAGGGCTTGAACAGTCCAGACAGTGTGCCAAGGCGTATTCCTGTAGGACATCACTAGAGATCCCTGCTCGTAAACCCTGCCTGCAGAGCTGTAACCAGAGAGAGAAAGAGAGAGAGGGAAAGAGGTGAAGCAGGGAGGACGCAGAGGTGTGATTAAGGGCTTCCAGAGAAGGCAGAGTGGGAAAACGGAGAGAGAAAATAGCGGACAGACTGGGGAGATGTGAAACAACAACATTCAAGGGCCAGGCTGAAGACAAAGGGGCTGAAACAGAGAGCAAAGGAAAAAGGGTAATTGCAGTCCTGGGGTAATATATTAAGATGGAAAGCTGGGCCAGTCACAAGCAACCTGTGTGGCAAGTCCAAGAGTTGGCTGGGAATCAGCAGGCAGAGGCTGTGAGAAAAACAGAGAGGTGGAAGAAAGAGGTTGGCTGTGAGAGCAAGAAAATGTGCTGTGCTTTGTGAGGGATTGAGAATCATTCCACTGGGAAGGTCTCTTTGGTTGTGGGCAAAATGCTTGGAAATCTACAGGGAGAGATGGAAAAGACCTTTTGCAAAGAGACAGTGTGAAGAGCTTCACGTAGTGGTAATTTTTAACAAAAAAGGCAGTGATTTCATTAAAAACTGCTGGATGCTTAGCACAGTTGAATCTCAGGCCACCTATCTGACTATCTAAATGTGGATTTATGGGTGCAACTTCACACATGTGAAAGAAAAAGAAGTGGATCAGGGGGCTTGTTATACCTTCTTTGCTGGTATAAATATATGGAAATTGGAAGAGTTACCTGGATGGCAGAAGGCAGATTACTGCTATTAAAATAGATTGTTGCCAAATCAGTTTTTCATTCTTAGAAACAGGAGAATCTGAGATAGTGGAAAGAGAAGTTGGTGGAGCTCTTGCAACCCATGCTAGTGCAGAATCTGCCTGGATGTTTTTACTTACGAATCAGCTTCATCTTGGTTTCTAATGAATGATTTGAAAACTGTTGCCCATTTGCGAGAAGCACTTGTATACTGCTAATATTCTTACCTGTATTGTCTTGTTAGTCTCGTAATTTATTTCTGCATTTGGCTAGCTTTCCTCAAACACGTATAGTGTAAAACTTCACACAAATTCTATACTGCCAGTGGTGTTAAATACCAGTTTTAATGCAGGGTTTTATTGCATTTGTCTGTGACTGAACAGAAACTGAAGAATCTAGGCAGCATTAAGAGGTTCTTGAAAATTTTAGCTCCTTCTGACTTCCATGCCATGAGAAATTGGAAGTGGATAAGTGAATGGGGCTGGTTAGGGCAGTTTGAGGGCTGCTTTTCTTCCCTTATTCAATTCATGGCAACTTTCATTAAATTATGGATAAACTCTCAATAAGAACAAAAGAGTAAAAGAGTGACAGCTGTGTTTTCAGACTCTGATGACCTAAAAAATTACTTTAAAGACATAAGGAAACACAAAGAATTGAAATGTGTGACTGTAAACATCCAGAGGTACATTATATTGTCTTTTCTCAGGTAGATTCAGCTTCTGATGTTCACGTTCATGAATAGCCCATTTCAGTGATGTTACTGGGACAAGATCCCTAAGAGTATAATTCCCGTTACTCCACTAACATCCGTTTGAGTCAACAGCTCTACAGGGATTTGAACTTGCTTGATGAATTCTGTGAGGTTTGCATTATACAGGCAACCAGATGTGGCTGCTGTCACCAAATGGACATATGTCGGAAGCTGGTGGCAAGTACTATCTGTTGGCTGCACAGGTAGAAGGCTGCAAAGTGCAGAGTAGTTCTTGACCAAGCGGCAAAGGACTCTGTGAGGTGTCCGGTGTGGGGAGGAGTGGGAAGGAAGGTTGTGAGTGGCGTCCATCACAGAACAGCAGCTAAGGACTCCCAGGGAGCAGGTACTCTAGAAAAGCGCTGAATGTCCAAAACCAGTTCAGCAAATACCTTTCTATTAAGTTGAATGGAGCTTCCACAAGGGAATATGAGCAACAGACAAGCAGCTTTATTAATATGGCTTGTTCAGCAAGCTAACATTGTTTAATAAGCTAAGTGAAGAAAGTAAAAAAATGTTACCAAACCATTGCAGAAAGGTGAGGAATATTGTAATTGGAAGGGATGAAACTCTGGAACCATGTGTTAGTTTCCTATGAGAGGCCAAAAGAAAGGGGGACACCTGAAACACTTACAAGGTTTAAGACTTAGCAGTTGCATGGATAATTTGGAAACCTTCATTCCGATATAGATGGTAATGGACATCAGAGACCCAAACTGTGAACAGGAATGTTAGAAGATCCTGATTTAACCTTAAAAACCAGTAAGGATGCAAGAGGCGACAGCGCAGAGGCAGACAAGGCTGCAGGTGCTGGAAGGAAAACCAAGGTGACAATCCCCTGAATCGGGGCTGCAATCCATCACAAGCCCATGGGAGTGCAGGAGGCAGAGCAAAGCTGATGACTCCAAGGGGAAATCTGCCAAAATATACCCAGAGCTCTCTTTAAAGGCTGCCCTGGCACACTGCACTATCTGCATGTGATGGCTTTCAGCAGGCTGCGTGAAATGATTTGGTAGCCTTAGCTGAGTCCCACCACAGAAATGCCAAGCTTCTTAAGCTGCTTAACAGGCTTGGCGAAGAGGATAATGATTAACCGTTTATTAAAGTCAGCCCCTCCAGGTCAGGATGAGTGATATTGGTTGTGAGAAAGCCCGCGCTGCTCTTGCCTTCCCACTGCCTTTTATGCAGATAGGGGACTTCAGCCTTCGGGGATACAGTCACTGGTATTAAATTTACTTAAAAGTATGAAGTGGCTTAATTTCTGTTCTGAATGCCACTGTGGGCCATTGTAAACATCCCCTGTGCAGTTTGAATCTCCTTAAAGGCAGACATGCACTGGTTTCTAAGAATAACTCTACGGAGAGCATGCCGTGTACATGTCAACTTAATTAAATGAATTTGTTTAAAATACGATCGATGGTGTGTGAAATTATATAATTATTCCATAAATACACTTTGTTAATTAATTAATATTTTAATTAAAGGGTAATTGGAAACTCTTTGCGTTGCTACCTTTTTTGAAGGACATGAATGTGTCTTTACCTCATACTCTCTGATTAGACCAAAAAAAAATTTTAAAATAAGGTATTAAACTACGAGCCCGATAGAGTAAAAAAAACAACCTCAGATGACAGCTATGTCCCAGTTTGCCATAGGAAGGAATTTCTTCTCAATCAGCCTTCGTGTTTTCTAATATCCTTCGTGTCTCTTATTCTGGGAGAGTGATTGTCTCTCAGGGAGGCTTGCCTTGAAATGTCTCCCTGGAAAACGAACTTGGAACAAAGTGCTGTGGACTAGTTGTTGGTTGAGAGAGCTGGTATTAGCAGTTTGTCAGAGCTAGACATAAATCCCTCTTTTCCCCTTATAATCATTTTCCTCCAGTATCTTTCAGTTTACCTGTTTATTTTGAAGACTATCCATATTAACAAACCCAGGCTCCCTATTACTCACTGCCAGAATGGCACTCCAATCCCCAGACCACTTTTTGTAACTGCTGGTGTGGAATAAATGAAAAGAAATGACTGGAAACCGAGAAGAGAGAGAAATGACTGTGGCCCTTATCTTGCCCCTGGAAATTCATATATAATTCACACTGAAGCCAATAGGATAGGAAGGGCAAATTTGAGGCCTGTCTGTGAAAAATTATCAAAAGCTCCCAAATTAAGGCCCTGATTTTGCAAACTTGCACAGTTAAATATGAATGCTTGCCGTGAAGGCAGTGGACAGGGTGCTGCTTGCAGGTCTGAAGTGAGCTCATGCTTTTGGTTGCAGCGTTGGGACATAGGCAAATATGAACCAGGAAATTCTGGACAGTAGGTAATTATTCTGCATATTTTGATCTTCTGCTTACATGGCAGAATTAAACTGATAACTCTCTGCAGCTGTTTACTCTGCAACTGCTTGCTACTCCTGAATACATGAAGAGCTAGTAAGCATTGTTTGACTGAGACTGATCTGAAATGTCAGTGCTTTTGGATTTCTAACCTGTCCTGCAGTACCATGCCCAGTGTGGACCTAGAAGGTCCTAAGAGAAATCATAGTTCTTTGCAGTGACAGTGCTTTAGTGTGTGAGATAAGAGGATTGTGAGGTTAGCACAGAAGGAACAAGGAGCACTGTAACTAGCAGAGGGACAAGTAAAAACTAAGTCAGGAGTACGTTACAGCCCATCTTAAGACAGGCAAAGGACCCAGTATGCATATATTTGCACAGAAAAAGTTGCATAGCTTCAGTGGTTTACAGAAAACAGTTTGCCAGGGAACAGTCTTTTAAACAATCTAATTTGGGATTTAAAATATTTTTTAATTCCTAATTGCAAAATTGAGCTCACTGCCTTGTATCCACGTAGAAAGCTACTCTTATTTGTCTTTAGATTCAACAGTGAATCACAAGCCATGCCTGACTTATTCATGCGTGAGATGTCAGGTGCATGAGAGCTTATATCACATGCCATGCGGATGCATAAAATTTTTAAACCTGCCCTTGACAACTGAACAATTCAGCAACCTGGACGCAAGCTGCAAGGATCAAAAAGTAGGACAAAAATTACAACTGTTTATACAGCTTTGCACAATGCCATGGCAATGCTTTTTGCAAGAAGAAATATTTACTGAGAGTAAACAGAGTTTAGAATGAGATTTAATGTCTGTGTCTTCTCTGTGGGGATCTACACACAGAACGCTGGGTTTAATGCTGCTTGAAGAGGCTGCGTTTTTACCTTGGCGAGTCCTCTGTTTTTCAAAGGTACAGGAATGACTGGGGTAAAAGAAAGTGTCTATGACATGAAGAAAAACTGGCATAGGCAAAAGGGAAATTGAATGTAAGTGCTGCTTCTGGGTTTTTTGCTGTACTGCAGATTGTTTGACAAGGATGATAGCAATTAGTGCCAAAGACAGCATAGTTTATAATACTGACATCTGTCCAACAGAAACTGCCCCCAAAACATCAAACTTATCTTGCAGATGTCACTGAATAATCATTAGGTGGGGATAATTTTCAGTTGCCCAGTGGGGAAAGGTTCTAGCATATTAAATGGACAAAAGGTTTCTGAATTTCAAAACTATTGCAGTGAGAATTTTCACTTGAGACAGTGGGCTGAGGGTTTGTAATTCATCTTCCACTTCCTTGCAAAGCATTAGAGCAGACAGAATGGTCTTTTCAGCAAGGCTGGAGAAAGTCTGAAATATTTCTTGGGATCTGTGTTCTGACTGGATTTACAGGTCCAAATTTATCTTGGGGTTAACGCCACTGGCATCTCTGAAGTCATGCCTGTTTATCTCCAGGCTGAATTTGCACCAACAGAAACCTGATCATTCTGACAGAGACATTTTATTACATTCAGGAACTATCTAAATGTTGAGGTGATTTTAGTCGATACCTGTTTCACATCTTTTTATATCATCCACAAACATTCAGGCTTGCAAAACTGAAATTATGAACCTCCATCTATAGGAAGTCACCTAAATAAATGGCTTGATTTTTATCCCCCCAGGAGTGCTGTAAACAGACAGGGCTTAGTGAAAGCTGTAGCCACACACCAGCTCTGATCATTGAGCTTCCTATTTAAGTGAATAAAAATGAAGTTAGGCGGCACTGGACATTCATGTGGCTTGCATTTAGAGATCTGAGTATGTCCTCAGTTATACTGGGGACAGTATGACTTATATATCCTTTTTGTTTGTTTGTTTAACTCCAAAATTATCTCCTTAAGAAAGAGCCTCTCCCACCATTTCCAGACAAGGCCTTAAATTTGGAAGGGACAAGTCTACGCAATACTTGTATCAGGCCCAAACTAAGAGATGAGTGAGAATAAATCTAAGATGCTATGTTGTGTACTTCTAGATTACTCAGCCTCTTCCTGACAATGATAAAGGGATTGGGATTCCTTTCCGTGTAAATCCAGGAGGAGGACAGCCAAAGCCTGCAGGGAAAATCTCATCCCTTCTCACACCCCAGTGCAGAATTTACACCTTCTTACACATCAGCTCTGAAATTAATCCTCTTGGTCTAACTGAATCTGAAGGAGTCTAACATGGAATAATTTACATGATGAGGGGCTGAAAGAGATGTGTAGCAAGAAAGACAGCAATCTGAAGGATGTAAGAAGATAGAAATTAAAGTAAGTGGTAGCTAGCTTACACCAGCTAGCTTGCTTTAGGTGGAATACTTCACATTCACTTAGATTTGTATGTGAATTTAGTCCTTACTGTGAGGCAGAAAGCAAGACCTCATTGTTTCCTGTTGCTAGATGAGAGAGACATAACAATATCAATGTTTTTTAATTCCTATATACCTGATTTTAGAAGGAATTATGAAATGGATATGATTCTTGTTCTATTTTTGAATTGTATGCTGGGAAGACAATGCACTCACGTAGATATGAACAGAAATCATTGCAGCCTGTTAAAGCAAATTAGGAAATGTCCTTTCAAATCTTAATACAATTTCTAGAAGAAGGAGCCTCTTGACTTGAATGGTAAAGGTCTGAGAATGGTCAGAGAGTCATAGAGCTAAGTAGGGATCCCAATTACAGATTAGCAATAATGCAAATGTTGCTGCAGAGGGACCACTCAGCTTCTGCAGCTCAGGAGCTGTGGCTGTGGCTAGAGCACAGGCATAAAAAACCAGTCTCTCATTATTGTTTTTAATTATCTGCACAACAACAGAGCTGGAATACCTGCTGCGCACTGAGGCCCTTTGTGCAAGCCCATCAGCAGAGGCTCTGCAGGCCAAAGCCCATATTTTTTGCCTTCTGGAAGTCTTTCAGCTGAATGTTGCTTTCATGCAGATGCCTTTCTTTCCTATTTCCTCCTTATCTTCACTGGCTATTTCCCCTGCTCCACTGAACATAAGCAACAGATGCAGCCTCATGTGATGACACCAGGGTTCAGCTATCCAGCTGTGATCCTGAAGTTCTCATGTGCAACTGTAAGATTCTTGCATTCCCATGAGTGTGCAAGGCTGGCCTCGGAGCACAGACCTCTTGGAGACGAGCAGTGAGTATCTAGCCTCCTCCCTCTTTCATAAAGGAGCTTGCAGGCTTGGATGAAAGAGCAAGAAGCTGACAAGCTCTTTGTTAAACTCTGGAATGAGGCATTAGTCCATGCTCTGGTCTTCTCATATGTTAGACTGATAGTTGGTGTGCCCTCGTTCTTGTAGCTCATCCCTGTGTCTTTCCCATGTACTTAGCGGGCACAGTGTACTTTCATGAGGAGGATAAAGCAACCAGGAAAACTAAGAGGAAGAGGCAAGAGCTGGCAGAGGGAGGTTTCCTTTCTTGCAGACAGTCACTGAAACTAATCCCTTCTGAGAAAATGTTGCCAAAGTTATATTGCAAGTTATGCTTCCAGCTAGAGGCTGCATAGTTGGAGACCATGTAAAAACTTAAAATACTGCTGGTGTACCTTTGGCTTGGACCTACTTGATTGTGTGTTTGGAGATGCTGTGCCTGTAGCACTGGGAGAAAAAAAGGGACTGACTGCAGTCTGTGTGTCCTGGAGCTGGAGAATCCGGGCCAGGACGTGTGGACAGGTAAGCACCAGCAAAATGAACACTGAGCACAGGTGAGGAGTGGTAACTGGAACCAGTCAGAAACAGGGAATGCAAGGAAAGCTGGCCCAGGTTTTGGCCCCTTGACAATGCTTGGCTGCTCTAAGAGGGTAGGAAAGAAGCAGAAACAAGCCCCTCCCCACAACGAGCACCTTCTTGCCCATTGCAGAGTCTTTGTCCCCAACTCGGTTGCATTGTGAGGAGTCTGAGGAAGAGTTAATAGCAAAGGATACAGGCAACCGCTGACTGATGTTGCCGAGGTATCGGGGTTTATGATAATGCAGACACTCCTTGTTCACCTTACCTGTTTTCCTGACGGCTCTGTGCCAGAGGTTCCTGTGGCAGCAAATGTCTACTTCTTGTAGACGCATGAAGGATTTTATATATATGAAGGCATAAGTTACCTTTTTGTCAACAGAGAAGCAGGCCGATGAAAGCAAGAGTATAACCTAGAAAAAGCAGTGTGGTAGGGATAGAGGGGGAGGTAGCAAAGCTGGCCAAAGCTGTCTGGGGAATGAGAACCAACTGTACGAACGCATCAGCGGGAGGACTGATGCTACGAAGAGCATGTCCGTTAATAAGTGAGGAGGGGGAGGAAAGGAGTGATAAGTAAAGTAGTAACAACAGTAAACTATTTTTAAAATAAAGGATGATTGGAAAGTAATACATATCTTGGGAACATAGGTCTTAGAAAGAGAGGGGATAGTGAGAATAAATGCAAATCAGCTGGCCTACATCATGCATATCCACATGAAGGCAATAAAGTGACAAACTTAGTGAATCACTAATCGCTGGTTCTCAGAAATCACTGAGAGCTGCAGCAGCAGCTCTGGAGAGAAGGAGCGGGGGGAGAAGCGGAGGTGAAATTCCACACTGAGCCTGGCAGGGCCGAGCAATTAAAGCCCAGTCAATCCAGCCGCAGTCCTCTGGGAAATAACGCAGCAAGTGAACGGAGGAAAGAAAAATCTTTAAGGGAAGAGGAAATGATGAATGGCGAGGGGTGGCCCTGTGCAGCTCTCCTCAAGGTGATAGGAACAGTGCAAAGTGAATTCCTGAAAGTTAAGATTTGAACCCTGGGCTGTGATTTGGGGCTCCTTGATGTTCTCCGGGCAATTCAGAAGGGCAGCATAGGGGGAGGCTATGCTTGCATGTATCTGGAAGGCACTCCTAGTTTTTGTGATGAGAAAGGAATCTTGTAGAGGGTGTGTGTGTGAATTTTACTTTGAGAGTTAATAAGATGTTTAAACATTAATAGTAATAAATACTATAATAATATATACTGTATAAAACCATTCCAGCAGCATTGTGCCATTTAGGGTCTAAATGAATACAGAAAAAAGGGAACAGAGAATTTGGGGTACAAAATAAGTGGTAAGGGTTTGAAATATATCTTGATTTCCTACTATAGCTAGCCCATTTTTCAAATGTTTTCCTGATGTTACTTCCTATCAAAACATCTGCTTTACACAGCAAGGGCTAGGTTTTCAATTAGTCTTCCTCTAAGTAACCCAAGGGTCTACCCTGAACCCCAGAAACCTTCCCAGTTTAAACACTGCCAAAATTTGGGATGTCTCTGCAGAACATTTAAGCTTTTTCAGGGCTTTGCCAAAGTCCTTTTACTGAAATAATAAATTCCAGTTATCTATGACTGAGGATACATTTGTAGTTAGATCTAGACCATGATTAGATTTGGATATGGCTGGAAATAGGTGTCCTTTTTCATCAGGTTTGATTTTGAGCTGGATCAGGTTTTAGATCAGGATTTGGGTTTATTTGTGCCATTTCATGACTGCTGCTCCCAGCAAGAGGGGACAAGCGGGAAAAAAGACCTTGAAGGGGGCAGGGCGCTATTGCCCAGGTGGCAGCAGTGAGGACCCCTGTCAGCATAAGGTGATGGTGTAGTTATGAGTCTGGTCACCACTGTGTGTTAAGTGCTTTCAGGATTCGTTGTGTTGATGAGTCAGACAGGCCAGACAACAATTTCAGTTTGCTTGTCTTTCACTTTTTGTTCTTGCATGGTATTAGCAGCTTTTTTCTTTTTTTTCTTTTTTATCTTTTTTTTTCCCTGGGGGTGAGGAGAGGGAAGGAAAAGGGAAGGAGAGCTGGGATTTTTTAGTTGTTTTTTTTTATTTTGTTGTCCGTTAATGTGGCTCTGAATGGCTGCAATTCAAATGCAACAAAACCCGAGTGATACAGCAAATATAACAAAGGAAGAAATACCAAGAAAGCTGGATAGGTGGAAAAAAAGAGTGGGAAAAGTAATAAAAATGGGAATCGGATTGGAAAAAGAATACAAAATACTTGATGTGAGGACAGAGCACTTGGGTAGAGAGGAAAGGCACAGAGAGCTCAGAGATTTCTAGCAGGTGTTGAGCCTGATGCGCACATCCTTTGCACAACAGCGAGTGGCTAAGCAGGGAGAATACAAAGAAGCATGACTGACATAAGCACAGTCACCATGCCAATGAGCACAAGTGCCTGTATATATTAATAGGCCAGAGGGAAGATGTGAATGCAACAGGAGCGCCAGCTACCAGAGGTGAGCTCTATCATCAGCAATATGTGGACATAGGGTGAGAATTTGACATCTGATTGCACTGCTCGCTCTCTCTGGGGAAAAAAGTCTGTTCAGACATTTTGGAAATGTGCTTCCCAAAGGCAGCCCAGATGCTCTGAGATTGCAGCAGGGGATGGTGGTGCTGGGACTAGGTAACATATAGCTAACATTGCAAAAATACCCAGCAGTCTTGAGCCTGTGCAGCAGCTGGGGACAGATGTTAGAGCATATCATCAGGGTGGCCTTTATTGACAGAGGTTAGAGAGCAGCCCACAGCCAGAAGCCCCCCAGAGCTCCAGCAGCACTCCAGGGCACCACAGCAGGGAGCTACTCCCTGCCTCTGCTAAACAAACCTGGGTTGCTGTAGCTTCTGGAGGGGCTGAGCCCAGCCAGCCATGCTCAGCTCATATGACATAGCTCAGACTTCCAGGATTTAAACTCCCTGCTTTGTGCTTTCCCTTATTTCTAAAACTTAGGGACAGATGGGAGCGCACTCCCTTTTTCCTGTCCTTCATTTGAACGCCTGGGTACCTTTTCCCAGTTCTCTTTCTGTGGATTATCCTGGCCTGCCACCCTTGTGGTGTGTTAATCACTTAACACAGTAAACATGCAAATAGCCTGGGATGTTTTAGCACTGGGGACAGCTATTCTCATTGCTGATTGACAGTCGGGCCTCCACTGGCACATTGGGTTTCGTATTATGAGGGTGAATGGATATGTAGATAAACAGTTGAGCTTTCCTAAACGTTTCAGAAGCTATTGTGCGACTCTGTGCGTGTACCCATACACGGACTTCTGCTGCACTCCACGTGGGAGACAGCTTTGCTCAGTGAATGCATATGATTTCTGCTTTAACCATGGCTCTTCATTTATTGCTATGGCTTTTCATCCCTCCCCTCTGGTGTTAAGGCTTTCGTCTGCAGAATTTGCGCTCGCTCAGTAAGCTGACCCCCAGTTTTGTGCTCTGTGCCTGTGCCGTTTCTTTGCTTTGCAGGATATTGGCAAAGCCATTTGCCTATTGAGATAATAGTTGAAGCGCCTCACCTAATTTAATCTTTTTATTCAGTCCTTCTACCTGTCTATGGTTGCTCCCGGTTGAGAAACACCTGCCTCCTAATTTTTTTTCCCCCAGCCGGGCTTCCAGCCCTTTTATTCCCTTGCAAAAGTCTCTGCTGTGTTTGCACACACTTTATGTAACACCTGGTGGCTAGAACAAATCTGACAGGTGCAAATATGAAAATTAAATAGTTTCTGAGATATTTAGGGGCAAACCCAGTAACTTTGTCCTCTTCTAATATTTGTGTTTCTTTGGGGAAATTCCTGGCTTTGGTTGCAAACACTTGAAGAACTCCTTGGCTGAATTTTTAGTCATCCATTTTTTAGCAGGTTTCTGCAGATCTTTGTGATTCCTATCTTCATTCTCTTTTCCTCATAGAGATGGATGAGGAAAAGTTACAGGAATTTGGTTTCTAGAATGCACTGCCAAAAAAAAATGGGATATACGCTAGCATAATGCAAGTAGTAAAGAGGGAATTTAGTAGGCTGGAGGAGTTTTCTAAAGCCCTACTCAACATTTCATTTTATGATTCTTAATGACAAATGGTGATTGTGAATATTCATGAATTTTTCCCTGGGTTAATGTCATAACCTTTGCAGTAAAAAGGCTGTTTTCACCGGTAATAACTACCTTTCAATTTATTTATGCTTGTTTTTCTTTACAGAGATAGACCCCAAATTAACATTCAAAGTGTGAGAAAGTAATTTTGTATGTTTGTTTGCTGGGGGGAGGGGAAAACATATTTTAAAACTCTTCTCGTGTGTCTTTATTGAGACAATGCAGCTCTTTCAAACTCTTGGGGTTTTATCTCAGTATTTTTAGAGTGCTGGAATAGGTGTTTCAATTCAGCTTTACTGAAGAGACAACTCAGCATGTAGTATGAGAATTTTTCTTTTTTAGCATGAGGAATTTGCCTGTCTTTGTTTTTGCTGGTTATTCTAAGCATTAATTTAGTATTTTATCAGTAATTACCTTACATCCTTTCCCCTGGTCAGTATTCTCTCTTCTCCCTTTTTCCTGCCTGTGATTATATTTGGTGCCTTGCAGTCATTATGTCTTACTTTGCTGTACTGAACTAGATGTGCCCTTTATCTGTCCATAAGCCTAATTTATTCAAATCATTTTAAATTTGCTTGCTCTGTGCACCATTTTACACTTATGTGCTATCAGCAGAAAATTCCACTTTAAAAATTATATCCCCTGCAGGCCATTTATATAAAAGTTGAACAAAAGTGGGTATGGTGCTGAAATTTGGGAGCAGTGCCTTGTTCCTGTCCCTTTAGTCACCCTGAACCATGCCATTTTGCTGACACCTTGCTTCTTGTCCCACAGATAATTTTGAAGCCATTTGCTATTGCGCTTTTTCTGTGCTGTGCTTTACTGATTCTACAGATCAATCTCTTTGTGGGGTGTGACACCAAATGAATCTCTTCCATCTGGATAAATTACGCCCATCACTTCACTTTTGCCTCTCTGTTGAGGAAAGTGCTGAAAAAACTTCAAGCACATTTGACAGACATGACGTGAATCCAGCTGCCTTGCCTTCCCTGGGCTGGCTGTTTCTACATGTTGCATAACCCCGTCCCATATTAATGTTTCCAATATCCGTTCTGTGACTGCAGTTGGGATTACTGGTGAGTGGATTCCTAAATCCTCCCTTGATTTAAAAAAAAAGAAAAAAAAAAGTTTGGATTTTGTTTTTTTGGGTTTGTTTGTTTGGGGTTTGTTTTTTTTTTTAATATTATTATTTTTAAAATGTAAAGCTGGAGTAGCTACTTTCTAGGCATCTTGAGATATACCGTCCTCAGGAAGCAATCAAGCGGTATCACTAAAGGTTTGCCAATTTCCCTTGCTATTTCCTTCTAACTTTCGAGATGCAGTTAATCTAAGTCTTGGGTCCTGTCAACTTTTAATAGTTCTAATTAACTAACTACCTGTCCAGATTGGATCATAAAGCCTTTTAACATTTCATTTTTTCCTGCTCAAGAAAATGGATCCTTGTTTCCGGGATGTGACCTTCAGCTTCTTCTGTAAATACTCAGGCAAAGGATATTAATTCAGGCTCAGCGCAGCATCAGTCTCATCTGTCACTGACTTCTCACTCATTCCCTTTCGTGGCCCCACCGATTCCTTCCCCGGTCCTCTGCTTTTCATATATCAGATGAAAGATCTCCACTGAATTTCTTCACATCCTTGCCATTTTTTAAAAAGCATTTGCTACTGCAGTGTTTCCTGCCAGTGTTTATAATTGCTCCATTTTGAATGCAATGTCATCGGCAGACCTGCTAAGTAATATAATAATAACGCAATAGAGGAAACCGAAACCATGGTAGGGGCCCGAGTGGCGAACTTGTCTGGATCTGGATATATTGAAGTGGAAGTGGCTCTAGTTTTACAGTGTGTGGCGTGAGACCAGAATCTGGCCTTGTATGTGAAATAGCTCATAAATTACCTGAGGCTTTTTAGCATGGTATAGTGGCGATGCTGCCTGGCGTTAAGAGCTCTAAACAATGTTTTGTAGGGCATTCACAAGGAAACCTGAAACTTGCCAGAGCACCTTTTGAAGGAAAGCATATATTTCCCCAGGAAAAAAAAAAAAAATCTGACCTGGTTCTGAAATAAATCCCCTTTTCCTCCTAGAAGGTTATTACTGTGGTATGTCTATGCTAGATTTTTTGTGGCACCTCCATACGTTTTCGTGTTTGATTACGTGGCTGTGTTTGATTTACAGTGTCATGCTCCATCCCGCTGCTGTTACTAGCTCAAGTCCCCATGTGATAAACTTTCCTTCTATGCATGAAGATGTCACACTTCAGAGACCTGCTGTGAGTATCTCTGTGTACAAGGAGGACACGAAGGGAGTTGCCTTGGGAGGGGGGTTTCTGTTGTGCAAGCAAGGTGACTCCAACAGCTCTGTGACCCAGAAAGCACCTTTCAGAGGCAACTAAAACATAAGCAGGCCCCCAAGCCTGCAGGCGTTGCTCGCCTGCTTTTGCAGTTTATTAAGCAGATCAAGAGAGGGCAGAGGTGATGTAAAACTGTCATAGTTTATCTATGAGGTCTTCGTAGCCTGCTTGAAAGACAGTCTATATGCAGCTTTGCCAGCTGGCTGCAGAACGCACGCTGTGTGTGCTGGTGCTGTGCACTGGAGCAGAGCTGTGTAAGGTTGGGTGAGAGGTTTCATGGGCCCAGCTATGGCTCCAGAGGGGACATGTAGGCATGGCAGCTCCTGTCTCTGCACTCTGCTTTGGAAGGTATGTACACTTGCAGCTGGAGTAGAGACTGTTGCTGCAGAAGCTGTTTAGCTTAGCAGTCACTGCTCCTTCTACCTTTTTTTTTTCTTCCCCCCCCCCCCCCCCCCCCCCCCACCTTAATGTTCTAAATCATATTCTCTGTGTTGCTTAATACCACATCTGGCATTCTTCCCTTCCTTGCTGGTTTATGTACACATTAAATTAGAAAGCAGTTCTGTACCAGATCAAGCTTTGCTTCCTCTGCTTAACATAATCCACTCTGAGGTCTAGATAATTAAACTCTCCCACTGTCACTGCCATGGTCTTTCACATGTTTTGCTTCATAGATGCTATACTTCATACCTCCTTCCTGGTCAAGCTGCACATAATACATTCCTTTTAGTACATCTCCAGTGTAGTCATCCATATGACTCTGCTATAACCTGGTTTATTCTGGGCTTCATTATTCAAGATGGGACAGATTCTCTTTTGGAAACATGTCTAAGACTCTTCAGCAGTGTTCCTGCCTGCTTCTCTTAAGCAAGCATTTAGATGTGGGGGTTAACCTAGGGGAGAGGCTGTTGGATTCAGTGAAGATCAAGACAGTATGCAGAGAGTGGCCCACAGACTCTGTCCTCTTATTCTCCTCTCCTTCCAGTCCCCAAGTTCACCTCTGATCCCAAAAGAGCCTGCAATTAGGATGTTCTAAAAGGAGAGGCCCAAGTTTGAGCTCAACCTTAAACTCGGACTGAAAGCCAGGTAAAAAGCTCCAAAATAAACCAGTACTCCCTCATTTGGCACTGGCTACCAAACTCTTTCTCCATTTAAATTCAGAATTCTTCCAATTTTATTTCAAAATAGAAATAAGGTGCCATACTACTGTATACAGTTGTTTTCCCAGCTAGGCTTTTTCAGTCAGCAAAAGCATAAATAATGTAAAATGTGATGTCACATGAGGAAAAAAAATTGCTGATGCTCTTTGTCATGTTCTGTAGTGGAAATACCACTAAACAGCATTAGAGATTTAAGTATGTTGGTATACCTCAAGACATGACTTGCTTCCAACTTAGTCTGAAAAAGAAATACAGAAATTTGGATTTCAGTTGGCTTTAATTTTGCTGTCTGTGAGTAAGTCTTTCTGTCACCCAGTGTAGGTGGTTTTTAGTGCCTACAGGGTATTAAATATTGGTATTTATGTTAAAGTGCAAGCATTACATGGTTGTACTTTCACACAGCACTTACTGTTTCTTTCCCACATGGGAAGACATGCTGCTTCACTGGTAGTTTGGTTTTATGAAGGTGGCTAGGGGCCTGTGTAAGCAATAGCACCATTTTGCCCTCAAGAACTGATACTATTTAGAGGCCAAAATAATAAGCAAAATTCCCTGAGATTTGAGCGTAGAGTGTTTGGTCAGGTTTCCCGAGGAGGGAAGTACTTTGAATGTTGTTTGTGTAGAAATGACATTGTCTTGTCCGTGTGGCTGACTCGCACTGGAACCCTAGGTAGGGAAGGTATCCACGCTGCTGCCTTCCCGTTCTCCTGCCCCAGCTTGCCACCACCACAGCCAGAAAGACTCACGAGGGTCCTGGTTTTCTTCTACTACTCAGCTCAACACTGAGGTTGGAAGAGGTGCCTTTTTTTTTTTGTTTTTTTTTGGTTTTTTCCCAGCTAAAGGGCCTTCTCAAGTAGTCCCCTGTGTCCTCTTCCTCAGCAGCAGCCAGCCCATCAAACCATGGGCTGTGTTCTTCCACCCCTGTTTGGTTGCAGAAGGGATCCAGCTGCTTCCATACCTTTTTCTCAGTGAGCAGGTAAGTGGCTGTCGCTGTTACACATCCCAGCCCCCCGGGAGGCTGACAAATGAAGTTGTGCTCCTGAGACCTGAACATGTAATTTGCAACACGCAATTTGTGTCGCATCACACCTAGCTGGATCTCTAGCTCCCGGAGTACCCAAAATGTATCTACAAATAGATCAAGTCATGTCAAAAATGAAATGGAAGGTGATAGTAATTGTGGACTATATAATTAGAAAGCAAGAATTAGAATGTCTAACTAACGGCAACACCTAGAATACCTGCACAAAAAGCTAATCAAAAGACAACCTGAAATCCAGGGAAGCCTATATACAGCTGTTTCTACCCCTTTAAAAAACTGCTCAGAACATTGGAGATACACTTTGATCACATTTCTGCTGGTATAAACCACATGGAAATCAAGCATAAGAAAACAATCTGACTTATCAAGAAGGTCACATCCACTTAAATGTACAAAGTTGCACACAGTAGGTTTTTCTAAATGTAGACACCTGCCTATAAAATCACGGTGACTCCAAGTCTAATAAAGTCTGCTTGATGTTGTGGAGCCTAACAGTCTGTCAGAAGTACAGGGGAAGAGGAGGAGGGAGAAGCGGCTTTAGGGCCATGTAAAAACAAAGCCTTTCTTCTCTCATTTTAAATATTTCTTCTGAGCCCTGATTGAACATAGGATGAAAAGTTGCTGTCTTGAGATTTGTGGAAAGCAAAGTATTTCTGTTTTCACTATTACATTGAAATGTTCTTTACTGCATGAAGGGTCATTCCTTCTAAACTTCCCCAAACTTGTGGCTTAGGTTTCGGGGGAACACAGCTGTTGATACCATGGAAATCTATTATCAATAGGATGTGGTACCTCTGAGTAGTCTGTGTGATCAGGAACATTAGCTTTCTGTTCTTTGTATCAGTTTTACATTGTATCTTGGGTGAAATATTTCAAGAATGAGGTTTTGGCTTTTAAATGTACTATGATGGCAGAGAGGGTGGTATGTTTTGACCCAACCTCTCTGTTATTGCGTGGTAAGAATGGCAGAGTAATAATCTGAGGTGTTGTACTGAGGCTGGCAGTCACGGTATCAATATGAGCAATGGGCTCTTCCAGAATCAGGCCCTAAGATTTGATGTTGGTTTTGAGCTGATGTTTCTCTCCATTATCTGAATTGTCAAAAATACCTCGAGCATCCATTAGAGCTTGTCACGACAACTGTTTGAAAAAAACCTTCTAGAACACATTCTTCTGTCAAAATACAGCATTTTACAAAAATACAAAATGTTTCATGGAAGTGTGTTGGTTTCAGTGAAAATTTCTCAGGGCTAGGCTGGAATTTTTAGGAAAGAAAGAGAAGAGAGAATAACTACCAGGGAAATAATGTGACTACCTTGAGCACTGGTGATCCCATATACTGTCCAGCCTGGGTGCAAAGATGATTTATATTGCACGCCTGCCTACCTACCTGCCTTTCCCACATACTTCTGACAAGGCTGAGAGAATTTGTGTGAATCGTTCACCATTCTCTAGTCCAAAGAGTTACTCTGCAGGCCAGTGGTTAAATTCCTGATATCCACCACAGGGGACACAAGCCACAGTCCCAGTAGGGGTGAAGGCACGGCAATGAATTTAAACTCATCTTTTCCACTTGTAAGCAAGCAAGCTGGCCAACTGGCTATTTCCAGTCCTGTGGTAGGTATGTCCAAATATTCCTCTTAACTTTTCCACTTTTAAAGACATTTCCATTTGACACTGGAAAGAAAGTCAGCTCTGAAACTGGGCTTTCCCTCCTGTGTCTGAAACAGAATTGTATTACTTATCAAGTATATTGTCCATCAGGTAAAACCAAAGTGAAGCAGGCTGTAGTCTAGTAGATGCTAGATCCAGTCAGGCATGGTTTATATGCAGACCTTACTAGCAGTCAGGGTGAAAGTTTTATGTGTTTGGGTGAGCAAAGCGGGAAAACATGCCTATCAAGGAGTATCTTTACTTGTGCTTATGTGCTCTTCTCCACAGTCTGAAGATGGTGCAGGCTTTTCTATGAGGAGTAGCTGCTATTATAAGGTTTGTAGTAAAAGCCAAAAGTTAGCTTCATTTTGAAGACAGGAAAGAGAGGGTTGAAGTCAATGTCATGTTCTGGCTGCTGCTATGGTTGAGTTGTGTAGTATGCGAAAGAAAATAATGTTATCATTAACAATGCATAGTTGTGCTTTCACCCACATTTTCAGGTCAGGAACATCCTCTTGTATCCTCACTCCATTATGTGTCATAGTGGAGGGGACTATGTAGGACTATGTAGAACACAGTAGGACTGTGCTCTACTTCCTTCTCTCCTTATTTTGTGCTATTTGTTCTTTAAAGCAGGTGGGAATAGATGAGCAGGTTTTTCTTGGACCCTGTTGTTGTAAGAGGCTGCTCCGTGGACAGTTCATACAGGAGCTGTGATCTCTGCTTTATCCTTTCCTTCCTCCCTTAGGATCCTTCATGGCCAACCACAGCCTATCCTACATTTCCAAGTATTTCGAAGAGAGTCAGGTATCACTTACATCTTCATGATAAGCCATTAAACACAGAATTAAAGACTGGCCATTAGACATTTTCATTGAAGTTATTTTCGAAGAAAAATATGAAGAGGGAAACTCTGCTCTCCCTGATATGTCTGTAAATCTGGTGCAACTCTACTGAAGTCAAAACCAAAATTAAGTCCTAGACATTTTATCTTCTGGCTCAGAAAATGAGAGTGTACAAAGGCCTGATTCATTGTCTAGGAAAGCCAAGTCAACACCAAAGGTACATATTAATTTGCTAATTTGATTTAGGACTTGATTAGTAAGGCAAGGTGACCCCCTAAAACATTGACTTCAGTCATCTCAAGCTATTCTTAAGGTGATATAAAATATTATTGAAGACAGGCATTGCTCTACCTGCAGAAGGGAAGAGCTTTGGAATGTATGATTACTGTGGTGACTGGTCAGACTAGTCTCAGACTGATGCAAGTGTGGTGGGTGCCGGAAAAAAACCAGAGAACTAGGACAAGTTTTGTCCCAGATACTTTTCCAGGTGCAGGAGAGCCATATAATATTGAGGTATTAGTTCACAATTACAGTACTTGTAGGAGGTCTGTATTCTGTGTCTAGATGTCCAAGCCTAGCAACATGCAGAACTTCCAAGCATCTAGTCTTGGAAAGCTCAGCCACCAAAGAAAGGCATGTTTCCAAATGTCCTGCTGTGCCTGACGGCCTGGCCCCAAAACCTGTTTGCTTGACCTGTGTGATGGAAGTTGCTTGGATGGCTTTGGAATGGAAATGAAAGCCTGCTGTCTTGCACGTTGGGTGGTTGAAGCTATGGGTGAACTAATATACCAGGTTTCCTATTGTAACTCCACATAGCAGATATGACCCAGTTTGGGGGGATAATATAGGAGATATAATTTTTTTGTTTACAAATTATTTCTTTATAGCGACTGTATGAATTTGAACACAATGATATAAGGTTTTTATTTATTTGAAATAAGAAAAAGATATATAGGATTAATGTGTTCCAAGTAAAAAGCTCCAATAATCTATTATTATATCATTAAAATATTTTAAACTAAATTGATTATAATACTTTTATGAAAACCTAGTTTGTGAAGGCAGTAGTTTCCTACCACATGCAATAAAAAGCATTTCACTTGCATGAAAAACTAGTGTACCAAATTTCAGGCTATAAATAAGGCAATTGTAAAATGTAAATGCTTAGAAACACTGGCAAAATTCAGCCAACAAAGCAGGGATCAGAAATTTATACCCTCGTTACTGGTAATTACAGTCACATTCTTTACTGAACTGTATTCCCAGCCAACACATAAAAGTGTCCTGATGCATTACCTGCTTAGAACTAAGTCACCCCTAACACACATGTGCCAGAAAGAGAATTTGCAGCTATGTGGCCATGTTAGCACATGGAGCTCTGCATGCGCTGCTGTAAATGTATCTGTCTACCTTTTAAGCAAAGTAGCTGAAAGCCCCTCAGGGTGTTC
Source organism: Falco cherrug (assembly GCF_023634085.1). NCBI lineage: Eukaryota > Metazoa > Chordata > Aves > Falconiformes > Falconidae > Falco > Falco cherrug. The sequence goes on from NC_073697.1 coordinate 70,078,736, forward strand.
TTACGAAATGTAAATTCACTGACTTGGAGACCTCAGCATAAAATCGGTGCTTTTAGTGGATGGCAGTTTAACACTCTCCTTTCCATAAGAAAGTGAGAAAAAAGAAATGCAGTCCCACAGGGTTTTTTTTACATACATTCAGCATTTATCTTTTTTCTTCTTTGACAAAATAAAACCAGTTTAGGCATCTATAAATGTAGCTTGGCACCCACCCCACCCCCCACCTCCCACCCCCCAAGAAATAAGCAATAGATTCTTAACGCCCTTGTGACAGATCCAGTTCAACCTGTCAATAATTCAATCTAATACTTCCACTTTTTAAATTAAGAAGGAATTGTGAGGAAAGGTGAGCCTTCTTTTGGGTTCAGATTGACACCTCTTGCCAAGACTGTTAATGTGCACACATGTGGAAGCTTAATACTGCATGAATCACATGCTTTTCCTTTGAATGTGGTACACACACACTTGATAAATATGTCTTTAAAAGTCCAACTAACTAGATTCAGATACATAAAAATACCCATCCACAGTGGCAAGCATCCACATGTTTGACTTCAATAGAACTGTTTTTGTTCCTTCATATATAAAAATTGGACCCTTTTCAATGCAGAGTGGGGTGCCAAGTGCTATCTGTCTAGTTCTAAGGCCACTAGGCTGTAGCCATGAAGCAAGACCAAAACACAGGTGCCTTTGGGAAGAGAGCTTCTTGCCTGGAAGACTGCTGTGACTTGAGGACCTTCTTCAAGAGTCAGTCATTCAAGTCTTAAATTATTTTTGTAGTAAGGTTATGTTCTTAATGGGACAGCAAGCCCAGGACATGTTACAGAAGACAGGAAGAAGATACTGCCTACCCCAGAGCAGTCAGGTGAGCTGAAGTCCTCCCTACTGCTAGCCAAATTCTGGATGCTCTCATCTTGGAAAATGGGGTACCCAAGACAAATCACACAAGTCGGGACCCAAAATTTTGCTCACGATCTTTCTAAGCCCTTTAAGGCTTAAAAAAGCATTAAGAATATTTAGTGCATTTGAAGATCTCTGCATGTCTGTCTTGGGTGAATAGACCCAGTGTCCTAGCAGTGTTTTTCAGCTTTTTCCAGTTTGAACTTACCTAAACATTGTCCAGTGGATGGGCAGACACCCAGGGTAGCAGGTGTACGTTTCCTTACAAAAGGCTTCCTTTTCTCAGTTACTTTTTTTATCCTATTGGAAGTAGTTAATGGAAAACCACCAGGCTTAATGCATTTCAATAACCTGATTCTCTTTGGGATCTTTAAAGAGCAGTGCTAAAAAAGCCTTGAGTTTTAAAGCATAGTGACACTCCATGTAAAAACGTTCTCTGGGTTTCTTGCGTTATTGCTAGTGATGTAACCAGTCAGCTCTCTTCCATTTAGAAGTTAAAATGCTACTCTTCCTTGTCCAGTTCTCCAAATTTGGCTGGGCTCTGATGGTCACATCTCTGTACTTATTTTTCATCACCATCTTTTTTTTCTAAGATGAAGTAAACTATTTCATAGACTTGGCAATTAGTATTAGTTGCCTCCTGTCCTAACTGCTGTACAAACATAGTGGAAGAAACAGTCCCTTCCCTGATGATCTAAACCCAGAAGGAGCTGATGGAGATGTACTAAAACAGGTCTTGCAGGTCAATGATGTTGTCAGTAGATTTCGGCTGGTGGGGCTGATTGAACAAGCTAGCAGAAAATTTCATTGATAATGCACAAATCGAAGAAGTTTATTCAGCATCAAATCGGAGATGTGTACAGAAGCCACAGAGACTTTACCCATAATATGCTAAGGGAACAGGTCGCACTCATCCTGTTCTCCGGGCTGTGTATGAACTGCTTAACAAAATAAGGCTGTAGAAAGGGTGCGGTCCTGCTTACTTCTCAGGGAACAGGTAAGCAGAAAGCCACCTGAGCCCTCCAGTTATATGTTGCATTCTTCCTGATGTGCAATGAAGTCTTAATTTCTCTGGGCCTGTGTGGTCCTCAGCTGTCTGCTCTGAATTAATCACAGCTCATTTCTCAACCCAAGCAAAATGTTATTGAAACTTGCTTCTCTCTCTCCTGTGAATGCATGCAAGAAAGTAAGTGCTGGGTTTTTTTTTATGTAGTCACATTTCACATTGGAACTATATGATCTAAGCACAAGACACATCATTAACTAGGGAAATCTGTTAATACGCATAATCAATAAATAGGTACAGAGCTTTCTTGTATTACAGTCACAAAATGATGCATAGTGTTTGCTAACTGCTGCTCACTTCTAAATACTGCATGTTACTCACTAATTAATTACTTCCACAGTTTGCAGAAATTATTCCATAATTAATTGGCCTCCAAAACACTCCGCTCTCTCTTTCACATTTGGGAAGTGCTACTCAACATCCTGTTTTTTCATACAAGTTTTTCATACAAGCTTTGCCAAAGCTCCTTGAACATGTCATCTTGGCAGATAGAAACGTGACTTAGGAATGGCTACAAGAAATGAGATAGCGTGAAAAGTTTTAGAAGCAATGAAATATCACTATTAAATGTAAAATTAATGTGGCATTCCTACCTCATGAAATCCTTCCTACCAAACTATAAACCAGGCAATATTGTAAAAAGTTTGGATGCAGACTACTTAATAATGTATGTAGTAATTCAGCAATTGGTTCAAGTCTTAGGAAGACTAATTTATTTGAAGCCATTTGAACAACATGACTGACATAATAGCATAAATAATAACCTATACAACCCCAGCATCCTTCACTAGCATGGATCCCAAAGTAAAGCATCGGTTGTGGAAATGAAGCCGCTACTTCAGGCACCTGTGCCAGCTGTATTATAGATCCAGTCTTCCCCACTGCCTCTGTTGAGCCATTTGTGAATCTTAGGGATTCAGCATCACAGATGAGCAGGCCAGTTTCTGTTAGGAAAGAAGTATCTTCCCTACAGAGAGTTGCAGAGAGAGAGGGGCAGACAGAGATGTCATTATTTATGTGGCACATAGCTCTTTATGATCTCTAATGACTGAAAACACTGGGAATGATTTTAAGTCTCATTTGAAAAAGCATCACAAATAGTAAATAGCACAATCCCCACTTCACAGGGCTCAGTTTTCAAGAGGCAATCTCATAGTGCCATTCCACACTCAACATGAAGGGCTCCTAGAAAATCTTGGCATTTATTTAGGTGCTTACATGGGAGCAGAAATCTGAAAATCTAGTTCCAGCTGTGTTGGGGGTAAGGCCTTTGGGAAATTCCAACCAGTAGCTGGATTGTTAAAGCAAGAGATCACACAACTGCCTTGGAGTAAATCAGTATTATGCACTGTTAATCCACACCCACTATCTAGTCAAAATAAATAAAATAAAAGCTTTCAGTGCATTACACTAATGCAAAGCCCAAGATAATACAGGGGACGTTCTCCCATGAGCCAGCATGTCTGTTCAGCTGAGGTTGTGAGCACTGATGATCAGGGCATGACCGAACACACTGAGGAAGTGGTGTCAGGGACAGAAAGGGGGGCAGAATAAGAGAAGTTTCCTACAGGCTGGAGGATGGTGTCACCCCATCTGTCAGAACCACATGTGCTACAGACTCAAAACTCCTGCCTGCTCTGTGCTGGTAACGACATCCATGATACCCTGCCTATTGTCTGCTCTGACAAATACCATCTTGCCCAATCGAAACAACTAAATGGTTGTTTCATTTTCCTGTACCTCTCTCCCTAAAAATCCTCTGTCATGAAGCTTTTGAACTGCTCCTCTTTGGCTTCAGTTAGACCAAATCATAAGTTGAGACCTTTTCTACTAAACTCTTCTAGTTTTATCACAGTCTGTTTTGTCTATGCACTGAAGTCACACTCAGATGGCAGGCTTTTCAAGGAGAACAAAATCTTCCCAGGCACAAATCTCCACAGTGCATAGTGATGAGGGCTGTAAAGTGGTTCCGTGAAAATGAGCTTCTAAGTTATCTGTGCTATGTAGTAGACACAGTTGTGGCTTTTTATTAGAGAAAATTATTTGGATCTACATATTTATTTAAAAAAAAATATAGTGGTTGTGGAGGTGGAGGAGATCAGTATTGTGGTGGCTCCATTTAGTAGTAACTGAAGATTGATACAATTGATGTGGTTTGGGTGCCTTGATAAGAGCTGAAGATGAATAGATAGGTACAAAACGAATAAATTCGTAACCGTAGCTAGCATGTCATCTGCTTTCTGGACTCTGAAGGACTAAATGGGTACTGGAACTGAAGGATCGACATGTAAAGGTGGCCTCATTGAATAAAAAGTGATACACATTACACAGTTAAATATGGTAGAAGATTGTTTGCGTGTTCAGCTCCTGTAAATACATTAGTGTACTTTGATCTCCAGGGTTGCCAGGCCAGCTTCCACTTTTGTTAAATCAGATGATTTTTTTGATGAATCTGCAGTGGATGTGGTGGGTTGTTGAGCATTACACTGAGCTAAAACTACTGAGACAAGCAATTGTGGACCATCTAAGCTGAAGAGCATTAACAATTAAGCTTTGGTGGCAGTATTTGATAAAAGAAAGATACATTACCCTAACTTTGCGGAAAGGACTGCTAATGTTGTAGAGTATTGGATGTGACTCTGAGGAGGGTATGAATGTGAACTTGGATTAAGTGAGTAAAATGGGAAGGAAGTTAGTACTGAATTCAATATGAAAATAGTTGAACTGTAGGTTTAGCCTGGAAGCTAGAGATCTGAATTTTTGCATAATAACAGAAATTTTACTGGCTATTTGATGAACGTATAATTGCAAGTGGACATGTTTGATTAGAAATGAGTGGTCAACGGTGATCCAGAGCACAAGGGAGAACACATAAATGTACTAAGGAATGCAGAATCAACTGGCCTGTATTAATACTGTGACAGCAAATACAGCTAAGCTATCAAGATAGTAGAAAGTCTTTCTAGCTCTAATACAAATTCCCAAATTGTTTTGGCACTGAACTCAGAATTGCACAGGCAGATGCATAGGATGACTCTGAACAAGATAGGAACGCAAATAGCTGCTTTTGCTGAAACACAGAAATTCTATCCTCAGTACTAAATGGAAAAAACATGATTTGGGGAGACATCAGTAAAGAAGCCAAGTGTTGTCAGGTGAGAAAATGAGGTCAAAGTAAAAGAAATGTACTTTCTTCTAATGTTTAAGGAGGCAGAACCAAAGCTGAGTTTCAAACTGGCAGAAAAAATCAAGGGAGATAAAATGACGCTGGAATCTGACTGAGACTGCAGCTAAATCAAAGAGGTAGGAATTAATGATCTACCCTGAGGTATAATACACATGGCATAGTTTAGGTGGCCCAGCAGAAGCAGCAAATCAAGCTTAGTGAGAGGTCTGGAGTCAGGAAAACTGAAAAGGGGAAGAAAAAAAGAAAAGGATCAATTTACTACAGAGGGAGAAAAGTTTACAATAAATGGGAAGCAAGGTATAACGCAAAGTGAGTGTGTGGGATTAGCTAGATGTATTGTTTTCTTCTTGAGCAATATGACTGAACAATGATATAGCATCCATATATGGAAAAAGTAGCAGGGCTTTGCAGGAAGAGTTTTAATGTCTTATAAATATACAGTTCTTAACCTAGAACTTGAGGTAGAACACTGCGGCTGGCACCACCCCCCCCTCACCAAAATGATACTGGGGAGACCAAGTCAGACCAGCTGATACACTATACTTTCCTACCAACAAACAATCATCTAAACCAAAAGCTTTAGCTGTTTAATTATCTGTTACAGCAAATCTAAATGGTACCCCAAACCATACAATTAATGTTATTTGATCCTCTTTGTCCTTAATCTGCCATACGTATATGGCACTTGAGGACAAAAATGAGTTTAGGTTGAATGGGGAAGTAATCCATTCCCTTCACCGAGGTGTGTTAATGCTGTTAGAGCGTGCATAGATGATACCATATTCTATTTGATCTACCTGACTTCATCTCAAGTGTTTTAAAAGATGGTCATAGTCCATGGAGGAAAACATCAAACAAGAAGCTTTAACTGAGATGAGAGTATGACTGAAGGGAAAATGCAGGTTAAAATTGTTGATGCTTTTTACAAATTATAGGAATGGAATCACGTATTCCCTTTTCTCCTACCGCCAAATCAAACAATGTACAACCAGAACCAAGAGAACTGTCCTTTTGAGATAGAAACAGCATGTGATCATTAACATGTAGCTTATGTTTTCTATGCTGTATCAAGCCATGTAGCCACTTTTTCCTGGGCCCTAACCAGCCACAACCAGGAGACAGATAGCTTCCTAATGAAATGGAAGCATTATGATATCTGACTTTTATCGCTAGTATTGAGCCAGCAGACTTGCCTGCTCGCTAGGTCTATTTCAGAGCCTACAAGATAAATCCTTTTGGGTAAGAAGCACTGGAGGAATTAAGTGGTATTAGAGACATACGTGTATATGCAGATCTCCATGTATTCTAAGGCTCTTCCTAACAATTTTAAAAAACCTTTTAAAAGATACACCCAGTGTACAAAAATGATCTCCAGAAATCCCTTGTTGGGCAGTCTTTAATAGTACCTCTTATGGCAATTCGTATTCCAAGGCAGGGTGTTTAAAACTTGGTTGCCTTTGACTTAAATGTGTTTAGACTTTCCAGCAATGCAGGAGGTAACACTTTTTCCGTAGTACAGCACACGGACAGTACTAGGCACTTCTGTTCAGAGAAATCTGAATACATCAACCTTAACAAAGAGAGAAAAGGTGAGAATTTCAGCCCTTTTGCTCCTTTACACCAGGTAAAAAGGAAAGTATGGATTAAAGCCGCCCTCAGTATCCTGTGTCCAGCTGACAGAGATCGCTGGAAGCCTGGCTGGGGCAGCTGTGAGGGTCCCGTTTCCCCTGTGGCAGGTATTGGCAGGGACAGGACTTGTAGTGACAAGGAAAGGAAAAATGTACAAGTCTGGGGATGTTTATGAAGACTGCAGACTTTCTTAAGTGCATCACTGACTTCTCCAGCTCCCCAAATTAGGGTGACCTAAAGCTCTAGGACAGCTTCTCACTCTGGACTAACTCTGATTTTTGTTTTTTTACTTACATTATTGGCATAATGGGTGTGAACTAGAATCACATAAAGTAGGGAGGAAATATCCAGGAGCTGAAGTTACTTAAAGGGAAGAGAGGTTTCATAAATATAACAATGAATGTGAACTTTAAAAGATAATATGATTTTTTTTTTAATGCAATAAGTGGAAACATAGCAAGAGAAACAAATGTTGGAAATGTAATCCTGAAAACTCGTGACTCATTGAATGATACATTAATGAATTGTGAAAGCCAAAAAAAAATTGCAGAGAAAATAAACAGTAAACTGAAAATTCAATTGAACCATAGGAAAGTGTTAAAATAGGGAAAATAGTTCCTCGACTATTGTTCTGGGATATGACTACTTTCTCAGATGAGCATTTCTACCTGTTCCTTCTTTTGCTCCCTTTTCCCCTCCTAAATGTTTTAAGTGAGGAACGTGTCAGGATCAATGGAGAACACGCTGTGACTGTACATGAATGGGTTGTGAAATTTACTTAAGAGATGCTGTACAGGCTGGGCTAGAGTAATTGCAATAATTATACATTACTATTAACACATTTATTCATCTTGGTGGCAAGATTTACTTTAAGGGGAATGTTAACAGACATTTGATGGAGGAAGAAAGAAAGACTGACTTACTAGAGATTCCTGGAGACAGGTAATATGGTCGATCTTACTTACAACTGGAGCAGACTCTTCCACAGTGACAGGCAGCGTGATCTTATATGTCTGCTAGTCTACCTTTCCCTCCCATGGCAATACTAATTTTCTCTTCTTCCATAAGGATCTCTAATCCATCCCAGCTGTGCTTGCCTTTTAAATCCTTCTTCAAAATCCTCTTTTTACTGTGATGCTTGAAGAAAACACCTTGCCAAAGGTACCTAGCTTGACTGGTAATTGAGGAGAGATGATTTTATTTATAGTTAAAGAGATCACACATGCACCAGACCTAGTAATAACCACAACTACTTTGATTCGCAACTACCCTGTTGTGCATACGCTGAGAACATATGACTGTACTAATATTACTCATATCTTCTCCAGTCTTCCCCTTTTCATTGCTTCCCACCCTTGCTTATCATATAGCTTCTTAAATTGTCTACTGTAAATCTGATCAGTGTTTGAGTTTTGAGTCTTCTCTGGATCAGTCTTGGATTGTGCTTTGGAGACCTGTAATTTCCCTGCACGTTCTGTCTTACAGCATCTGATGCGTCGGCCTCCTCGTTGTGAATGGATCATTTGGGCACTATGGCTTGGGCTCATCTCACCTGACTTTACCTTTTAACATATAAATCTGACCCAAGGGAGATAGGTAAGAATCTTTAAGGTGCCATTCAGACATATCTGTGATCTGTACTCTAAAGTGGATTATGTTATTGACAGCTCAAGATTGGTCTCCCCTATGACCACTGCACCAGCAAACGACTGTTGTGCTGTATGTTTACTGTATGTAAATGTGCATATATGTATGCATGTATTTATTTTGAAGTCTACCCTGGGAGACCCAAATCATTTGGAAACTTCCAGTGTTTTGTTAGTGAATGGGTTTGTTGAGTCGGAACAAACACAGAGGAAGGCCAGGTGAACTGACGGTGCTGAAGTGATTGCTGTAGGGTGCAGTGGCCAAGGAAGAATATCAGCCAAAGTGAACAATGAACTCGGTTCTGGAGGCTTAGCATGGGTGTATTTAAGCATGGGGTGCATACATTATCCGTAGACTCATATATCACACTGGAACGAGCAGGATATAGACAGATATTTGAAATACAGATTTGATAACAACCAAAATGAAAGATGAGTAACCCTAAAATCCCTAAATATAAAAGAACATTTATCATGGCTGTAGTAGGAAGTGAGCCACAGGAATGCAGACAGAATTATACACAGTGATGAATTTCATATGATAGGATAACGTGGGAGCTTAGTACCCCTGTTAGTGTGCAAAAACGTATATTCCTTAAAGGCCTATTTCTTTTACGTACTCCACAGATCTGCTGCTACTCCATTGTTTTACAGTCACAGCATGGCACAAACAGGAAGCTCGAGTGCTCCTGTTTCATTGAACTTTCTCTTTTGTCCACAATCTGTAGCAGATTTGGCAGTGATGGGTTTTAGCAGCTGAGATTCTCCAGACAGGAGAAGGAATGATGGGGGGAGCAACAAAAAGCTAATTCTGAGGCTGACTAACAAAGAGAAAGGCTAAAAAGCTCCAGTCATTAAAGTAAAAATATTTAGAAGTGTTCCCAAAGGATACATTTAATTTCTGATTCAGAACAAGACTAATGTACCATTTAACCTACAAGTTTACATGAGACTTAAATGATACGCAGTAGGAACTCTCTCCAAAGAGATACAAGGCTCTAAAATTTGCAGCGTGAATTGAATGGTACAGGAAGACATTCATGTTTTTGAGGTAAACATATTATTGGAGTTCTTGGTACCTTGCTTTTAAAGATTCAAAATCAGTATCCATTTTAGGTGACTATTTATTCAGTCATACTAGTGCTTTTACAGTAACACAGACATTTAAAGAATCATAAGAATGCCTGCAATTTCTCTAGAAGTACTAAAAGAAAATAATATATTGTTAAACAAAATGATCGGTGTCTGAGGTCTTTGACAACTGTAAAAACAACACCCTTTCACAGGCAGCACTATTAAATAATTTTTAATTTGCGGTAATAGTGGGGTTCAGGTTCTCTAATGATCCTGTGAAAACATCCACAAAAATATTGAGAGAACATTTATTTTGTGGCAATACTAATCCTAGGTGACAGACAGTGTTCTCAAGGCTTTTTTTGTTGACAAAGACAACAATAATACTTCCTCATAAATAGCTGTATAATGACTACAATCTGCAAAATCCAAAGTCATTAAAAAAATCTACATTCAGAGAACACAGTCCTCGCTTTTTCTGAAAGACAGTTTCCTTATTATGACTTCTTCCATTTTGATTGAGCCAGATGCCAAAAAATTTCTTTTGGGGCCTATTCTTTAAAAACGGAGAGCAAATTATTAGCAGAAGCCAGCAGCAAAATAACAACAGAGTGTCGTTTGCTGAAACAAACTTGAGAAATAATTAGCAGACCCCTTATGCATCTTTACTTTCTCCATGTTTCACTGCTACTGAAGAGCAGGATCATCATTGCCATGTAGGTGCCAGGGCACAGCTCCATACTCATAACTGGGCTTGGTTCAGCTCATCTGCAGTGGGGAGCGTGGTTTCACACCATCTTCATGCGCCAATCAGAAATACCTGGCACTGCAGAAGGCTGGCAAAGCCTGTGGATTAATTTCAAATAGCATCATTTTGCCCTCAGGACATCAAATACTACTGACCTCTCGTAAGTCTGACCCATGTCTTGGGATCAGGGCCAAGAAGTAAACAACAGTCTCAAATTAGCATTCTTCACTGTCACAACCCCATTAGAACTGGCTTAAACAAAAGCAAGAAGCAATACTTTCCCCTTCCCACCTCCCATTTTCCTCCTAGGATGGCTGTGGCCATAAAACAAAGATCATTAAAGAGGACTTTTGTATTAATGATTTAGTGTACGTTACAGTAATCAGATAATGGCTATATCAGCTTTCATTAGAAGTCTCAAGAAACCCCTCTTTGCTATGCATGATAATCTAATTTCTTCCAAATACTTTGACAGCATTGTCAATTAAAGCCTTAATGTTCACTTTACCTATAAAGGCAATTGTTTTTTGGTCAGTTTATTGCTTTGTTTAACAGCAAACCTGAATATTAAATGGGCTTGAGAGGTGTCAAGGAAAACTCTGCATACTGAGTGATCTCTACCCTAAAGTATTTGTATAGCGTTTTTTTTTTTTTAATATATAGATATATATATATACTTGCATACAGTCCAGATATAAAAGAAAGAACACTGTTACTTGATCTCAATTGTCAGCTAAAATGACTTGGGCCATTAAGTATCAAGAGTAATAAAATAATAAATTAATTAACAATGGGCATTTCTATCATCCTCCTTAGGATGACGCTTTGCAACTTGGAATCAAGCAGATCCAGTGGAGCAGGGGTAACAGACAGAATTTCAAGACTGAAGGTGTGTTGGTCCTTGTTCAATTGCTTGATAATATCTCCTGGTCTGCCTATAGCATGTTTTAACAAGATCTCTGTACCCAGGGCCTTGTTTCTTCTGTTCTGCAGATGCAGTGTAAAGCAGGTGTGCGTCTGCTCATGGGGGCTAAAGTTACACCCAGAAAGGGTTGAAGCACTAACTGAAACATAACTGTCATTCAGAGCACGTAGTAAGGTGTGCAGGGAATTGGCTGGCATGCCAGTGAGTGAGTGAGAGGGCTTTCTCTGGGGGCTCATCTAGGCGGCGCAGCACCGGCTGCCATAATAACAACTCTCTTGCTGGCAGGAGAGAGCAGCTTAAAATATTTGTGTGACTGCACATTTGTACGGGACTGTACACGTGTGAGAAAGGATAGCTATCTTGGTGAAACAAGAAAGTTTGCTCATGTCCCTTGTGGCACCTTCTGTGTTTTGTTCTGCCCTGATTTTCCTGTAAAATCCTCACAATACAGTTTATCCATATTTCTTCCACTGCTCTTCCACAGCTTTTTTTTTTTTGTTGTTGTTTGCTTTTCAATATGTTCATTTATGTCCTTCCCAAGTCCAGTAGCTCACATCTTGTTGCCGTTCTTGGCATGTAGTGTATTCTTCTGACCACCCATTGGCCTACCTTTCCCAAAATCCTCTTTATTGAATGTCTGGGGCCACAGCTGTCAGTTAGGTGACTATTGAAAAGCATTCAGGGAACCAGGGTGACAGTCGTAAACTGATGGAAACTGGTATTATCTGAACCTCAGCAGTTACCTTTTCTGTGAGGCGATACCTGCTGTTGAATGTCCTGCCTTACAAAGGAGGTGCTTAGTTGCAGTCATCTAGATGACAGACACTGTGCTGTCAGCTTCCAGCTACTTGTAGCATCTTTTAAACCACCTGATGTGTGAAGCAGCCAGTTGGCCTCCCCACCCCTCTTCATCTGTGGATACCTCTGAAATCGGAGAAAGAATCAAGTTCTGGGGACACCAGTAGAGGACCAACAGCACTTCTCTAGGATCATCCACCGGTCCTATGCTTGCAGCATGTGGAGTCCCATTTTTATGCCTTCTGACAAGTAAAGCCGAGGGCTGATAAAGATGACCTCAGGGGCTAGTAAGGGAAATGACCATCCACTGCCTGCTGGTGCTTATTGCAAGTCAGAATGATGGCCTGTAGAAGGATACAAGTGCTTCTGGCACCTAGAACATCTTTGAGTCATGATCGTCATTCTTCCCAATGAAGCCTTAACCATAAATAATAGTATTGTGTGAAATCAAGTGTTTCAAAAACATAAGCTTTATTCCAGACAAGCTTGAATCTTTAACAGTGACGACAGATGAGGGGAGCAAAGCAATTACAAAACTGGATAGTAAAATATACATGTGCCTTTCCTCAGAGTGTGAGAACTGAGATGATCACAGAATCCCTGGCTATTTTAATGAGAAGATGACCAAAGCTATGCAACGGCACTGCTACAGAGAAAACACTTTTCTCTAGAGAAAAATCTCACTCAAATTCCTTTCCTAGAGAAATCACCTGAAGCAGATACTAATTTTTCTTTTGTTGTTTTATGAGATGCTAAAATAGTTGAGTTTGCTTAGTATTTTGGTTTCAGATGCTCTTCCAGTCCAACAGAGCCTGAAGTGCTCAAAAGCTAGGAGATGCCTGGGTTGAGTTTATCCATGCAATCTTTACTTTACTACCCTGATACATACACCTGATCAGGCCCTTAATTGCCTGATTGCGTGCTAGTCTTCCCACAGGACTGTTTACTCATTTAATCTGTGGTCCCCTTTCAGCATCAGTCTTTTTTCTTCCTTCACAAAGTTGCCCCAACTCCACACATCCATATTGCAAAATTTCTACATCTTCTCTCTGTGGTACCTGTGTACTTCTCAAGCATCAATGAGTCTGTCTCCACACTCTGGAAGTGGGATCATCCTTGTATTGATAACTTAATAAAAGAGATCATTAGATTTGAATGCTCTGTGGCAGATGCTTACCTTCTGCTATTGTCAGATCACTTAGCATTTCCAGTGCTGGGTTACAGAGGGAATCTTTTTCAAAGATCACCCAAAAAGAGACACTTAGAGAATTTTTCCCTGCTGCACTTCTAACAATTCTTTTATGTGTGAACTAAGATTTTTTTCTTATAGTTCAGAAATTTGTGCAATTTGGCTGAATGAGGTACGTTCACAATGACCAATTTCGAACTTTTACGGACAAGTGCAGAGGCATTAGAGCTCCTTCGAAAAGTAGTTCTTAAATAGTTATTATTTTAGCAGAGAAAATGTGTTTGTTGAGAATGAAGTCAGGAAACCAGCTGAACAGTTTTAGAGACTGCATACCTCTCAAATTGGGAACTTCTAGTTCAAAGAGGTGAAACCTGACAAATCAAGAAATATCTGAAAATAGGGCCTGAAAGAAAAAACCCACCAACTGTCAGGCATCCTGAACTAGCAGCAGTGATACAAACCTTTCTTACAGTTTTCTCAGGGATATGCAAGTCCCAAAAGAACAAATACTTTTTCTGAGTAGCTGCCCCAGAGGAGCATTTGTACGATGCCATTTGACAAAACAGAATACAACCCCCTTAGCACCAAGGAGCCCTAAAGCTGATTAGGTGAACAAGCCCACACTTGCTGCATACTGGCCAGGGAGTGCTTATTCTAAACCCCCTTGTTAGCGGCTGGCATAACATTTCTGGCATGTCGTTTAGATTCATAGAGCATTTGCAGCATAAAAGCCACTCCAGCCCCCCTCCAATAAAGGGCAGTTTTTAGGAACCAGAAAGAAATGAAACTGTGGCACCAACACGTGGGCCAACATTCACTGAGGAGAGACATCTGGAAATACCGAGGTGGTCTAAACAAGCTCAGGTATTTTTAGTAGCCAGCTCTTTGGACCCAGGTTTCAGAGCTCTCAGTCTGTGTCCTGTGAAGATCCCAACATCAAGCGTATGAAGATAACTGTGAGTTTTCTTTTTCCTGGGCACTGCTGTTTCTCAGATGGCAGCATCTCATTGAACACGGTGCTGCGATGCTGACATGCAACAGCAAGGGATCGAGCCCTCTGGGGGCCAGCAGAACTGGAGATCAGCAACCTGGACTCCTGCCTAGGAAGCAGCAGGAAAGCAGCTGTACTTGAAGCAGAATCAAACTAGATTCAGACTAACGGAAATATTAAATCTGTAACAACTTTTTTAAAAAATTGCTCTGCTACATTATTTTAGTAAATATTTGTAGGTGTCTGTAATAGGAGGGTAATCACTGCGTTTCCTTTCAAACAAAAGGAGTAAGACCAGTTTTCAGTAATCCAGATGATAAGCAAGGCATTCTAATGGATGGGTTTTAACCTTATTTTTGCTGGCAGATTATGTGTTTCAGCAGTTCTCAGGTGTTTTTTCTTGCAGCACACAAAAACTAGCTCATGCCTGGTCTTTTCCTTTAGTGATACAAGAACTCCACAGTAGCTGGCAAGCAGTGAGGCCTTCCTCTTAGGCAGGGAGCTGGGGTGGGCTGCATGTGTGGAAAGCAGCAGGGGCAGGCGTGAGGGAGGTGTTCAGGAGGTGCCTGGCCTCAGCCATGAGAAGGAGGAATGGTACTTGTGGGCCAGCAGAGAGGTGGGCATCTACAGAGGAATGAAGGAGGGTGCCTAGCACTGCTGGAAGTCACAGAGGTGAAGTGCAGCTCAGGAGGGGCTGCGCTCAGTATCATGGCAGTGCAAACAGACAGCTTTCAGGTTAGATTGGAGCCCGGATCCCAGAGAGTCCACAGAATAATTTGTATCTCAACGGAAGTTACGAGTTACGAGGGATTCCAGGTAGCAGAGTGCAGGTGTGCTGTTGCTGTTGTGGATGGTGTACAAGACATTTCTGTGTGTTTCCATGTGTTTCTTGCACCAACTGAATAACAAAGAAATCTGTTTGGGAACGCTGAGAAAACCTGTGCATCTCTTCTTCAATTTACCTCCTGTCTCAGAAGTGGAGGACTGTACGTTTGGAGTGCCCACAAGACTGGTGCTAGAAGAAAGACTGGCAGAAGTGTCTTTCTCCTCAAGGGTGGGAAACAGCTGAGGCACCATTTCCATTTTCATCAGGAGGTGAGGCATAGAGCTGGGGGCAGGTAAAGGAATGTGGTCCTGAATGAAAACCAACCACTTCCAGTGCAAGGCAGGAGATCTCCCAATGAGTAAGAAGGGGAGCAGGGGCAGCTGTTTTTCCAGTCCCCATTTGCAGTTCTTCTGTAGCAGAGGCCCATGCCCCAAGGGCAGCCTGCTTAGGTCATGTGCCGGGAGTACCCAGGGGAGAGCCAGAGTCCCAGCACGCGCGGCCAGGGACATTTTAGAGCTCCTGGCCCCAGTGGAAGGGAACTCAAACACAGCAGCCAAGCGAGAGTCCAGCCCTGACAGCAGATCCATGGGCTTCGGGAGCCCTAGGAAAAGAGCACACAAAAGGAAAGAGTAATAATACTAGGAAAAAAGACCCAGCTAGAAGTCTGTAATGAACTGCTGCATTCCCCAAGGGCTTGCTTCACCTCTTTTTTCTAATTCTGGCACAATGCTTATAATGCTGATGGATCAGGGTAGGTTTACAGTGGCCACTTTGCAGATACACACTAGAGCCGGTAACAGAATGAGCAGGAACAGAAAGTGAATTTCAATTTGTTTCCTTTTTTTTGCAACTTTCTTTCAGAACGACCTTAATATTACAAAGGCAGGGCAGCTCCCATGTTCACAGTGTTGCAACATGCTGCTTTCCCTGCATTCCTGCTACAAATGAAATAGGAATGGTTTCTGGACAAGGACCAGAGCCTGCGTTTTTTAACTTTCCGTCCCTCCCATCAAAACACGGATTATGCTGAAAAGGACAATCTGGAATTGCTTTCTTAAGACTCGCCATGAGAAAGTTGTAGCTGGAAGGTTGGCTACCTCATTGATAAACACCTGTACATTTTCCACTCTTCCAGTCCTCCTTGGCTCCCAGGCTCAGGGCAGACTGCAGGATAAAACAGATTAATATCTGAGAGCAAAAAAGCCCTCTACTGAGCAAAAGGTTTCAGGGAAAACCCATTTGAATTGGATTCCACGCTTCTACCCCAACACCAGAAAAGTATGCAAGTTTTCCAGGCTGAAGCAGAAAGGTTATATATAGCACTGCAATTTAATTCACATGACAATTAAAAAATACATGAAACGATCTTCCTTATGCATGAGAAAAGATTATCAATTTCCCCCTTTTCCTCTTTTAGGTTATTAAAAATGTAACTCCTTCAAGAGTAATAAATTAACTCGGAAGGGATTGCTTAAGTGAGACCCGGGTTGTGATTAAAGGAAGTTTGGCGTTCAGGAGAAGCCTGTGTTTGAAAAACATCCTCAGTGTTTGGAGTATCGCATATGGCTTTTGACAACTAATTTGGGAGAAAAGTGGTAGGGAATGAACCTCAACAGGAAAAGCGCTTGTTTTTTGTCATTTTGTGACATTACCGAAACATCGTTTCCCCTCATTTGTATTTTTTCCCCATAAGTTCATATCAAAACAGAAAAGACTTTGAAAAAGGCAGCAGAACTGTCATAAGCAATGATGCTAGCTAGTCGGAATGTTGCGCTTTATTATGTAAATACATGTTTGGGGGTATTTTAAAATGCATATCATGTGGTTAGAGGCAGGTTATTAGTTTGATAAACTGTACGGGTTCCAAATAAAGTGTACCAATCCATAACATAAATGCCAGTGGTGTGACTTGTGGGAGATCCACCAGCCACCCGATCGACCGTAACTGTCCCTCTTCTGTACCAATCAGTCTCACTTGTTGGAGTATTAACCACAAGGCTGCTGGTCCTCACCAAATCCTGCTGCTGAAATCCACCTCTTCTTACTGCTTCTGGGAAAAAGTTCTGCGGCACTTTCCTGCGGGTAATTCCTTAGCGTTGAGCACCCCAAGTTTGAATTCAGATTGGAACAGAAGGAAATAAAACTTCAGTCTGCGACTACAGCCAGCATTTACTTACATATAAAGCCAGTGAAATGGTACAATTTTCCCTTCTTTTTCTGTAATTTACAAATGGCTAAAATTATTTCCCTGGCAGAGACATCCGTTTCTTAACTGCTTAGTGCCTGCACTGGCTGCACCAGGCTGCAGCAGCATCTCTGTGAGTGCCAACACTCGTGGTGGAGGTACCAAGAGGAGCTGGATGAAGAACTTGCGATGCGTTATTTATTCAGTGAATCCAGGCCCTTTTGTGTGCTTGCAAGAACTCTGGGGAGGGCAGGTGGGTTTGGTTGGGGGTGGGTTTTTTGGTTTGTTTTTGGTTGTTGGTTGTTTGGGGATTTTTGGGTGGGTTTTTTTTGGTGGGTGGGTGGGTGACAGTTGTTGAAATTCCTTAAGGAACTGCAGTGTGTTTGCAGGCAGTATGTGCACGCCAGCAGCTCGACGAGAGAAGCGTGTCAGCCTTGGCAGCGCCGGTGCGGGGTGCCCGTGGCCTGCAGGGGCAGGTGCCGCGCACCCCCCGGTCTCTGGCACAAACCTCCTAACGAACGGCGGGTGTTGGGAAACCGCTTCCAGCCGTGCCGAGCCACTTGCGTAACATCCACGGTCGAGCTGGCTCCATTTCGCCTAAATACGCCTGAAACCCGCAGCACCTCGTCCGCCTGCAAGGATAAACGGCGGCGGGGCGGCGGCAGGCACCGGGGAGCCACGCTGGGGAAACTCGGCGTTGCGGGGCCGTGCGCCGGCTGGGGCAGCGGGCGCCGCTCCGGCCGGTAACGCCGCTGCCGGGCGGGGCGAGGCGGGGGCCCCCCCGCAAACTTCCCGGGGCACAAAGTTTCCCGGCGGTTCCCCGCCCGCCGCGGGGAGGGCGGTGAGGGCGGCGCGGCGGGGCGCGCCCTGCCTCCCCGTGCCCGCCTGCCGCCTCCCCTCTGCGGCGCGCCGCGGCCCCGCCCCCGCGGCAACCCCGCACCGGGCGGCCGCCGGCCGCAGCGCCCCGCCGTGCCGTGCCGTGCCGTGCCGTGCCGTGCCGTGCCGTGCAGTGCCGGGCAGAGCCGCGCCGCGGGGAGGGGAGGAGAGGAGAGGGGAGGGGAGGGGGGCTGCCCCCCGCGCTGCGCCGCGGCCCGTGCGCGCCGCTCGGCGGCGGCCCCGCCAGCGCTGGGCGGCGGGTGCCCGCATCCCTGCGTCCTCCCTCACCTCGGCGGCGATCGCCCCGCCGCCGCCGCCGCCTCCCGCCCGCCCCCGCCCCCGCCCCGCCACACGCGCGCACACACGCACACCCGGCGCTGTGTGCGAGGGCGGGCGCCGGGAGACGGGCGGCGAGCGGCAGAGACCACCGCGCACACGCACACACGCACACTCCCTCTGTGCCTGCTCCTTCCTCGCCCCCCGCCGCCTCCCCGGCTCCCCCCCCCCCCCCCCCCCTCCTTTCTCTGCAACGAGCGAGAGAGGGAGAGGGGGGGAAAAAAGCCACTTACAGGTATTTGTTTAGTGGATCGGCGGCTTAATTTATCCCCCCCCGCCCCCCCAGCCTCCCCACCGCCCCTCGCAGTTTGTTTACAAGTATCAAAGTTGTAATTGAGGAGCTGCCAAGGCACATCTGGATATTTTTCTTCTTCTTCTTCTTCTTCTTCTTTGTGTTAGGGACTGATGTGCAACTAATTAAAGGCAGACAGGCTGGTAGCGCCTGCACACTCAAGCCCCCCCAAATAAAGAGCCTGGTAAGTGACTGGTTTGCTTTTCCCCCCCCCCCCCTCCTTTCCCCCCTTAATTGTCGTGGATTGCTTTTTGTTTTGTTTTGGGGTTGTTATTTTTTTTTAGGGGGGTGGGTTTTCTTTTTTTTTTAATTTTGTGGTTTTGTCGGGAGCTTTTATTTTTTTTTTTTCTTTTTTGTTCTTGTTCTCTGGATCGTAAAAGTAGATTGATGCTAGACTTGGGCAATAAAAGGCGCCGCTATATTAATTTATTAATTAATCTGCACCCGCCCCTCCTCCTGAATGTTAAATATGACCTTTGATCTCTCTGTCTTTGGCAGAGCAGACATGCAATATTGAACATGTACGGTCACATTTAGCTTAAGCAGGGAGAGAATCGCGAAGCCCGGCTAGCAATTTCTATTTATTTCATTCGTGGAAAAGAGGGCGATAGTTGAGGTGGTGCTGGTGGATCAATAACTGCGTCTCGGGTACCCTTTTCATGCTCCGGAGATGCATCGATTAAACAATAATGACCCGGTTGGTGGGCACCATCATTTTCTCGCTCCTGGTGGCAATAAACCCCGAGAGAGGGCTGCGGGGAGAGGAGAGGTAGCCAGCGAGGGAAGCTTTTGTGGAGAGAAGCCACTTCAATGCTGGGGGGGAATAGGGCAAGAAAATGCGTACGTTACTTGACTTCTGGCATAAAAGGCTGAACGCTAACGCTTTATTCCTTACCAGATGCGTGGCTTTCCTACACATGTCTGGCAAAACTAGTTTTATTGAGTAGTTGTTATCGAGGACATGCGGCTAGGTTTTCCTTTCTGAAAACGGGAAAGGGTTGAAGGTTTTTTGTGGTGTCTGGGTTTTGTTCTTTTTTGGGGTTTTTTTTTGTTTGTTTGGTTTTTTTTTGCTATATGCAAATCCTTCGCATCCCTCCACAAGACGACGCTTAGCCTAGAGCTTTCCGGGGCAGCCTTTGTATTGCCACCAGCCCTCTGAAGGCAGCGAGTCTGGGTTTTTCCCTGACGTGGAAGCACAGAGGTGGCTCCTGCGGGCTCGGGGTCTTTTTTTTTTTCCGATGGAAAGCCGCCCGCCAGTCCCTACCGCAGCCGAGGGTGAGGTTTCTGCTGTAGATTTACGCTCCCTTCATCTGGATTTGTTTACATAGAGTCCGCTTTTTTAGTGCACGACGTCGGGAGAAGATCAAGTTTTTGCACTCGGTAGGTTGGGCTGTAAACGGTTCATTAATCTAATTATGATCGTAATTACCGTAATTGATAACCGTTTTGAACTAAACATACCGGAGTCTGGAAACTAGACGTAGCCCCACGAGTGTCTCCCAAGTGAACGTTTCTGATCGATAGCCCTACCTCAGAAAAGATGCTGGAAATATCTAAAACTATTCAGGTAGAGCATGTGGAAAACAAAGAGGCAGTGTTCATAAACTGAGGGCTTTTAAAGTTATGTTTATGTTTTGCTTTAGTTCGCGCAGGCTGCCATAATGTACCTTCCTCGTTGCCATAAACTAAAATACCCCCTTCGCCTCCCGGCGGGGGGGGCGCGGAATCAAGCGACCCCCGTATCCCTACCCCCATCTAAACTTTCCTAACCCTGGGGCAGAAAGCCATCTTTCCCCGCCGGGGGCGAGTTCAGCAGGTACAACGACGTGCCCCCCCCCCAGCGTTCCCGGGCTGTGACCCCCGCGGAGGGGCTGTCCCCGTGCCGGTGCCCGTGTCCCCCCCCCCGCCCCAGCCCTCCCTGCGCAGCCCCCGGCGGCGGGGAATCCTCCCGAGAGGCTAGGATAAATACTCCGTCTTCAGTACAGCTGCAGGCGCCGGGATCACAAGCTGTGAAATTGCCTGCCTGAAGTATTTTTTTTTTTTTTTTTTTTTAAAACCTAGCCCCGGTTTCCCCCGCGGCCCGCAGGCAGCCCCCCCGCCCCGCGGCGGGGGGGCCCGGTGCCGCCGCGACCAGCGCCCGGCGGAGCCAGCTGTGCCGGCAGGCAGCTAATGACCGCCGGGCGCAGAAGGACACCGTGGCAGCTGGCGGCTCCCTGCCCCCGCCTCCCTCTTCTTTTTTTTTTAATTCCTTTTATTTATTTTCCCCCCTTCCCGTCTTTTTTTTTTTTCCACTGCCTTTTAATTTTCCCCCGGTGGAGAGGG
This sequence comes from Falco cherrug, assembly GCF_023634085.1. Taxonomy (NCBI): domain Eukaryota; kingdom Metazoa; phylum Chordata; class Aves; order Falconiformes; family Falconidae; genus Falco; species Falco cherrug. Next base: position 70,099,726 of record NC_073697.1, read on the forward strand.
TAGGTGGGCAGCTCCCGGCCCCCCCCCCCCCGCCCCCCCCCCCCCCCCCCGCCGTGCCGCCGGCTTGTCCCGGGACCGGGCTTGCTGCGCCCGGGCCGCCCCCTCTGCCCGCGGGTACGGCGGCGGGAGCCCCCCGCCCGTGCCGTCGCCCCCCACCCCCCCACCCCGGGGTGACTGTTGGCGACCCCCCCGCGCGCGCACCCCCTCGGCAATGACTTTCTGTGTTTCAGCTGCGGCAGCTCCCGTGAGGATGCAGGAGGAGCGGCTGCCCGGCCAGGCACCGACCGCGGGAATGCGCCCGGAGGAGGAGGATTAAGCGACCCCCCCCCCCCCCGCCCCGTCCCTCTCCCCCCGGTCCCCCCACCCCCCCCGCCCCCGTCCCTCCCCGCCGACCCCCCCGGCCACCATGAACACCAACGTGTGCGTGGAGAGCGGCCCCAACCCCGAGGCGCCGGGGCTGCCCAAGGACAGCCACCTGCCCGAGGGGGCCCTCAACAGCCTTGTGGATTACAACTCGGAGATGGAGAGGTACCGCTCCTTCGCCACCTTCTACAAGACCAACGGCGGCGCCTTCCCCCAGGCGGCCAAGATCGCTCGCATCACCACCCCCCATCTTCCCCAGCGCCGCCGCCGCCGCCGCCGCCCGCATCGGCATGTCCCCCTGGAACTGCGACACCGCCACGGCCGCCGCCGCCACCGCCATGCTCTGGGGCAGCGGCGGCGGCGGCGGCGGCGGCGGCGCGGCGGGCGGCGCGAGGAAGCCCTCCTCCGCCGCCGCCGCCGCCGCCTCCGCCTCCGCGGCCGCCGCCGCCGCCTCCTCGCTGCACGCCGGCAGGGGCGGCATGCACCACCGGAGCGACGCGCAGCGGCTGGGTAAGCCCGGCTGCCCGCCGGCCGAGCAGCCCGCCTTGCCCATGGCGAACGGCAACTTCCTCTCCACCCTCTCCCCCGAGCACTGCCGGCCGCTGGCCGGCGAGTGCATGAACAAGCTCAAGTGCGGCGCCGCCGAAGCCGAGATCATGAACCTCCCCGAGCGCGTCGGCACCTTCTCGGCCATCCCGGCGCTGGGCGGCCTCTCCCTGCCCCCCGGGGTCATCGTCATGACGGCCCTGCACTCCCCCGCCGCGGCCTCGGCCGCCGTCACAGACAGCGCCTTCCAGATCGCCAACCTGGCGGACTGCCCGCAGAGCCACGCCTCGGCCTCGCCCGCCTCCGCCCTGGGCGCCGCCGCCGGCGCGGGGGGGCGGCGGAGGCGGCGGCGGCGGCGGGGGGGGCCGGCGGCGGCGGGGCCGGGGCCGGGGCCGGGGCCGGGGCGGGCAACCCCGCCAAGAAGAAGCGGAAACGCTGCGGGGTGTGCGTGCCCTGCAAGCGGCTCATCAACTGTGGAGTCTGCAGCAGTTGCAGGAACCGCAAAACGGGACACCAGATCTGCAAATTTAGGAAATGTGAAGAGCTTAAGAAAAAACCGGGCACTTCGCTAGAGGTCAGAGGAGATGATTTCTTTTTCCCCAGCCTCCCGCCGTCCCTCCTCAACCCCCTGCCCTCCCCCCTCCAGTGCTTCTTGTCTAGCTTCAAGATGCAGCATCCCTTTTCCGAGGCCTCCTTCAGGCTCTGAGGGTGCCCCCCGCCGCGGGCGCGGCCCCCCGCGGCGCTGTCCCGCCGCCCGCCCCCTCTCCGCCCCGCAGGGAAGAGAAACGCCGCCCCCCGCGGCGCCCCCGCCGAGCTCGGCCCCGGCCCCGGCAGCCGGCCCCGCCGAGGAGGCACGGAGAGCCGCCCCCGGGGCACCCCCGCCGGGCACCCCCGCCGCGCCCAGCCTTCCAGAGCCGGGGGGCGCCCGCCCCCTCCCCGCCAGCTCGTGGCCGTTACGAGACGCTGCTCGCCTGGTTTAACCTGCCGTGCTGTTTCCATAAGACTGCTGGCTCGCTCTGGTTTCTTTTTTGCCTTTTCCTCTGGTTTTCGTTTTGTTTTGTTTTGTTTTTGTTTTCATGACGATTCGGGGCGGTTTGTAGGGACGGGGAGGTGGGAGAGGGAAAGTTTTAGCCGAACGCCTGGCTCCCGCCGTCGGAAGTTCAGGGGGAAGTAATGGCGAGTTCATCTCCGGGTTGGCTGGTAGCTCGTTGTCCAAGACAGCTGGCCGTAGAGCCTGGTAGTCGGTGAAACGTGCCCAAGGAATCCCTTTGGCAGTATCTTTCACGAAATAACCCGCTCATGGTGTATAAAACACGATGGAAGAATAGTGCAGGTAATGACCGGACTGATTTCTGACTAAACTGTACATACGGTTATTTTTACGACGTGTCTGCAGAACTGACAAATGTACCGCGTTTCCCAGAGCTGTGAGGACAGGTTTTCGGGCTGGCTAGGCGTGTGAGACAGGCAGATCCTGTGTCACAGACATTTCGGTTAACGTATGGGGCACGACAGACAATGGGAACCAAAATACACAACCGTAAGGAAAACGGCGATCGGCTGATATCCTTAGGCAAAGGTAGCAAGCGAGAGGAAAGACTAGTAATCATACTTATTCCCTTGTCATTATTGAAATTATAGTGTTGCTGGTTAGACACACGGATCAGATGCGTCTGAAGGTGTCGAGGATGATGGATTTAGTACAGAGGAGTAGCGTATGCTGGGTGACACCAAGATTCGTAGTCACAGAAATTGGCAACTAAGTGAGAAATTGCAACTTCCCTCTGTCTGGGTGTCTGTGTGCGCGTTTGTGCAGAGCAGTTTATTCCCTTACACGTTGCTTGCAGTTCTCTCCAAGAAGAGGTGGGATGAGGGATTTTCCAGGGAAAGATTCCAGGCAACACCAAGAGCCCATTAATTTGATCTGCATTAAATAAATGGAGATAATGGTGTTGGTATTGATACCGCCATGGGACAAAAGCAACACCCGGGGATTTAACTGACGTTTGGCTGATACCATTAACTCTTACCTAACCAGCCTCATCAAACCAACCAATTCCTCCTTGCAAGAGCGAACTGTCCTTGCTGAAAGTTTGATTTGTAGCTCTGCATCCTCTTAGCCCTTCTTTGTGAATGCGCGGTGACCCAGCATCACCAATGCAGAAAGACCAGGACGGACTTCCCAGGTGCTAGAAGCTAGACATTTCTCAGTGATAACGCCTTTGTTGGTTTCATAGCAAGTTCGCAAAGAAGATCCTTAATGCCCGAGGTCTGTTAATGACAGATTATCATGCAGAGTACGGCCTAAAAGAGACTCCTCTGAAGCAGAGACGTGGAGAATCCCCCCTGCACCACCCAGCATGGGGGGTGCCTTTGTGTGCCAGGTTCCCTCATTAGGCTTGCAAACCAGGACGCTGCTGGGATTTAATGTTTGTGATAAATGATAGGTTCTGATGGCTTATCGATTTGTGCAGAAAGTGAGCTATCTCTGGAAGAAACGAATTTGGACGTTATCAGATCTTCCTGTGGGTTTGCTTGCATCTCTGAGCACATTTCCAGAACTTCCTTGCTCCTGACAGAGGTGTTCAACGGCCTTAAAAACTGCTCAGGCGTGTTATGAGAATGCCGCCCGTTAAAATTGTTTAACTGCTGTGACTAGTAAAAACCATGGTTTTATTAGCCACTTGTGTACTCTTCATAACCACCTGCCTTTGCTTCTTTTCTTCATTCTCTTTTCCCCTGCTCCCTCTCTCCTGTTTGTGATCCGTCAGATACGTAAACACAAAAGGCTCCTCTGCCGCTATGTCATGCCTCGAGCGAAGCAGGTTTCTCTTTCCAGCTGTGGGGTTGTCAGTAAGGCATCGCTTCTCTGCAGGTCATGGCCCAGCGCAAAGTTTCGTCACGGATGTGGCTAATTTCCTTACAGAAATGTGGATTTTCAATAAGAGAGGAAGAGTAACTTTCTTGCATGGTGGTTTTTCTTCTGTCTTCTTCTTTTCTTCCTCTTCTCCCCCCCTCCCCCCCTTCCCCCCCAGTTTAAACTAACTAATAAAGAGTGACAGCAGGGCTGCCTGAAGCACATGTGCAGCAGCAGCGCTCTGGCTGTAAGGCCACCAGCTGGAAGGGTGTGGGAGAGTGACAGGGCCTACATGGGGGCACCGTGGCAGCAGCGGTGGCTGGGGGTGGCCGAGGGCAGCCTCCCTGCGTGGCGAGCTGCTGGGGCTCCTTCGGTCTGCGCGTGGGTCATCCCCCGTCACCTCCGTGGGCATGGTTCCGTGGAAACACGACAAGGATCGAAGGGCTCGCTTTCCACTACATGCTTGTAAGGTTTGTGAATTGTGATCGACGGTGGCTGCGAGCTGGGGAAGTGATTCAAGGCAGGGGGCTGAACTGTGTTTAAAAACAAAATAAACGAAAAATGAGAATAATACCAATAAACTGGCTGGTCCCACAGAAACCATTTCTCTCCTTTTCCTTTAAATCTCTTCTTCTACTGGTGCAATGAAGGCATTAGGATATAACTCTCAAGGTTAGTACATGGAGTTGAAGACAGATTCACATGAATGCTTTCCAGTCCCTGACCCTTGCATCTTTAATGGAATGCTTCCCCCCCAAGCATTTTTTTTTAAAGACTTGAATTATTTTTTCCTATTTTTCTTGTACTGTTTTCACGTTAAAAGTGTCCCGATGCTCTAGTATTTTTCATAGAATGTTATTATTACTAGGAAATTTTATGTACGGTAATAATAAATCTATAAAAATAAGATTGACGTCACGTTGCACGCTGCCTACTTGTGTATGTATATTCTGCATTCATTCAGATTTACAGTCGGCTTAAAGAGACATAATCTTTATTTACCCATAGAGACTACTTATTTTCCTCTGATTGGTATACGTGTCTATAACTTCTGCAGGTTATGAAGATTAGGAGCCTGACGTTACTTTACATCCCCCTCTCTTTGACGTAAACCATTTTGATTCAGGGTGTGAATCTCAATTGCCCCGCTCTTCGTTTTCATTAGCGTGGCAGCAGTGTCAGGCAGAAGGGCTGACTCGCATTGGCAGGGTCTGAAGGGTTCGGCCCAAACGTGAGATCCTTGCTGTTTGGGCATGCTGTCATCATAGCTGGTGCCACTTGCTTTATTCGTAACAGCCCCACTAATTGATATGTGTGCTATTAAAGTAAACATTTGCATACCGACCTGGAATAGTAAATACCAGCATCCAAATCCGAGGAAGCTCGCTGAGTTGCATTTCCAGCCAGCGGGAGTTTGAGATGGCCTTTGCCGGGGATAGGGTTGTGATGATTGATTTCAGCAGGAACGGCATCTGATCCTGAAAATCTTAACACCATATGGCATTGCCACGGGGGAGAGAGGCTGCGCTGGCAACCTCCGAACTTGCACTCCGTGTTGTGGTAGCGCGCGTGAGCGCTGTTAAGGGAAGACTGCTGAGCTCTGTGGATAGGGGTCAATTAGCAGGGGCCTCAGAGGAAGCAATTTCCCTGCCGTCTATCTAGCTTTAAATTACATGCATAAGTTAAGCGACGGCACGATGGAATTGAGTAGTGTGGAGGGGGAACCGAAAAGCGTGATAAGGAGCAGGCAGCTAACACGATCCAAGTGGCTAACTGGAAGGTGGAAAGAAAGACCACCTTGTAGCCTGCATTGCCATTCTTCACTGCAGTGTTGCTGTGTGGCAGTGCTCTCCTCCCTGCCACTGCCTTGTTGCCCTCCATCTGGCCGAGGCTCCCCATGTGTGATGTGATGCAAGCAGGCGTAGAAGCAGTCCCTGTCCCTGGGCGTTTACAGCTGGAGCCACAGTCCTGAGTGCAGTTCATGGTGGCTACAAGCAGTAAAACCCTGATCAGCCCTGAATGCTGGTTTTGTCCTCTCTCCTGGTGTGTGCACGTTGTGCTCTGCCAGAATGCTCTTGTTTTTCCGTTCCCAGGCCTGAGCCTGCGGGGAGGGCACCTGGCGCTGGAACTGGCTGCTGGCACCACACGAGAGCCCTTGCTGGGGGCTTCCAGCACGGCGCATGATCCTGCAGCGATGGTGTTGGCAGGGAAGGGGGGGAGGCAAGAGGCAGGGCGAGTTGGCGAGTTTTGACCTTTGCTGAACGTTTTGCAATGGCTTTTGTCACTTTCATCCAGATTTTACATGTCTGCGATAAACATACATTTGGCGATGAGCTCTCCTTTTGACCGCCAGGGGTTCTTGGGGATGACACAAGGGCCTCCTAGTGCCACCTCTGTTAGAGACCAGACCAGAGCAGCTGCAGGCGTCTTTGCTCACCGGTTCCTGATCTCTTCTGCTGCTTGGAAATCTTGTTGACGCTATTTGACTTCTGCATTAAGATCACATCTTGCAAGGCGGGAATGCGTTGTGGTTGGTGGGAGATGTGATGTTGGGGAAGGTGTTGAGAGCCCAGCAGAATCAAGCTGTTGGTCTCCATACAGTTCTGGCAAATTACTGAGCACAAGGGATAGCCTCTGAGATGGAGTTGGATGTCTTCTGTTGAACTGTTTCATGTGGTGTTGTTTGCCTTTCCTCATGTGATACTTATAAAGGAAAGAAAGTGGCCAAACCCCATGACATTAGCATTCAATTTAGAATATACATTATATGAACTGCTGTTTGATATGGTGTGGTTTGTTAAAAGGGAGCAAAAATTAAGTTTCTCCTGCCTCAGGTAATAGCTTAGTGGTGGGATTTGGTACTGAACTGAACAGAATTTCAAGGAATTCAGCAAAATTGTAGGTCAGGCAGAGGCTTAACAGCCTCTTTCATACAAACACTGCTTTCTACTTGCGTTGGAAATTGCTTGCTTTAAATCATTGAACTATGATTGTTTGCCAGTGAAATTGTCCGTATGGTAAGAGAGGTTAACGGGTTGTGGTGCTTCTGCATTTTGATTGCACTGAATAGTTCTTTGCACATTTTTCTAAGTACTAATATAGCTTATACAGTTGCGGCATCGGGATTCTGTGCCAGACTTTGGATTTCAGTGTCGTGACTGATCGGTTAGTCTAATTTTTTAAGCTGACATAATGAAATCTCTGTGTATTGTTTAGGCTGGACAAGTTGCACGTATTGTGAGAAAGATGATGAATGAAGCCAGGTTTTTTTCTAGAGCAGTAATTAGCATAATAAATTCTTTTTTCTTTTATCTTTCTTTTTTTTTTTCCCTCCAACAAATTGTCTAAGTCACTTTGAACTACGTATTTCAGTTGAAGGTGCATAGAGCCATCATGACTTGGACTCTTATGCCAGCTACAGGACTTCTGGAAAATCTTATCAATTCTGCATTTGTACAAAATGTTGTGGGCTGTACACATCATGCCTTATTCATGTAGGGAGCCTCATTTAATCTGGTAGATAGGTGAATATTGTGTTATATACTGCTAAGTCAGAGTGGGAAACAGCAAGTTACAGTCTCAATTTTTGTCTGCTTGTTTATATATGTTCATATAATTGGGTTTTTTGAGCCATTTTCCATGCAATTCTAACACCTTTACTGAAGTCAGGGAAGACTTTGCTCACTTGGCGAATAAATTAGGATGTCAGAAAGCAGTCCCTTTTGAAGACCAGCATCCCGGTACTGCATTTTTTGTTTTTCAAAATAAACGTGCTCTAGAGAGTTAAACAAAAGGTAGATACTAATTTCTGTACGCTGTGTCATGCGTTTGATGCGTAGCAATGACTGAGAACATGTGCTTGCCAAATATCCTGAAAGTTTGTATCTGCAAAAAGAAAACTAGTAGTATTCCAACTCTTAACGTGCATGTATTTTAAGGGTTAGGCTTGGTGAAATATTTCTAAGCAGGCAAACCTAGAGCGTACACCTTTGTCTCATCAAATACAGCATAATCCTTTCAATTGCTGGTTGCAGTGGGAAGCGGCTGCTGATTGTGTAGGGAAAGGCTTTAAGATTAAGCTTTGCAGATGGGCCCAGGTGAGTTAGGATGAATGAGAAAGTAACTCCTGTCACCCTAAGAAAGTCCCTGGGACTTGGCCTCAGTTGCTAAGAATTCCTGAGTCACCGACTATGTGCTTAAAAATTGCCAGCACATACCATGTCTTCTGAGGAGTACCACCATCCAAAGAAAGCATTTCTCTGCTTCTGTAGCGTCTGTAATTTTTGATAGCTCATCCGCTTTGAATGGTTGTACTGAACCATGGTGTCTTGAAGCATGCAGTTACGTTTGACACTTTTTTGCTATTTGAGAGCCCAGCCTGCTGTGTCTGTCTTCCCTCTTCTTTTGGGTACCTTTATTGTTTTCCACAGTCGTGTCTTGTTCAGTCACATGCAAACACCTGCCCTGAAATTGAATTACTCTGCGGCGTGATCTAAAGTCATCCCCCATTTCAGCATCCTGCGCTTCCTCTTGTGTGTTGAGTTATGTTGCACCATACTTTAGATGCGACAGCCATTTAATAATGTTGAAGCCTTAGCTCTGCAGGGGCTAAAAAGATCCCAGCAGGCTTGTTAACTTCTACTCTCAGACATTATGGGAAATATTTTCTCCTCCCTGGAACTCCTAGGCTTCCTCTTAAGTAACGCTATAAAATTCCATAGTCAGGTATGCATGAAGCCTGTGTAATTTTTTTGCCGTTTTCCAGAGTTTCTCCATTCTTCCCTGTTTAACCAGGCTCTCCAGTGCCAAGTAAGGTATGAGAACATAAAAGGAATAAAGGCAGCCTGGGTCATGCTGGATACTACTTTCTTGGTGGGCAGCAAACTCATCAAATGCCTTTCCCTTATGCACTATAGGGTTTTATTCTTTCTCTTGCACTACTTCAGTATTTTCCTTTATCTCAGTCTCTAAAGGGTTGGACATTTTAAATCTTTGCACCTCTCCTGTCTCAGGACAGTGTTCCTTTCAGTTCCAGACTGCTGTGGTCATGGTTTCTGTTGTACTTCTGTGTAGGATCCCTGTTAGCTGGTATCAGACTTCATTTGACTAGGAGTTATTTGTAACTAGGAGTTATTGTAGTGAGAGAGATTATTCAGTGGTTTAGGAAGTGGAGAAGCAGTTTAGTATTTGAGGTGAAGGGAAGAACTTAATAAATACTGGAAAATGATGGGAAATCCTAGGGAGTTCAGGATGGATATCATATCACCTAAGATGAGGACAGAGGAGGAGGAAAGAGCTGCCAAGTGCTCAAATAGAGAAGGATGCAAAAGTGGTTGAGGGTTTGTTATAACATGCAAAGCCTTGGTGAGGTTGTGTCTGCTCCTCCGTAGCAGTGACTCAGTTACCTTGGAGCAGACTGGCCGAGCACGGGAGGTGATCTGCTGACGGGCAGGGTACCATGGTAGTGCTGAAGGTGATGGTGAGATCTCTCCTGGTGAGAAGAGTGCAGAATATATCTGCTGCTGTGAGCAGGAGGTTTGCCACTAATAGTTCGGGTGGGGAAGCTGAAGAGCTCACCGGTAACAGTCTTCACAGCATTTCTAAGGGGGAAGGCCAAGACTTCATACAGCAGAAGGGGACCGTGAGGGTGAGTAGGGCTTTCCATGTGCCCTTGTTGGCAGGGTAATCCAGTTTCTTTAATTCATATTTCAAATTGACTAGAATTCATGGAGAGAATTTGGGCATTGGGGTGAGCACATGGTATGGGAGGAATCACATGATCTAAACAGGTTGTTCAAGAGCTAAGGAAATTATAAAGGCATCTGTACAGACAAGCTGACAGATGTGAAACAGGGAGGGGATGCTTGCATATGAAAGGCAGAAAATGATGATTTGTTGCATAAGGACTGATTGGGCTTAGAAGTTTCTTTGGTGGTGTGTACCGCATGTCCCAGGGAAGCTGGAGCATGCTGACAGCACGTCAGTCTCCACTACCTTGAGACAAAGAATTTGCTCCATCGTCACGAAAGGAATACCCAAAAACAACTGTGGTTCAGTGACATCCATCCTTCTGCACATCCTGATTGCTGGGTGGGGGATGCAGAGGTGGTGCAGCAGCCTTGGAAGACAGCTGAAGAGCTCTTAGCCATCTGTGTAGAAGGTACAGGGAGGGCAGAGTGTGATTATCGTGGTGCAGTTAAAGAGGTCATAAATGGAAAGGGAGAGAGAAGGAGTATATATTGTTAAATACGTGATCTCCAAAGTGAGTGGTATCAGTCAGACAAAGGCTGTTGGTTTTAGAGTGAGCAAAAGAGGAGAAAATATATTTGGAAGGGGTGTGGGTTGGAATAGCTAGCCAGCAGGGAGTGGGTGAGAGAGGACTCAATGACACAAGCTTAGTAATGATGTAAAACCTGTTCCCTCTAAATCACCAGTTCATCTGAGCTCTGGGAGGCAGTGATCACAGTTGGCTGGTTGCTTAGAAGCTGATGTAAAATAAATTGGAGGTCAAAGTCCATCAGAGGTGATAGTGTCATGAAAATAATCACCGAGATGGGTCTTAATTGTCATCCTTGAAAATTTCAGAAGACATACCCAGGAATGAATGGGGTTCAGAGCCATTTACAATCTTTTAATGTTTTCCCCTCCAGTCAGGAATTGTGGTGACCTGCTGTATAAGAGTTTGTGTTGCTGCTCCTCTCTCTGCATCTAATCAGGCAATACATGGCGCTCACCAGCTGTGAGAGAGCCAAGCTGGCCCCTGTAACCAGTCTTAGGCATGGGCTGAAAGTACTCCCTCAGCCCAGGTAACTGACTGAGTACTGCATTGGAGTGAATCTTTTTCTCTTCCCCCCCACCCCCCACGCCCTCCCCCGAATTTTGCAGAAAAAGAAACAAGCAAGCAGAGGCCAAACATTCAATGGATATATTTTTCACTGGCTCTTTTATCAACAGCCTATGAAAAATCCCAAAGGACAGAAGGAGTTAGCTAACCAATGAGGCATCATAGCCGATTGTAGGTTCCATG